>NC_053039.3:153792977-154096007 GCF_002575655.3 Aegilops tauschii subsp. strangulata
TTGTACGAGCTTATAGAGCTAGTTCAACTCTAGTGTCAAATTATTTGTACTAGTCTATAGAGGTAGTTAAACTCTAGTGTAAAATTATTTGAACTAGATTATAGAGCTAGTTCAACTCTAGTGTAAAATTATTTGAACTAGCTTATAGAGCTAGTTCAACTCTAGTGTAAAGTTATTTGTACTAGCCTATAGAGCAAGTTCAACTCTAGTGTAAAATTATTTGTACTAGGCTATAGAGCTAGTTCAACTCTAGTGTAAAATTATTTGTACTAGGATATAGAGCTAGTTCAACTCTAGTGTAAAATTATATTAACTAGCTTATACACCTAGTTCAACTCTAGTGTAAAAATATTTGTACTAGGCTATAGAGCTAGTTCAACTCTAGTGTAAAATTATTATTTCTACTAGGCTATAGACCTAGTTCAACTCTAGTGTAAAATTATTTGAACTAGTTTATAAAGCTAGTTCAACTCTAGTTTAAAATTATTTGAACTAGCTTATAGAGCTAGTTCAACTCTAGTGTAAAATTATTTGAACTAGCTTATATAGCCAGGTCAACTCTAGGGTAAAATTATTTGAAGTAGCTTATAGAGCTAGTTCAACTCTAGTGTAAAATTATTTGTACTCGATTATAGAGCTAGTTCAACTCTAGTGTAAAATTATTTGTACAAGCTTATAGAGCTAGTTCAACTCTAGTGTAAAATTATTTGTACTAGGCTATAGAGCTAGTTCAACTCTAGTGTAAAATTATTTGTACAAGCTTATAGAGCTAGTTCAACTCTAGTGTAAAATTATTTGTACTAGGCTATAGAGCTAGTTCAACTCTACTGTAAAATTATTTGAACTAGCTTATAGAGCTAGTTTAACTCTAGTGTAATATTATTTGTACTAGCCTATAGAGCAAGGTCAACTCTAGTGTAAAATTATTTGTACAAGCTTATAGAGCTAGTTCAACTCTAGTGTAAAAAAATTTGAACTAGCTTATAGAGCTAGTTCAACTCTAGTGTAAAATTATTTGAAGTAGCTTACAGAGCTAGTTCAACTCTAGTGTAAAATTATTTGTACAAGCTTATAGATGTAGTTCAACTCTAGTGTAAAATTATTTGTACTAGGCTGTAGAGCTAGTTCAACTCTAGTGTAAAATTATTTGTACAAGCTTATAGAGCTAGTTCAACTCTAGTGTAAAATTTTTTGAACTAGCTTATAGAGCTAGTTCAACTCTAGTGTAAAATTATTTGAAGTAGCTTACAGAGCTAGTTCAACTCTAGTGTAAAATTATTTGTACAAGCTTATAGATGTAGTTCAACTCTAGTGTAAAATTATTTGTACTAGGCTGTAGAGCTAGTTCAACTCTAGTGTAAAATTATTTGTACAAGCTTATAGAGCTAGTTCAACTCTAGTGTAAAATTTTTTGAACTAGCTTATAGAGCTAGTTCAACTCTAGTGTAAAATTATTTGAAGTAGCTTACAGAACTAGTTCAACTCTAGTGTAAAATTATTTGTACAAGCTTAGAGAGCTAGTTTAACTCTAGTGTAAAATTATTTGTACTAGGCTATAGAGCTAGTTCAACTCTAGTCTAAAATTATTTGTACAAGCTTATAGAGCTAGTTCAACTCTAGTGTAAAATTATTTGAACTAGCTTATAGAGCTAGTTCAACTCTAGTGTAAAATTATTTGAACTAGCTTATAGAACGAGTTTTACTCTAGTATGAAATTATTTTTACAAGTTTATAGAGCTAGTTCAACTCTAGTATAAAATTATTTGTACTAGCCTATAGAGCTAGTTCAACTCTAGTGTAAAATTATTATTTGTACTAGGCTATAGACCTAGTTCAGCTCTAGTGTAAAATTATTATTTCTACTAGGCTATAGACCTAGTTCAACTCTAGTGTAAAATTATTTGAACTAGCTTATAAAGCTAGTTCAACTCTAGTTTAAAATTATTTGTACTATTCAATAGAGCTAGTTCAACTCTAGTGTAAAATTATTTGAACTAGATTATCGAGCTAGTTCAACTCTAGTGTAAAATTATATGAACTAGCTTATAGAGCTTGTTCAACTCTAGTGTAAAATTATTTGTACTAGCCAATAGAGCAAGTTCAACTCTAGTGTAAACTTATTCGTACAAGCTTATAGAGCTATTTCAACTGTACTGTAAAATTATCTGAACTAGCTTATATAGCCAGGCCAACTCTAGTGTAAAATTATTTGAAGTAGCTTATAGAGCTAGTTCAACTCTAGTGTAAAATTATTTGTACTCGATTATAGAGCTAGTTCAACTCTAGTGTAAAATTATTTGTACAAGCTTATAGAGCTAGTTCAACTCTAGTGTAAAATTATTTGAACTAGCTTATATAGCCAGGTCAACTCTAGTGTAAAATTATTTGAAGTAGCTTATAGAGCTTGTTCAACTCTAGTGTAAAATTATTTGTACTCGATTATAGAGCTAGTTCAACTCTAGTGTATAATTATTTGTACAAGCTTATAGAGGTAGTTCAACTCTAGTGTAAAATTATTTGTACTAGGCTATAGAGCTAGTTCAACTCTAGTGTAAAATTATTTGTACAAGCTTATAGAGCTAGTCCAACTCTAGTGTAAAATTATTTGAACTAGCTTATAGAGCTAGTTCAACTCTACTGTAAAGTTATTTGTACTAGGCAATAGAGCAAGTTCAACTCTAGTGTAAAATTATTTGTACAAGCTTATAGAGCTATTTCAACTCTAGTGTAAAATTATTTGAACTAGCTTATATAGCCAGGTCAACTATAATGTAAAATTTTTTGAAGTAGCTTATAGAGCTAGTTCAACTCTAGTGTAAAATTATTTGTACTCGATTATAGAGCTAGTTCAACTCTAGTGTAAAATTATTTTAACTAGCTTATAGAGCTAGTTCAACTCTAGTGTAAAAATATTTGTACTAGGCTATAGAGCTAGTTCAACTCTAGTGTAAAATTATTTTAACTAGCTTATCGAGCTAGTTCAACTCTAGTGTAAAAATATTTGTACTAGGCTATAGAGCTAGTTCAACTCTAGTGTAAAGTTATTATTTTACTAGGCTATAGACCTAGTTCAACTCTAGTGTAAAATTATTTGAACTAGCTTATAAAGCTAGTTCAACTCTAGTGTAAAATTATTTGTACTAGGCTATAGAGCTAGTTCAACTCTAGTGTAAAATTATTTGAACTAGATTATAGAGCTAGTTCAACTCTAGTGTAAAATTATTTGAACTAGCTTATAGAGCTAGTTCAACTCTAGTGTAAAATTATTTGAACTAGCTTATAGAACGAGTTTTACTCTAGTATGAAATTATTTTTACAAGTTTATAGAGCTAGTTCAACTCTAGTATAAAATTATTTGTACTAGGCTATAGAGCTAGTTCCACTCTAGTGTAAAATTATTTGTACTAGGCTATAGAGGTAGTTCAACTCTTGTGTAAAATTATTTTAACTAGCTTATAGAGCTAGTTCAACTCTAGTGTAAAAATATTTGTACTAGCCTATAGAGCTAGTTCAACTCTAGTGTAAAATTATTATTTGTACTAGGCTATAGAGCTAGTTCAACTCTACTGTAAAATTATTTGAACTAGCTTATAGAGCTAGTTTAACTCTAGTGTAATATTATTTGTACTAGCCTATAGAGCAAGGTCAACTCTAGTGTAAAATTATTTGTACAAGCTTATAGAGCTAGTTCAACTCTAGTGTAAAAAAATTTGAACTAGCTTATAGAGCTAGTGCAATTCTAGTGTAAAATTATTTGAAGTAGCTTACAGAGCTAGTTCAACTCTAGTGTAAAATTATTTGTACAAGCTTATAGAGGTAGTTCAACTCTAGTGTAAAATTATTTGTACTAGGCTGTAGAGCTAGTTCAACTCTAGTGTAAAATTATTTGTACAAGCTTATAGAGCTAGTTCAACTCTAGTGTAAATTTTTTTGAACTAGCTTATAGAGCTAGTTCAACTCTAGTGTAAAATTATTTGAAGTAGCTTACAGAACTAGTTCAACTCTAGTGTAAAATTATTTGTACAAGCCTAGAGAGCTAGTTTAACTCTAGTGTAAAATTATTTGTACTAGGCTATAGAGCTAGTTCAACTCTAGTCTAAAATTATTTGTACAAGCTTATAGAGCTAGTTCAACTCTAGTGTAAAATTATTTGAACTAGCTTATAGAGCTAGTTCAACTCTAGTGTAAAATTATTTGAACTAGCTTATAGAACGAGTTTTACTCTAGTATGAAATTATTTTTACAAGTTTATAGAGCTAGTTCAACTCTAGTATAAAATTATTTGTACTAGCCTATAGAGCTAGTTCAACTCTAGTGTAAAATTATTATTTGTACTAGGCTATAGACCTAGTTCAGCTCTAGTGTAAAATTATTATTTCTACTAGGCTATAGACCTAGTTCAACTCTAGTGTAAAATTATTTGAACTAGCTTATAAAGCTAGTTCAACTCTAGTTTAAAATTATTTGTACTATTCAATAGAGCTAGTTCAACTCTAGTGTAAAATTATTTGAACTAGATTATCGAGCTAGTTCAACTCTAGTGTAAAATTATATGAACTAGCTTATAGAGCTTGTTCAACTCTAGTGTAAAATTATTTGTACTAGCCAATAGGGCAAGTTCAACTCTAGTGTAAAATTATTCGTACAAGCTTATAGAGCTATTTCAACTCTACTGTAAAATTATCTGAACTAGCTTATATAGCCAGGCCAACTCTAGTGTAAAATTATTTGAAGTAGCTTATAGAGCTAGTTCAACTCTAGTGTAAAATTATTTGTACTCGATTATAGAGCTAGTTCAACTCTAGTGTAAAATTATTTGTACAAGCTTATAGAGCTATTTCAACTCTAGTGTAAAATTATTTGAACTAGCTTATATAGCCAGGTCAACTCTAGTGTAAAATTATTTGAAGTAGCTTATAGAGCTTGTTCAACTCTAGTGTAAAATTATTTGTACTCGATTATAGAGCTAGTTCAACTCTAGTGTATAATTATTTGTACAAGCTTATAGAGGTAGTTCAACTCTAGTGTAAAATTATTTGTACTAGGCTATAGAGCTAGTTCAACTCTAGTGTAAAATTATTTGTACAAGCTTATAGAGCTAGTCCAACTCTAGTGTAAAATTATTTGAACTAGCTTATAGAGCTAGTTCAACTCTACTGTAAAGTTATTTGTACTAGGCAATAGAGCAAGTTCAACTCTAGTGTAAAATTATTTGTACAAGCTTATAGACCTATTTCAACTCTAGTGTAAAATTATTTGAACTAGCTTATATAGCCAGGTCAACTATAATGTAAAATTATTTGAAGTAGCTTATAGAGCTAGTTCAACTCTAGTGTAAAATTATTTGTACTCGATTATAGAGCTAGTTCAACTCTAGTGTAAAATTATTTTAACTAGCTTATAGAGCTAGTTCAACTCTAGTGTAAAAATATTTGTACTAGGCTATAGAGCTAGTTCAACTCTAGTGTAAAATTATTTTAACTAGCTTATCGAGCTAGTTCAACTCTAGTGTAAAAATATTTGTACTAGGCTATAGAGCTAGTTCAACTCTAGTGTAAAGTTATTATTTTACTAGGCTATAGACCTAGTTCAACTCTAGTGTAAAATTATTTGAACTAGCTTATAAAGCTAGTTCAACTCTAGTGTAAAATTATTTGTACTAGGCTATAGAGCTAGTTCAACTCTAGTGTAAAATTATTTGAACTAGATTATAGAGCTAGTTCAACTCTAGTGTAAAATTATTTGAACTAGCTTATAGAGCTAGTTCAACTCTAGTGTAAAATTATTTGAACTAGCTTATAGAACGAGTTTTACTCTAGTATGAAATTATTTTTACAAGTTTATAGAGCTAGTTCAACTCTAGTATAAAATTATTTGTACTAGGCTATAGAGCTAGTTCCACTCTAGTGTAAAATTATTTGTACTAGGCTATAGAGGTAGTTCAACTCTTGTGTAAAATTATTTTAACTAGCTTATAGAGCTAGTTCAACTCTAGTGTAAAAATATTTGTACTAGCCTATAGAGCTAGTTCAACTCTAGTGTAAAATTATTATTTGTACTAGGCTATAGAGCTAGTTCAACTCTACTGTAAAATTATTTGAACTAGCTTATAGAGCTAGTTTAACTCTAGTGTAATATTATTTGTACTAGCCTATAGAGCAAGGTCAACTCTAGTGTAAAATTATTTGTACAAGCTTATAGAGCTAGTTCAACTCTAGTGTAAAAAAATTTGAACTAGCTTATAGAGCTAGTGCAATTCTAGTGTAAAATTATTTGAAGTAGCTTACAGAGCTAGTTCAACTCTAGTGTAAAATTATTTGTACAAGCTTATAGAGGTAGTTCAACTCTAGTGTAAAATTATTTGTACTAGGCTGTAGAGCTAGTTCAACTCTAGTGTAAAATTATTTGTACAAGCTTATAGAGCTAGTTCAACTCTAGTGTAAAATTTTTTGAACTAGCTTATAGAGCTAGTTCAACTCTAGTGTAAAATTATTTGAAGTAGCTTACAGAACTAGTTCAACTCTAGTGTAAAATTATTTGTACAAGCCTAGAGATCTAGTTTAACTCTAGTGTAAAATTATTTGTACTAGGCTATAGAGCTAGTTCAACTCTAGTCTAAAATTATTTGTACAAGCTTATAGAGCTAGTTCAACTCTAGTGAAAAATTATTTGAACTAGCTTATAGAGCTAGTTCAACTCTAGTGTAAAATTATTTGAACTAGCTTATAGAACGAGTTTTACTCTAGTATGAAATTATTTTTACAAGTTTATAGAGCTAGTTCAACTCTAGTATAAAATTATTTGTACTAGCCTATAGAGCTAGTTCAACTCTAGTGTAAAATTATTATTTGTACTAGGCTATAGACCTAGTTCAGCTCTAGTGTAAAATTATTATTTCTACTAGGCTATAGACCTAGTTCAACTCTAGTGTAAAATTATTTGAACTAGCTTATAAAGCTAGTTCAACTCTAGTTTAAAATTATTTGTACTATTCAATAGAGCTAGTTCAACTCTAGTGTAAAATTATTTGAACTAGATTATCGAGCTAGTTCAACTCTAGTGTAAAATTATATGAACTAGCTTATAGAGCTTGTTCAACTCTAGTGTAAAATTATTTGTACTAGCCAATAGAGCAAGTTCAACTCTAGTGTAAAATTATTCGTACAAGCTTATAGAGCTATTTCAACTCTACTGTAAAATTATCTGAACTAGCTTATATAGCCAGGCCAACTCTAGTGTAAAATTATTTGAAGTAGTTTATAGAGCTAGTTCAACTCTAGTGTAAAATTATTTGTACTCGATTATAGAGCTAGTTCAACTCTAGTGTAAAATTATTTGTACAAGCTTATAGAGCTATTTCAACTCTAGTGTAAAATTATTTGAACTAGCTTATATAGCCAGGTCAACTCTAGTGTAAAATTATTTGAAGTAGCTTATAGAGCTTGTTCAACTCTAGTGTAAAATTATTTGTACTCGATTATAAAGCTAGTTCAACTCTAGTGTATAATTATTTGTACAAGCTTATAGAGGTAGTTCAACTC
This sequence comes from Aegilops tauschii subsp. strangulata, assembly GCF_002575655.3. Taxonomy (NCBI): domain Eukaryota; kingdom Viridiplantae; phylum Streptophyta; class Magnoliopsida; order Poales; family Poaceae; genus Aegilops; species Aegilops tauschii. Next base: position 153,800,519 of record NC_053039.3, read on the forward strand.
TAGTGTAAAATTATTTGTACTAGGCTATAGAGCTAGTTCAACTCTAGTGTAAAATTATTTGTACTATTCAATAGAGCTAGTTCAACTCTAGTGTAAAATTATTTGAACTAGATTATCGAGCTAGTTCAACTCTAGTGTAAAATTATTTGAACTAGCTTATAGAACGAGTCTTACTCTAGTGTGAAATGATTTTTACAAGTTTATAGAGCTAGTTCAACTCTAGTGTAAAATTATTTGTACTAGGCTATAGAGCTAGTTAAACTCTAGTGTAAAATTATTTGTACTAGGCTATAGAGCTAGTTCAACTCTAGTGTAAAATCATTTGTACTAGCCAATAGAGCAACTTCAACTCTATTGTAAAATTATTTGTACAAGCTTATAGAGCTATTTCAACTCTAGTGTAAAATTATTTGAACTAGCTTATATAGCCAGGTCAACTCTAGTGTAAAATTATTTGAAGTAGCTTATAGAGCTAGTTCAACTCTAGTGTAAAATTATTTGTACTCGATTATAGAGCTAGTTCAACTCTAGTTCAACTCTAGTCTAAAATTATTTGTACTAGGCTATAGAGCTAGTTCAACTCTAGTGTAAAATCATTTGTACTAGCCAATAGAGCAAGTTCAACTATATTGTAAAATTATTTGTACAAGCTTATAGAGCTATTTCAACTCTAGTGTAAAACTATTTGAACTAGCTTATATAGCCAGGTCAACTCTAGTGTAAAATTATTTGAAGTACCTTATAGAGCTAGTTCAACTCTAGTGTAAAATTATTTGTACTCGATTATAGAGCTAGTTCAACTCTAGTTCAACTCTAGTCTAAAATTATTTGTACTAGGCTATAGAGCTAGTTCAACTCTAGTGTAAAATTATTTGTACAAGCTTATAGAGCTATTTCAACTCTAGTGTAAAATTATTTGAACTAGCTTATATAGCCAGGTCAACTATAATGTAAAATTATTTGAAGTAGCTTATAGAGCTAGTTCAACTCTAGTGTAAAATTATTTTAACTAGCTTATAGAGCTAGTTCAACTCTAGTGTAAAAATATTTGTACTAGGCTATAGAGCTAGTTCAACTCTAGTGTAAAATTATTTTAACTAGCTTATCGAGCTAGTTCAACTCTAGTGTAAAAATATTTGTACTAGGCTATAGAGCTAGTTCAACTCTAGTGTAAAGTTATTATTTTACTAGGCTATAGACCTAGTTCAACTCTAGTGTAAAATTATTTGAACTAGCTTATAAAGCTAGTTCAACTCTAGTGTAAAATTATTTGTACTAGGCTATAGAGCTAGTTCAACTCTAGTGTAAAATTATTTGAACTAGATTATAGAGCTAGTTCAACTCTAGTGTAAAATTATTTGAACTAGCTTATAGAGCTAGTTCAACTCTAGTGTAAAATTATTTGAACTAGCTTATAGAACGAGTTTTACTCTAGTATGAAATTATTTTTACAAGTTTATAGAGCTAGTTCAACTCTAGTATAAAATTATTTGTACTAGGCTATAGAGCTAGTTCCACTCTAGTGTAAAATTATTTGTACTAGGCTATAGAGGTAGTTCAACTCTTGTGTAAAATTATTTTAACTAGCTTATAGAGCTAGTTCAACTCTAGTGTAAAATTATTTGTACTAGCCTATAGAGCTAGTTCAACTCTAGTGTAAAATTATTATTTGTACTAGGCTATAGAGCTAGTTCAACTCTACTGTAAAATTATTTGAACTAGCTTATAGAGCTAGTTTAACTCTAGTGTAATATTATTTGTACTAGCCTATAGAGCATGGTCTACTCTAGTGTAAAATTATTTGTACAAGCTTATAGAGCTAGTTCAATTCTAGTGTAAAAAAATTTGAACTAGCTTATAGAGCTAGTTCAATTCTAGTGTAAAATTATTTGAAGTAGCTTACAGAGCTAGTTCAACTCTAGTGTAAAATTATTTGTACAAGCTTATAGAGGTAGTTCAACTCTAGTGTAAAATTATTTGTACTAGGCTGTAGAGCTAGTTCAACTCTAGTGTAAAATTATTTGTACAAGCTTATAGAGCTAGTTCAACTCTAGTGTAAAATTTTTTGAACTAGCTTATAGAGCTAGTTCAACTCTAGTGTAAAATTATTTGAAGTAGCTTACAGAACTAGTTCAACTCTAGTGTAAAATTATTTGTACAAGCCTAGAGAGCTAGTTTAACTCTAGTGTAAAATTATTTGTACTAGGCTATAGAGCTAGTTCAACTCTAGTCTAAAATTATTTGTACAAGCTTATAGAGCTAGTTCAACTCTAGTGTAAAATTATTTGAACTAGCTTATAGAGCTAGTTCAACTCTAGTGTAAAATTATTTGAACTAGCTTATAGAACGAGTTTTACTCTAGTATGAAATTATTTTTTCAAGTTTATAGAGCTAGTTCAACTCTAGTATAAAATTATTTGTACTAGCCTATAGAGCTAGTTCAACTCTAGTGTAAAATCATTATTTGTACTAGGCTATAGACCTAAATCAGCTCTAATGTAAAATTATTATTTCTACTAGGCTATAGACCTAGTTCAACTCTAGTGTAAAATTATTTGAACTAGCTTATAAAGCTAGTTCAACTCTAGTTTAAAATTATTTGTACTATTCAATAGAGCTAGTTCAACTCTAGTGTAAAATTATTTGAACTAGATTATCGAGCTAGTTCAACTCTAGTGTAAAATTATATGAACTAGCTTATAGAGCTTGTTCAACTCTAGTGTAAAATTATTTGTACTAGCCAATAGAGCAAGTTCAACTCTAGTGTAAAATTATTCGTACAAGCTTATAGAGCTATTTCAACTCTACTGTAAAATTATCTGAACTAGCTTATATAGCAAGGCCAACTCTAGTGTAAAATTATTTGAACTAGTTTATAGAGCTAGTTCAACTCTAGTGTAAAATTATTTGTACTCGATTATAGAGCTAGTTCAACTCTAGTGTAAAATTATTTGTACAAGCTTATAGAGCTATTTCAACTCTAGTGTAAAATTATTTGAACTAGCTTATATAGCCAGGTCAACTCTAGTGTAAAATTATTTGAAGTAGCTTATAGAGCTTGTTCAACTCTAGTGTAAAATTATTTGTACTCGATTATAGAGCTAGTTCAACTCTAGTGTATAATTATTTGTACAAGCTTATAGAGGTAGTTCAACTCTAGTGTAAAATTATTTGTACTAGGCTATAGAGCTAGTTCAACTCTAGTGTAAAATTATTTGTACAAGCTTATAGAGCTAGTCCAACTCTAGTGTAAAATTATTTGAACTAGCTTATAGAGCTAGTTCAACTCTACTGTAAAGTTATTTGTACTAGGCAATAGAGCAAGTTCAACTCTAGTGTAAAATTATTTGTACAAGCTTATAGAGCTATTTCAACTCTAGTGTAAAATTATTTGAACTAGCTTATATAGCCAGGTCAACTCTAATGTAAAATTATTTGAAGTAGCTTATAGAGCTAGTTCAACTCTAGTGTAAAATTATTTGTACTCGATTATAGAGCTAGTTCAACTCTAGTGTAAAATTATTTTAACTAGCTTATAGAGCTAGTTCAACTCTAGTGTAAAAATATTTGTACTAGGCTATAGAGCTAGTTCAACTCTAGTGTAAAATTATTTTAACTAGCTTATCGAGCTAGTTCAACTCTAGTGTAAAAATATTTGTACTAGGCTATAGAGCTAGTTCAACTCTAGTGTAAAGTTATTATTTGTACTAGGCTATAGACCTAGTTCAACTCTAGTGTAAAATTATTTGAACTAGCTTATAAAGCTAGTTCAACTCTAGTGTAAAATTATTTGTACTAGGCTACAGAGCTAGTTCAACTCTAGTGTAAAATTATTTGAACTAGATTATAGAGCTAGTTCAACTCTAGTGTAAAATTATTTGAACTAGCTTATAGAGCTAGTTCAACTCTAGTGTAAAATTATTTGAACTAGCTTATAGAACGAGTTTTACTCTAGTATGAAATTATTTTTACAAGTTTATAGAGCTAGTTCAACTCTAGTATAAAATTATTTGTACTAGGCTATAGAGCTAGTTCCACTCTAGTGTAAAATTATTTGTACTAGGCTATAGAGGTAGTTCAACTCTTGTGTAAAATTATTTTAACTAGCTTATAGAGCTAGTTCAACTCTAGTGTAAAAATATTTGTACTAGCCTATAGAGCTAGTTAAACTCTAGTGTAAAATTATTATTTGTACTAGGCTATAGACCTAGTTCAGCTCTAGTGTAAAATTATTATTTCTACTAGGCTATAGACCTAGTTCAACTCTAGTGTAAAATTATTTGAACTAGCTTATAAAGCTAGTTCAACTCTAGTTTAAAATTATTTGTACTATTCAATAGAGCTAGTTCAACTCTAGTGTAAAATTATTTGAACTAGATTATCGAGCTAGTTCAACTCTAGTGTAAAATTATATGAACTAGCTTATAGAGCTAGTTCAACTCTAGTGTAAAATTATTTGTACTAGCCAATAGAGCAAGTTCAACTCTAGTGTAAAGTTATTCGTACAAGCTTATAGAGCTATTTCAACTCTACTGTAAAATTATCTGAACTAGCTTATATAGCCAGGCCAACTCTAGTGTAAAATTATTATTTCTACTAGGCTATAGACCTAGTTCAACTCTAGTGTAAAATTATTTGAACTAGCTTATAAAGCTAGTTCAACTCTAGTTTAAAATTATTTGTACTATTCAATAGAGCTAGTTCAACTCTAGTGTAAAATTATTTGAACTAGATTATCGAGCTAGTTCAACTCTAGTGTAAAATTATATGAACTAGCTTATAGAGCTTGTTCAACTCTAGTGTAAAATTATTTGTACTAGCCAATAGAGCAAGTTCAACTCTAGTGTAAAATTATTCGTACAAGCTTATAGAGCTATTTCAACTCTACTGTAAAATTATCTGAACTAGCTTATATAGCCAGGCCAACTCTAGTGTAAAATTATTTGAAGTAGTTTATAGAGCTAGTTCAACTCTAGTGTAAAATTATTTGTACTCGATTATAGAGCTAGTTCAACTCTAGTGTAAAATTATTTGTACAAGCTTATAGAGCTATTTCAACTCTAGTGTAAAATTATTTGAACTAGCTTATATAGCCAGGTCAACTCTAGTGTAAAATTATTTGAAGTAGCTTATAGAGCTTGTTCAACTATAGTGTAAAATTATTTGTACTCGATTATAGAGCTAGTTCAACTCTAGTGTATAATTATTTGTACAAGCTTATAGAGGTAGTTCAACTCTAGTGTAAAATTATTTGTACTAGGCTATAGAGCTAGTTCAACTCTAGTGTAAAATTATTTGTACAAGCTTATAGAGCTAGTCCAACTCTAGTGTAAAATTATTTGAACTAGCTTATAGAGCTAGTTCAACTCTACTGTAAAGTTATTTGTACTAGGCAATAGAGCAAGTTCAACTCTAGTGTAAAATTATTTGTACAAGCTTATAGAGCTATTTCAACTCTAGTGTAAAATTATTTGAACTAGCTTATATAGCCAGGTCAACTCTAATGTAAAATTATTTGAAGTAGCTTATAGAGCTAGTTCAACTCTAGTGTAAAATTATTTGTACTCGATTATAGAGCTAGTTCAACTCTAGTGTAAAATTATTATAACTAGCTTATAGAGCTAGTTCAACTGTAGTGTAAAAATATTTGTACTAGGCTATAGAGCTAGTTCAACTCTAGTGTAAAATTATTTTAACTAGCTTATCGAGCTAGTTCAACTCTAGTGTAAAAATATTTGTACTAGGCTATAGAGCTAGTTCAACTCTAGTGTAAAATTATTATTTGTACTAGGCTATAGACCTAGTTCAACTCTAGTGTAAAATTATTTGAACTAGCTTATAAAGCTAGTTCAACTCTAGTGTAAAATTATTTGTACTAGGCTACAGAGCTAGTTCAACTCTAGTGTAAAATTATTTGAACTAGATTATAGAGCTAGTTCAACTTAGTGTAAAATTATTTGAACTAGCTTATAGAGCTAGTTCAACTCTAGTGTAAAATTATTTGAACTAGCTTATAGAACGAGTTTTACTCTAGTATGAAATTATTTTTACAAGTTTATAGAGCTAGTTCAACTCTAGTATAAAATTATTTGTACTAGGCTATAGAGCTAGTTCCACTCTAGTGTAAAATTATTTGTACTAGGCTATAGAGGTAGTTCAACTCTTGTGTAAAATTATTTTAACTAGCTTATAGAGCTAGTTCAACTCTAGTGTAAAAATATTTGTACTAGCCTATAGAGCTAGTTAAACTCTAGTGTAAAATTATTATTTCTACTAGGCTATAGACCTAGTTCAGCTCTAGTGTAAAATTATTATTTCTACTAGGCTATAGACCTAGTTCAACTCTAGTGTAAAATTATTTGAACTAGCTTATAAAGCTAGTTCAACTCTAGTTTAAAATTATTTGTACTATTCAATAGAGCTAGTTCAACTCTAGTGTAAAATTATTTGAACTAGATTATCGAGCTAGTTCAACTCTAGTGTAAAATTATATGAACTAGCTTATAGAGCTAGTTCAACTCTAGTGTAAAATTATTTGTACTAGCCAATAGAGCAAGTTCAACTCTAGTGTAAAATTATTCGTACAAGCTTATAGAGCTATTTCAACTCTACTGTAAAATTATATGAACTAGCTTATATAGCCAGGCCAACTCTAGTGTAAAATTATTTGAAGTAGCTCATAGAGCTAGTTCAACTCTAGTGTAAAATTATTTGTACTCGATTATAGAGCTAGTTCAACTCTAGTATAAATTATTTGTACAAGCTTATAGAGCTATTTCAACTCTAGTGTAAAATTATTTGAACTAGCTTATATAGCCAGGTCAACTCTAGTGTAAAAATATTTGAAGTAGCTTATAGAGCTTGTTCAACTCTAGTGTAAAATTATTTGTACTCGATTATAGAGCTAGTTCAACTCTAGTGTATAATTATTTGTACAAGCTTATAGAGGTAGTTCAACTCTAGTGTAAAATTATTTGTACAAGCTTATAGAGCTATTTCAACTCTAGTGTAAAATTATTTGAACTAGCTTATATAGCCAGGTCAACTCTAATGTAAAATTATTTGAAGTAGCTTATAGAGCTAGTTCAACTCTAGTGTAAAATTATTTGTACTCGATTATAGAGCTAGTTCAACTCTAGTGTAAAATTATTTGTACAAGCTTATAGAGCTAGTTCAACTCTAGTGTAAAATTATTTGTACTAGGCTATAGAGCTAGTTCAACTCTAGTGTAAAATTATTTGTACAAGCTTATAGAGCTAGTTCAACTCTACTGTAAAATTATTTGTACTAGGCTATAGAGTTAGTTCAACTCTAGTGTAAAATAATTTGAACTAGTTTATAAAGCTAGTTCAACTCTAGTTTAAAATTATTTGTACTATTCAATAGAGCTAGTTCAACTCTAGTGTAAAATTATTTGAACTAGATTATAGAGCTAGTTCAACTCTAGTGTAAAATTATTTGAACTAGCTTATAGAGCTAGTTCAACTCTAGTGTAAAATTATTTGTACTAGCCAATAGAGCAAGTTCAACTCTATTGTAAAATTATTTGTACAAGCTTATAGAGCTATTTCAACTCTAGTGTAAAATTATTTGAACTAGCTTATATAGCCAGGTCAACTCTAGTGTAAAATTATTTGAAGTAGCTTATAGAGCTAGTTCAACTCTAGTGTAAAATTATTTGTACTAGCCAATAGAGCTAGTTCAACTCTAGTGTAAAATTATTTGTACAAGCTTATAGAGCTAGTTCAACTCTAGTGTAAAATTATTTGTACTAGGGTATAGAGCTAGTTCAACTCTAGTGTAAAATTATTTGTACTAGGCTATAGAGCTAGTTAAACTCTAGTGTAAAATTATTTGTACAAGCTTATAGAGCTAGTTCAACTCTAGTGTAAAATTATTTGAAGTAGCTTACAGAGCTAGTTCAACTCTAGTGTAAAATTATTTGTACAAGCTTATAGAGGTAGTTCAACTCTAGTGTAAAATTATTTGTACTAGGCTATAGAGCTAGTTAAACTCTAGTGTAAAATTATTTGTACAAGCTTATAGAGCTAGTTCAACTCTAGTGTAAAATTATTTGAAGTAGCTTACAGAGCTAGTTCAACTCTAGTGTAAAATTATTTGTACAAGCTTATAGAGGTAGTTCAACTCTAGTGTAAAATTATTTGTACTAGGCTATAGAGCTAGTTCAACTCTAGTGTAAAATTATTTGTACAAGCTTATAGAGCTAGTTCAACTCTAGTGTAAAATTATTTGAACTAGCTTATAGAGCTAGTTCAACTCTAGTGTAAAATTATTTGAACTAGCTTATAGAACGAGTTTTACTCTAGTGTGAAATGATTTTTACAAGTTTATAGAGCTAGTTCAACTCTAGTGTAAAATTATTTGTACTAGGCTATAGAGCTAGTTAAACTCTAGTGTAAAATTATTTGTACTAGGCTATAGAGCTAGTTCAACTCTAGTGTAAAATCATTTGTACTAGCCAATAGAGCAAGTTCAACTCTATTGTAAAATTATTTGTACAAGCTTATAGAGCTATTTCAACTCTAGTGTAAAATTATTTGAACTAGCTTATATAGCCAGGTCAACTCTAGTGTAAAATTATTTGAAGTAGCTTATAGAGCTAGTTCAACTCTAGTGTAAAATTATTTGTACTCGATTATAGAGCTAGTTCAACTCTAGTTCAACTCTAGTCTAAAATTATTTGTACTAGGCTATAGAGCTAGTTCAACTCTAGTGTAAAATTATTTTAACTAGCTTATACACCTAGTTCAAATCTAGTGTAAAAATATTTGTACTAGGCTATAGAGCTAGTACAACTCTAGTGTAAAATTATTATTTCTACTAGGCTATAGACCTAGTTCAACTCTAGTGTAAAATTATTTGAACTAGCTTATAAAGCTAGTTCAACTCTAGTTTAAAATTATTTGTACTATTCAGTAGAGCTAGTTCAACTCTAGTGTAAAATTATTTGAACTAGATTATAGAGCTAGTTCAACTCTAGTGTAAAATTATATGAACTAGCTTATAGAGCTAGTTCAACTCTAGTGTAAAATTATTTGTACTAGCCAATAGAGCAAGTTCAACTCTAGTGTAAAATTATTTGTACAAGCTTATAGAGCTATTTCAACTCTAGTGTAAAATTATCTGAACTAGCTTATATAGCCAGGCCAACTCTAGTGTAAAATTATTCGAAGTAGCTTATAGAGCTAGTTCAACTCTAGTGTAAAATTATTTGTACTCGATTATAGAGCTAGTTCAACTCTAGTGTAAAATTATTTGTACAAGCTTATATAGCCAGGTCAACTCTAGTGTAAAATTATTTGTACTAGGCTATAGATCTAGTTCAACTCTAGTGTAAAATTATTTGAACTAGCTTATATAGCCAGGTCAACTCTAGTGTAAAATTATTTGAAGTAGCTTATAGAGCTAGTTCAACTCTAGTGTAAAATTATGTGTACTCGATTATAGAGCTAGTTCAACTCTAGTGTAAAATTATTTGTACAAGCTTATAGAGGTAGTTCAACTCTAGTGTAAAATTATTTGTACTAGGCTATAGAGCTAGTTCAACTCTAGTGTAAAATTATTTGTACAAGCTTATAGAGCTAGTTCAACTCTAGTGTAAAATTATTTGAACTAGCTTATAGAGCTAGTTCAACTCTAGTATAAAATTATTTGTACTAGGCAATAGAGCAAGTTCAACTCTAGTTTAAAATTATTTGTACAAGCTTATAGAGCTATTTCAACTCTAGTGTAAAATTATTTGAACTAGCTTATATAGCCAGGTCAACTCTAGTGTAAAATTATTTGAAGTAGCTTATAGAGCTAGTTCAACTCTAGTGTAAAATTATTTATACAACCTTATAGAGCTAGTTCAACTCTAGTGTAAAATTATTTGAACTAGCTTATAGAACGAGTTTTACTCTAGTGTGAAATTATTTTTACAAGTTTATGGAGCTAGTTCAACTCTAGTGTAAAATTATTTGTACTAGGCTACAGAGCTAGTTCAACTCTAGTGTAAAATTATTTGTACTAGGCTATAGAGCTAATTCAACTCTAGCCTAAAATTATTTGTACTAGGCTATAGAGATAGTTCAACTCGAGTGTAAAATTATTTTAACTAGCTTATACACCTAGTTCAAATCTAGTGTAAAAATATTTGTACTAGGCTATAGAGCTAGTTCAACTCTAGTGTAAAATTATTATTTCTACTAGGCTATAGACCTAGTTCAACTCTAGTGTAAAATTATTTGAACTAGCTTATAAAGCTAGTTCAACTCTAGTTTAAAATTATTTGTACTATTCAATAGAGCTAGTTCAACTCTAGTGTAAAATTATTTGAACTAGATTATAGAGCTAGTTCAACTCTAGTGTAAAATTATATGAACTAGCTTATAGAGCTAGTTCAACTCTAGTGTAAAATTATTTGTACTAGCCAATAGAGCAAGTTCAACTCTAGTGTAAAATTATTTGTACAAGCTTATAGAGCTAGTTCAACTCTACTGTAAAATTATTTGTACAAGCTTATAGAGCTAGTTCAACTCTAGTGTAAAATTATTTGTACTAGGCTATAGAGCTAGTTCAACTCTAGTGTAAAATTATTTGTACAAGCTTATAGAGCTAGTTCAACTCTAGTGTAAAATTATTATTTCTACTAGGCTATAGACCTAGTTCAACTCTAGTGTAAAATTATTTGAACTAGCTTATAAAGCTAGTTCAACTCTAGTTTAAAATTATTTGTACTATTCAATAGAGCTAGTTCAACTCTAGTGTAAAATTATTTGAACTAGATTATAGAGCTAGTTCAACTCTAGTGTAAAATTATATGAACTAGCTTATAGAGCTAGTTCAACTCTAGTGTAAAATTATTTGTACTAGCCAATAGAGCTAGGTCAACTCTAGTGTAAAATTATTTGTACTCGATTATAGAGCTAGTTCAACTCTACTGTAAAATTATTTGTACAAGCTTATAGAGCTAGTTCAACTCTTGTGTAAAATTATTTGTACTAGGCTATAGAGCTAGTTCAACTCTAGTGTAAAATTATTTGTACAAGCTTATAGAGCTAGTTCAACTCTAGTGTAAAATTATGTGTACTAGGCTATAGAGTTAGTTCAACTCTAGTGTAAAATAATTTGAACTAGCTTATAGAGCTAGTTCAACTCTAGTTTAATATTATTTGTACTAGCCTATAGAGCAAGGTCAACTCTAGTGTAAAATTATTTGTACAAGCTTATAGAGGTAGTTCAACTCTACTGTAAAATTATTTGTACTAGGCTATAGAGCTAGTCCAACTCTAGTGTAAAATTATTTATACAACCTTATAGAGCTAGTTCAACTCTAGTGTAAAATTATTTGTACTAGGCTATAGAGCTAGTCCAACTCTAGTGTAAAATTATTTATACAACCTTATAGAGCTAGTTCAACTCTAGTGTAAAATTATTTGAACTAGCTTATATAGCTAGTTCAACTCTAGTGTAAAATTATTTGAACTAGCTTATAGAACGAGTTTTACTCTAGTGTGAAATTATTTTTACAAGTTTATAGAGCTAGTTCAACTCAGTGTAAAATTATTTGTACTAGGCTATAGAGCTAGTTCAACTCTAGTGTATAATTATTTGTACTAGGCTATAGAGCTAGTTCAACTCTTGTGTAAAATTATTTTAACTTGCTGATAGAGCTAGTTCAACTCTAGTGTAAAAATATTTGTACTAGGCTATAGAGCTAATTCAACTCTAGTGTAAAATTATTATTTGTACTAGGCTATAGACCTAGTTCAACTCTAGTGTAAAATTATTTGAACTAGATTATAGAGCTTGTTCAACTCTAGTGTAAAATTATTTGAACTAGCTTATAGCGCTAGTTCAACTCTAGTGTAAAATTATTTGTACTAGCCTATAGAGCAAGTTCAACTCTAGTGTAAAATTATTTGTACAAGCTTATAGAGCTAGTTCAACTCTAGTGTAAAATTATTTGAACTAGCTTATATAGCTAGGTCAACTCTAGTGTAAAATTATTTGAAGTAGCTTATAGAGCTAGTTCAACTCTAGTGTAAAATTATTTGTACTCGATTATAGAGCTAGTTCAACTCTAGTGTAAAATTATTTGTACAAGCTTATAGAGCTAGTTCAACTCTAGTGTAAAATTATTTGTACTAGGCTATAGAGCTAGTTCAACTCTACTGTAAAATTATTTGTACAAGCTTATAGAGCTAGTTCAACTCTAGTGTAAAATTATTTGTACTAGGCTATAGAGCTAGTTCAACTCTAGTGTAAAATTATTTGAACTAGATTACAGAGCTAGTTCAAGTCTAGTGTTAAATTATTTGAACTAGCCTATAGAGCTAGTTCAACTCTAGTGTAAAATTATTTGAACTAGCCTATAGAGTAAGGTCAACTCTAGTGTAAAATTATTTGTACTAGCCTATAGAGTAAGGTCAACTCTAGTGTAAAATTATTTGAAGTAGCTTACAAAGCTAGTTCAACTCTAGTGTAAAATTATTTGTACAAGCTTATAGAGGTAGTTCAACTCTAGTGTAAAATTATTTGTACTAGGCTATTGAGCTAGTTCAACTCTAGTGTAAAATTATTTGTACAAGCTTATAGAGCTAGTTCAACTTTAGTGTAAAATTATTTGAACTAGCTTATAGAGCTAGTTCAACTCTATTGTAAAATTATTTGAACTAGCTTATAGAACGAGTTTTACTCTAGTGTGAAATTATTTTTACAAGTTTATAGAGCTAGTTCAACTGTAGTGTAAAATTATTTGTACTAGGCTATAGAGCTAGTTCAACTCTAGTGTAAAATTATTTTAACTAGCTTATACACCTAGTTCAAATCTAGTGTAAAAATATTTGTACTAGGCTATAGAGCTAGTTCAACTCTAGTGTAAAATTATTATTTCTACTAGGCTATAGACCTAGTTCAACTCTAGTGTAAAATTATTTGAACTAGCTTATAAAGCTAGTTCAACTCTAGTTTAAAATTATTTGTACTATTCAATAGAGCTAGTTCAACTCTAGTGTAAAATTATTTGAACTAGATTATAGAGCTAGTTCAACTCTAGTGTAAAATTATATGAACTAGCTTATAGAGCTAGTTCAACTCTAGTGTAAAATTATTTGTACTAGCCAATAGAGCAAGTTCAACTCTAGTGTAAAATTATTTGTACTCGATTATAGAGCTAGTTCAACTCTAATGTAAAATTATTTGTACAAGCTTATAGAGCTAGTTCAACTCTAGTGTAAAATTATTTGTACTAGGCTATAGAGCTAGTTCAACTCTAGTGTAAAATTATTTGTACAAGCTTATAGAGCTAGTTCAACTCTAGTGTAAAATTATTATTTCTACTATGCTATAGACCTAGTTCAACTCTAGTGTAAAATTATATGAACTAGCTTATAAAGCTAGTTCAACTCTAGTTTAAAATTATTTGTACTATTCAATAGAGCTAGTTCAACTCTAGTGTAAAATTATTTGAACTAGATTATAGAGCTAGTTCAACTCTAGTGTAAAATTATATGAACTAGCTTATAGAGCTAGTTCAACTCTAGTGTAAAATTATTTGTACTAGCCAATAGAGCTAGGTCAACTCTAGTGTAAAATTATTTGTACTCGATTATAGAGCTAGTTCAACTCTACTGTAAAATTATTTGTACAAGCTTATAGAGCTAGTTCAACTCTAGTGTAAAATTATTTGTACTAGGTTATAGAGCTAGTTCAACTCTAGTGTAAAATTATTTGTACAAGCTTATAGAGCTAGTTCAACTCTAGTGTAAAATTATGTGTACTAGGCTATAGAGTTAGTTCAACTCTAGTGTAAAATAATTTGAACTAGCTTATAGAGCTAGTTCAACTCTAGTTTAATATTATTTGTACTAGCCTATAGAGCAAGGTCAACTCAAGTGTAAAATTATTTGTACAAGCTTATAGAGGTAGTTCAACTCTAGTGTAAAATTATTTGTACTAGGCTATAGAGCTAGTTCAACTCTAGTGTAAAATTATTTATACAACCTTATAGAGCTAGTTCAACTCTAGTGTAAAATTATTTGAACTAGCTTATATAGCTAGTTCAACTCTAGTGTAAAATTATTTGAACTAGCTTATAGAACGAGTTTTACTCTAGTGTGAAATTATTTTTACAAGTTTATAGAGCTAGTTCAACTCTAGTGTAAAATTATTTGTACTAGGCTATAGAGCTAGTTCAACTCTAGTGTATAATTATTTGTACTAGGCTATAGAGCTAGTTCAACTCTTGTGTAAAATTATTTTAACTTGCTTATAGAGCTAGTTCAACTCTAGTGTAAAAATATTTGTACTAGGCTATAGAGCTAATTCAACTCTAGTGTAAAATTATTATTTGTACTAGGCTATAGACCTAGTTCAACTCTAGTGTAAAATTATTTGAACTAGATTATGGAGCTTGTTCAACTCTAGTGTAAAATTATGTGTACTAGCTTATAGAGCTAGTTCAACTCTAGTGTAAAATTATTTGTACTAGCCAATAGAGCAAGTTCAACTCTAGTGTAAAATTATTTGTACAAGCTTATAGAGCTAGTTCAACTCTACTGTAAAATTATTTGTACAAGCTTATAGAGCTAGTTCAACTCTAGTGTAAAATTATTTGTACTAGGCTATAGAGCTAGTTCAACTCTAGTGTAAAATTATTTGTACAAGCTTATAGAGCTAGTTCAACTCTAGTGTAAAATTATTATTTCTACTAGGCTATAGACCTAGTTCAACTCTAGTGTAAAATTATTTGAACTAGCTTATAAAGCTAGTTCAACTCTAGTTTAAAATTATTTGTACTATTCAATAGAGCTAGTTCAACTCTAGTGTAAAATTATTTGAACTAGATTATAGAGCTAGTTCAACTCTAGTGTAAAATTATATGAACTAGCTTATAGAGCTAGTTCAACTCTAGTGTAAAATTATTTGTACTAGCCAATAGAGCTAGGTCAACTCTAGTGTAAAATTATTTGTACTCGATTATAGAGCTAGTTCAACTCTACTGTAAAATTATTTGTACAAGCTTATAGAGCTAGTTCAACTCTAGTGTAAAATTATTTGTACTAGGCTATAGAGCTAGTTCAACTCTAGTGTAAAATTATTTGTACAAGCTTATAGAGCTAGTTCAACTCTAGTGTAAAATTATGTGTACTAGGCTATAGAGTTAGTTCAACTCTAGTGTAAAATAATTTGAACTAGCTTATAGAGCTAGTTCAACTCTAGTTTAATATTATTTGTACTAGCCTATAGAGCAAGGTCAACTCTAGTGTAAAATTATTTGTACAAGCTTATAGAGGTAGTTCAACTCTAGTGTAAAATTATTTGTACTAGGCTATAGAGCTAGTCCAACTCTAGTGTAAAATTATTTATACAACCTTATAGAGCTAGTTCAACTCTAGTGTAAAATTATTTGAACTAGCTTATATAGCTAGTTCAACTCTAGTGTAAAATTATTTGAACTAGCTTATAGAACGAGTTTTACTCTAGTGTGAAATTATTTTTACAAGTTTATAGAGCTAGTTCAACTCTAGTGTAAAATTATTTGTACTAGGCTATAGAGCTAGTTTAACTCTAGTGTATAATTATTTGTACTAGGCTATAGAGCTAGTTCAACTCTTGTGTAAAATTATTTTAACTTGCTGATAGAGCTAGTTCAACTCTAGTGTAATAATATTTGTACTAGGCTATAGAGCTAATTCAACTCTAGTGTAAAATTATTAGTTGTACTAGGCTATAGACCTAGTTCAACTCTAGTGTAAAATTATTTGAACTAGATTATAGAGCTTGTTCAACTCTAGTGTAAAATTATTTGAACTAGCTTATAGCGCTAGTTCAACTCTAGTGTAAAATTATTTGTACTAGCCTATAGAGCAAGTTCAACTCTAGTGTAAAATTATTTGTACAAGCTTATAGAGCTAGTTCAACTCTAGTGTAAAATTATTTGAACTAGCTTATATAGCTAGGTCAACTCTAGTGTAAAATTATTTGAAGTAGCTTATAGAGCTAGTTCAACTCTAGTGTAAAATTATTTGTACTCGATTATAGAGCTAGTTCAACTCTAGTGTAAAATTATTTGTACAAGCTTATAGAGCTAGTTCAACTCTAGTGTAAAATTATTTGTACTAGGCTATAGAGCTAGTTCAACTCTACTGTAAAATTATTTGTACAAGCTTATAGAGCTAGTTCAACTCTAGTGTAAAATTATTTGTACTAGGCTATAGAGCTAGTTCAACTCTAGTGTAAAATTATTTGAACTAGATTATAGAGCTAGTTCAAGTCTACTGTTAAATTATTTGAACTAGCCTATAGAGCTAGTTCAACTCTAGTGTAAAATTATTTGAACTAGCCTATAGAGTAAGGTCAACTCTAGTGTAAAATTATTTGTACTAGCCTATAGAGTAAGGTCAACTCTAGTGTAAAATTATTTGAAGTAGCTTACAAAGCTAGTTCAACTCTAGTGTAAAATTATTTGTACAAGCTTATAGAGGTAGTTCAACTCTAGTGTAAAATTATTTGTACTAGGCTATTGAGCTAGTTCAACTCTAGTGTAAAATTATTTGTACAAGCTTATAGAGCTAGTTCAACTTTAGTGTAAAATTATTTGAACTAGCTTATAGAGCTAGTTCAACTCTACTGTAAAATTATTTGAGCTAGCTTATAGAACGAGTTTTACTCTAGTGTGAAATTATTTTTACAAGTTTATAGAGTTAGTTCAACTGTAGTGTAAAATTATTTGTACTAGGCTATAGAGCTAGTTCAACTCTAGTGTAAAATTATTTTAACTAGCTTATACACCTAGTTCAAATCTAGTGTAAAAATATTTGTACTAGGCTATAGAGCTAGTTCAACTCTAGTGTAAAATTATTATTTCTACTAGGCTATAGACCTAGTTCAACTCTAGTGTAAAATTATTTGAACTAGCTTATAAAGCTAGTTCAACTCTAGTTTAAAATTATTTGTACTATTCAATAGAGCTAGTTCAACTCTAGTGTAAAATTATTTGAACTAGATTATAGAGCTAGTTCAACTCTAGTGTAAAATTATATGAACTAGCTTATAGAGCTAGTTCAACTCTAGTGTAAAATTATTTGTACTAGCCAATAGAGCAAGTTCAACTCTAGTGTAAAATTATTTGTACTCGATTATAGAGCTAGTTCAACTCTACTGTAAAATTATTTGTACAAGCTTATAGAGCTAGTTCAACTCTAGTGTAAAATTATTTGTACTAGGCTATAGAGCTAGTTCAACTCTAGTGTAAAATTATTTGTACAAGCTTATAGAGCTAGTTCAACTCTAGTGTAAAATTATTATTTCTACTAGGATATAGAGCTAGTTCAACTCTAGTGTAAAATTATTTGAACTAGCTTATAAAGCTAGTTCAACTCTAGTTTAAAATTATATGAACTAGCTTATAGAGCTAGTTCAACTCTAGTGTAAAATTATTTGTACTAGCCAATAGAGCTAGGTCAACTCTAGTGTAAAATTATTTGTACTCGATTATAGAGCTAGTTCAACTCTACTGTAAAATTATTTGTACAAGCTTATAGAGCTAGTTCAACTCTAGTGTAAAATTATTTGTACTAGGCTATAGAGCTAGTTCAACTATAGTGTAAAATTATTTGTACAAGCTTATAGAGCTAGTTCAACTCTAGTGTAAAATTATGTGTACTAGGCTATAGAGTTAGTTCAACTCTAGTGTAAAATAATTTGAACTAGCTTATAGAGCTAGTTCAACTCTAGTTTAATATTATTTGTACTAGCCTATAGAGCAAGGTCAACTCTAGTGTAAAATTATTTGTACAAGCTTATAGAGGTAGTTCAACTCTAGTGTAAAATTATTTGTACTAGGCTATAGAGCTAGTCCAACTCTAGTGTAAAATTATTTATACAACCTTATAGAGCTAGTTCAACTCTAGTGTAAAATTATTTGAACTAGCTTATATAGCTAGTTCAACTCTAGTGTAAAATTATTTGAACTAGCTTATAGAACGAGTTTTACTCTAGTGTGAAATTATTTTTACAAGTTTATAGAGCTAGTTCAACTCTAGTGTAAAATTATTTGTACTAGGCTATAGAGCTAGTTCAACTCTAGTGTATAATTATTTGTACTAGGCTATAGAGCTAGTTCAACTCTTGTGTAAAATTATTTTAACTTGCTGATAGAGCTAGTTCAACTCTAGTGTAAAAATATTTGTACTAGGCTATAGAGCTAATTCAACTCTAGTGTAAAATTATTATTTGTACTAGGCTATAGACCTAGTTCAACTCTAGTGTAAAATTATTTGAACTAGATTATAGAGCTTGTTCAACTCTAGTGTAAAATTATTTGAACTAGCTTATAGCGCTAGTTCAACTGTAGTGTAAAATTATTTGTACTAGCCTATAGAGCAAGTTCAACTCTAGTGTAAAATTATTTGTACAAGCTTATAGAGCTAGTTCAACTCTAGTGTAAAATTATTTGAACTAGCTTATATAGCTAGGTCAACTCTAGTGTAAAATTATTTGAAGTAGCTTATAGAGCTAGTTCAACTCTAGTGTAAAATTATTTGTACTCGATTATAGAGCTAGTTCAACTCTAGTGTAAAATTATTTGTACAAGCTTATAGAGCTAGTTCAACTCTAGTGTAAAATTATTTGTACTAGGCTATAGAGCTAGTTCAACTCTACTGTAAAATTATTTGTACAAGCTTATAGAGCTAGTTCAACTCTAGTGTAAAATTATTTGTACTAGGCTATAGAGCTAGTTCAACTCTAGTGTAAAATTATTTGAACTAGATTATAGAGCTAGTTCAAGTCTAGTGTTAAATTATTTGAACTAGCCTATAGAGCTAGTTCAACTCTAGTGTAAAATTATTTGAACTAGCCTATAGAGTAAGGTCAACTCTAGTGTAAAATTATTTGTACTAGCCTATAGAGTAAGGTCAACTCTAGTGTAAAATTATTTGAAGTAGCTTACAAAGCTAGTTCAACTCTAGTGTAAAATTATTTGTACAAGCTTATAGAGGTAGTTCAACTCTAGTGTAAAATTATTTGTACTAGGCTATTGAGCTAGTTCAACTCTAGTGTAAAATTATTTGTACAAGCTTATAGAGCTAGTTCAACTTTAGTGTAAAATTATTTGAACTAGCTTATTGAGCTAGTTCAACTCTATTGTAAAATTATTTGAACTAGCTTATAGAACGAGTTTTACTCTAGTGTGAAATTATTTTTACAAGTTTATAGAGCTAGTTCAACTGTAGTGTAAAATTATTTGTACTAGGCTATAGAGCTAGTTCAACTCTAGTGTAAAATTATTTTAACTAGCTTATACACCTAGTTCAAATCTAGTGTAAAAATATTTGTACTAGGCTATAGAGCTAGTTCAACTCTAGTGTAAAATTATTATTTCTACTAGGCTATAGACCTAGTTCAACTCTAGTGTAAAATTATTTGAACTAGCTTATAAAGCTAGTTCAACTCTAGTTTAAAATTATTTGTACTATTCAATAGAGCTAGTTCAACTCTAGTGTAAAATTATATGAACTAGCTTATAGAGCTAGTTCAACTCTAGTGTAAAATTATTTGTACTAGCCAATAGAGCAAGTTCAACTCTAGTGTAAAATTATTTGTACTCGATTATAGAGCTAGTTCAACTCTACTGTAAAATTATTTGTACAAGCTTATAGAGCTAGTTCAACTCTAGTGTAAAATTATTTGTACTAGGCTATAGAGCTAGTTCAACTCTAGTGTAAAATTATTTGTACAAGCTTATAGAGCTAGTTCAACTCTAGTGTAAAATTATTATTTCTACTAGGCTATAGACCTAGTTCAACTCTAGTGTAAAATTATTTGAACTAGCTTATAAAGCTAGTTCAACTCTAGTTTAAAATAATTTGTACTATTCAATAGAGCTAGTTCAACTATAGTGTAAAATTATTTGAACTAGATTATAGAGCTAGTTCAACTCTAGTGTAAAATTATATGAACTAGCTTATAGAGCTAGTTCAACTCTAGTGTAAAATTATTTGTACTAGCCAATAGAGCTAGGTCAACTCTAGTGTAAAATTATTTGTACTCGATTATAGAGCTAGTTCAACTCTACTGTAAAATTATTTGTACAAGCTTATAGAGCTAGTTCAACTCTAGTGTAAAATTATTTGTACTAGGCTATAGAGCTAGTTCAACTCTAGTGTAAAATTATTTGTACAAGCTTATAGAGCTAGTTCAACTCTAGTGTAAAATTATGTGTACTAGGCTATAGAGTTAGTTCAACTCTAGTGTAAAATAATTTGAACTAGCTTATAGAGCTAGTTCAACTCTAGTTTAATATTATTTGTACTAGCCTATAGAGCAAGGTCAACTCTAGTGTAAAATTATTTGTACAAGCTTATAGAGGTAGTTCAACTCTAGTGTAAAATTATTTGTACTAGGCTATAGAGCTAGTTCAACTCTAGTGTAAAATTATTTATACAACCTTATAGAGCTAGTTCAACTCTAGTGTAAAATTATTTGAACTAGCTTATATAGCTAGTTCAACTCTAGTGTAAAATTATTTGAACTAGCTTATAGAACGAGTCTTACTCTAGTGTGAAATTATTTTTACAAGTTTATAGAGCTAGTTCAACTCTAGTGTAAAATTATTTGTACTAGGCTATAGAGCTAGTTCAACTCTAGTGTATAATTATTTGTACTAGGCTATAGAGCTAGTTCAACTCTTGTGTAAAATTATTTTAACTTGCTTATAGAGCTAGTTCAACTCTAGTGTAAAAATATTTGTACTAGGCTATAGAGCTAATTCAACTCTAGTGTAAAATTATTATTTGTACTAGGCTATAGACCTAGTTCAACTCTAGTGTAAAATTATTTGAACTAGATTATAGAGCTTGTTCAACTCTAGTGTAAAATTATTTGAACTAGCTTATAGCGCTAGTTCAACTCTAGTGTAAAATTATTTGTACTAGCCTATAGAGCAAGTTCAACTCTAGTGTAAAATTATTTGTACAAGCTTATAGAGCTAGTTCAACTCTAGTGTAAAATTATTTGAACTAGCTTATATAGCTAGGTCAACTCTAGTGTAAAATTATTTGAAGTAGCTTATAGAGCTAGTTCAACTCTAGTGTAAAATTATTTGTACTCGATTATAGAGCTAGTTCAACTCTAGTGTAAAATTATTTGTACAAGCTTATAGAGCTAGTTCAACTCTAGTGTAAAATTATTTGTACTAGGCTATAGAGCTAGTTCAACTCTACTGTAAAATTATTTGTACAAGTTTATAGAGCTAGTTCAACTCTAGTGTAAAATTATTTGTACTAGGCTATAGAGCTAGTTCAACTCTAGTGTAAAATTATTTGAACTAGATTATAGAGCTAGTTCAAGTCTAGTGTTAAATTATTTGAACTAGCCTATAGAGCTAGTTCAACTCTGGTGTAAAATTAGTTGTACTAGCCTATAGAGTACGGTCAACTCTAGTGTAAAATTATTTGAAGTAGCTTACAAAGCTAGTTCAACTCTAGTGTAAAATTATTTGTACAAGCTTATAGAGGTAGTTCAACTCTAGTGTAAAATTATTTGTACTAGGCTATTGAGCTAGTTCAACTCTAGTGTAAAATTATTTGTACAAGCTTATAGAGCTAGTTCAACTTTAGTGTAAAATTATTTGAACTAGCTTATAGAGCTAGTTCAACTCTATTGTAAAATTATTTGAACTAGCTTATAGAACGAGTTTTACTCTAGTGTGAAATTATTTTTGCAAGTTTATAGAGCTAGTTCAACTGTAGTGTAAAATTATTTCTACTAGGCTATAGAGCTAGTTCAACTCTAGTGTAAAATTATTTGTACTAGGCTATAGAGCTACTTCAACTCTTGTGTAAAATTATTTGAACTAGCTTATAGAGCTAGTTCAACTCTACTGTAAAATTATTTGTACTAGGCTATAGAGCTAGTTCAACCCAAGTGTAAAATTATTCGAATTACAATATAGAGCTTGTTCAACTCTAGTGTAAAATTATTTGAACTAGCTTATAGCGCTAGTTCAACTCTAGTGTAAAATTATTTGTACTAGCCTATAGAGCAAGTTCAACTCTAGTGTAACATTATTTGTACAAGCTTATAGAGCTAGTTCAACTCTAGTGTAAAATTATTTGTACTAGCCTATAGAGTAAGGTCAACTCTAGTGTAAAATTATTTGTACTAGCCTATAGAGTAAGGTCAACTCTAGTGGAAAATTATTTGAAGTAGTTTACAGAGCTAGTTCAACTCTAGTGTAAAATTATTTGTACAAGCTTATAGAGGTAGTTCAACTCTAGTGTAAAATTATTTGTACTAGGATATAGAGCTAGTTCAACTCTAGTGTAAAATTATTTGTACAAGCTTATAGAGCTAGTTCAACTTTAGTGTAAAATTATTTGAACTAGCTTATAGAGCTAGTTCAACTCTAGTGTAAAATTATTTGAACTAGCTTACGGAACGAGTTTTACTCTAGTGTGAAATTATTTTTACAAGTTTATAGAGCTAGTTCAACTGTAGTGTAAAATTATTTCTACTAGGCTATAGAGCTAGTTCAACTCTAGTGTAAAATTATTTGTACTAGGCTATAGAGCTACTTCAACTCTTGTGTAAAATTATTTGAACTAGCTTATAGAGCTAGTTCAACTCTAGTGTAAAATTATTTGTACTAGGCTATAGAGCTAGTTCAACCCAAGTGTAAAATTATTTGAACTAGATTATAGAGCTTCTTCAACTCTAGTGTAAAATTATTTGAACTAGCTTATATAGCTAGGTCAACTCTAGTGTAAAATTATTTGAAGTAGCTTATAGAGCTAGTTCAACTCTAGTGTAAAATTATTTGTACTCGATTATAGAGCTAGTTCAACTCTAGTGTAAAATTATTTGTACAAGCTTATTGAGCTAGTTCAACTCTAGTGTAAAATTATTTGTACTAGGCTATAGAGCTAGTTCAACTCTAATCTAAAATTATTTGTACAAGCTTATAGAGCTAGTTCAACTCTAGTGTAAAATTTATTGTACTAGGCTATAGAGCTAGTTCAACTCTAGTGTAAAATTATTTGAACTATATTGTAGAGCTAGTTCAACTCTAGTGTTAAATTATTTGTACTAGGCTATAGAGCGAGTTCAACTCTAGTGTAAAATTATTTGTACTAGGTTATAGAGCTAGTTCAACTCTTGTGTAAAATTATTTGAACTAGCCTATAGAGCTAGTTCAACTCTAGTGTAAAATTATTTGTACAAGCTTATAGAGCTAGTTCAACTCTAGTGTAAAATTATTTGAACTAGATCATAGAGCTAGTTCAACTCTAGTGTTAAATTATTTGAACTAGCTTAAAGACCTAGTTCAACTCTAGTGTAAAATTATTTGTATTAGCATATAGAGTAAGGTCAACTCTAGTCTAAAATTATTTGAAGTAGCTTACAGAGCTAGTTCAACTCTAGTGTAAAATTATTTGTACAAGCTTATAGAGGTAGTTCAACTCTAGTGTAAAATTATTTATACTCGATTATAGAGCTAGTTCAACTCTAGTGTAAAATTATTTGTACAAGCTTATAGAGCTAGTTCAACTCTAGCGTAAAATTATTTGTACAAGCTTATAGAGCTAGTTCAACTCTAGTGTAAAATTATTTGTACAAGCTTATAGAGCTAGTTCAACTCTAGTGTAAAATTATTTGTACTAGGCTATAGAGCTAGTTAAACTCTAGTGTAAAATTATTTGAACTAGCCTATAGAGGTAGTTCAACTCTAGTGTTAAATTATTTGAACTAGCCTATAGTGCTAGTTCAACTCTAGTGTAAAATTATTTGTACTAGGCTATAGAGCTACTTCAACTCTTGTGTAAAATTATTTGAACTACCTTATAGAGCTAGTTCAACTCTAGTGTAAAATTATTTGTACTAGGCTATAGAGCTAGTTCAACTCTTGTGTAAAATTATTTGAACTAGCTTATATAGCTAGGTCAACTCTAGTGTAAAATTATTTGAAGTAGCTTATAGAGCTAGTTCAACTCTAGTGTAAAATTATTTGTACTCGATTATAGAGCTAGTTCAACTCTAGTGTAAAATTATTTGTACAAGCTTATTGAGCTAGTTCAACTCTATTGTAAAATTATTTGTACTACGCTATAGAGCTTGTTCAACTCTAATGTAAAATTATTTGTACTAGGCTATAGAGCTAGTTCAACTCTAGTGTAAAATTATTTGAACTAGCTTATAGAGCTAGTTCAACTCTAGTGTAAAATTATTTGTACTAGGCTATAGAGCTAGTTCAACTCTTGTGTAAAATTATTTTAACTAGCTTATAGAGCTAGTTCAACTCTAGTGTAAAATTATTTGTACTAGGCTATAGAGCTAGTTCAACTCTAGTGTAAAATTATTTGAACTAGATTATAGAGCTAGTTCAACTCTAGTGTTAAATTATTTGTACTAGGCTATAGAGCTAGTTCAACTCTAGTGTAAAATTATTTGTACTAGGCTATAGAGCTAGTTCAACTCTTGTGTAAAATTATTTGAACTAGCCTATAGAGCTAGTTCAACTCTAGTGTAAAATTATTTGTACAAGCTTATAGAGCTAGTTCAACTCTAGTGTAAAATTATTTGAACTAGATTATAGAGCTAGTTCAACTCTAGTGTTAAATTATTTGAACTAGCTTAAAGAGCTAGTTCAACTCTAGTGTGAAATTATTTGTACTAGCATATAGAGTAAGGTCAAATCTAGTGTAAAATTATTTGAAGTAGCTTACAGAGCTAGTTCAACTCTAGTGTAAAATTATTTGTACAAGCTTATAGAGGTAGTTCAACTCTAGTGTAAAATTATTTGTACTCGATTATAGAGCTAGTTCAACTCTAGTGTAAAATTTTACAAGCTTATAGAGCTAGTTCAACTCTAGTGTAAAATTATTTGTACTAGGCTATAGAGCTAGTTCAACTCTAATGTAAAATTATTTGTACAAGCTTATAGAGCTAGTTCAACTCTAGTGTAAAATTATTTTTACTAGGCTATAGAGCTAGTTAAACTCTAGTGTAAAATTATTTGAACTAGATTATAGAGCTAGTTCAACTCTAGTGTTAAATTATTTGAACTAGCCTATAGAGCTAGTTCAACTCTAGTGTAAAGTTATTTGTACTAGCCTATAGAGTAAGGTCAACTCTAGTGTAAAATTATTTAAAATAGCTTACAGAGCTAGTTCAACTCTAGTGTAAAATTATTTGTACAAGCTTATAGAGGTAGTTCAACTCTAGTGTAAAATTATTTGTACTAGGCTATAGAGCTAGTTCAACTCTAGTGCAAAATTATTTGTACAAGCTTATAGAGCTAGTTCAACTTTAGTGTAAAATTATTTGAACTAGCTTATAGAGCTAGTTCAACTCTAGTGTAAAATTATTTGAACTAGCTTATAGAACGAGTTTTACTCTAGTGTGAAATTATTTTTACAAGTTTATAGAGCTAGATCAACTGTAGTGTAAAATTATTTGTGCTAGGCTATAGAGCTAGTTCAACTCTACTGTAAAATTATTTGTACTAGGCTATAGAGCTAGTTCAACTCTTGTATAAAATTATTTGAACTAGCTTATAGAGCTAGTTCAACTCTAGTGTAAAATTATTTGTACAAGCTTATAGAGCGAGTTCAACTCTAGTGTAAAATTATTTGAACTAGATTATAGAGCTAGTTCAACTCTAGTGTTAAATTATTTGAACTAGCTTAAAGAGCTAGTTCAACTCTAGTGTAAAATTATTTGTTCTAGCCTATAGAGTAAGGTCAACTCTAGTGTAAAATTATTTGAAGTAGCTTACAGAGCTAGTTCAACTCTAGTGTAAAATTATTTGTACAAGCTTATAGAGGTAGTTCAACTCTAGTGTAAAATTATTTGAACTTGCTTATAGAGCTAGTTCAACTCTAGTGTAAAATTATTTGAACTAACTTATAGAACGAGCTTTACTCTAGTGTGAAATTATTTTTACAAGTTTATAGAGCTAGTTCAACTCTAGTGTAAAATTATTTGTACAAGCTTATAGAGCTAGTTCAACTTTAGTGTAAAATTATTTGAACTAGCTTATAGAGCTAGTTCAACTCTAGTGTAAAATTATTTGAACTAGCTTATAGAACGAGTTTTACTCTAGTGTGAAATTATTTTTACAAGTTTATAGAGCTAGATCAACTGTAGTGTAAAATTATTTGTGCTAGGCTATAGAGCTAGTTCAACTCTACTGTAAAATTATTTGTACTAGGCTATAGAGCTAGTTCAACTCTTGTATAAAATTATGTGAACTAGCTTATAGAGCTAGTTCAACTCTAGTGTAAAATTATTTGTACAAGCTTATAGAGCGAGTTCAACTCTAGTGTAAAATTATTTGAACTAGATTATAGAGCTAGTTCAACTCTAGTGTTAAATTATTTGAACTAGCTTAAAGAGCTAGTTCAACTCTAGTGTAAAATTATTTGTTCTAGCCTATAGAGTAAGGTCAACTCTAGTGTAAAATTATTTGAAGTAGCTTATAGAGCTAGTTCAACTCTAGTGTAAAATTATTTGTACTAGTCTATAGAGCTAGTTCAACTCTAGTGTTAAATTATTTGAACTAGCTTAAAGAGCTAGTTCAACTCTAGTGTAAAATTATTTGTACTAGCATATAGAGTAAGGTCAAATCTAGTGTAAAATTATTTGAAGTAGCTTACAGAGCTAGTTCAACTCTAGTGTAAAATTATTTGTACAAGCTTATAGAGGTAGTTCAACTCTAGTGTAAAATTATTTGTACTCGATTATAGAGCTAGTTCAACTCTAGTGTAAAATTTTACAAGCTTATAGAGCTAGTTCAACTCTAGTGTAAAATTATTTGTACTAGGCTATAGAGCTAGTTCAACTTTAATGTAAAATTATTTGTACAAGCTTATAGAGCTAGTTCAACTCTAGTGTAAAATTATTTTTACTAGGCTATAGAGCTAGTTAAACTCTAGTGTAAAATTATTTGAACTAGATTATAGAGCTAGTTCAACTCTAGTGTTAAATTATTTGAACTAGCCTATAGAGCTAGTTCAACTCTAGTGTAAAGTTATTTGTACTAGCCTATAGAGTAAGGTCAACTCTAGTGTAAAATTATTTAAAATAGCTTACAGAGCTAGTTCAACTCTAGTGTAAAATTATTTGTACAAGCTTATAGAGGTAGTTCAACTCTAGTGTAAAATTATTTGTACTAGGCTATAGAGCTAGTTCAACTCTAGTGCAAAATTATTTGTACAAGCTTATAGAGCTAGTTCAACTTTAGTGTAAAATTATTTGAACTAGCTTATAGAGCTAGTTCAACTCTAGTGTAAAATTATTTGAACTAGCTTATAGAACGAGTTTTACTCTAGTGTGAAATTATTTTTACAAGTTTATAGAGCTAGATCAACTGTAGTGTAAAATTATTTGTGCTAGGCTATAGAGCTAGTTCAACTCTACTGTAAAATTATTTGTACTAGGCTATAGAGCTAGTTCAACTCTTGTATAAAATTATTTGAACTAGCTTATAGAGCTAGTTCAACTCTAGTGTAAAATTATTTGTACAAGCTTATAGAGCGAGTTCAACTCTAGTGTAAAATTATTTGAACTAGATTATAGAGCTAGTTCAACTCTAGTGTTAAATTATTTGAACTAGCTTAAAGAGCTAGTTCAACTCTAGTGTAAAATTATTTGTTCTAGCCTATAGAGTAAGGTCAACTCTAGTGTAAAATTATTTGAAGTAGCTTACAGAGCTAGTTCAACTCTAGTGTAAAATTATTTGTACAAGCTTATAGAGGTAGTTCAACTCTAGTGTAAAATTATTTGAACTTGCTTATAGAGCTAGTTCAACTCTAGTGTAAAATTATTTGAACTAACTTATAGAACGAGCTTTACTCTAGTGTGAAATTATTTTTACAAGTTTATAGAGCTAGTTCAACTCTAGTGTAAAATTATTTGTACAAGCTTATAGAGCTAGTTCAACTTTAGTGTAAAATTATTTGAACTAGCTTATAGAGCTAGTTCAACTCTAGTGTAAAATTATTTGAACTAGCTTATAGAACGAGTTTTACTCTAGTGTGAAATTATTTTTACAAGTTTATAGAGCTAGATCAACTGTAGTGTAAAATTATTTGTGCTAGGCTATAGAGCTAGTTCAACTCTACTGTAAAATTATTTGTACTAGGCTATAGAGCTAGTTCAACTCTTGTATAAAATTATTTGAACTAGCTTATAGAGCTAGTTCAACTCTAGTGTAAAATTATTTGTACAAGCTTATAGAGCGAGTTCAACTCTAGTGTAAAATTATTTGAACTAGATTATAGAGCTAGTTCAACTCTAGTGTTAAATTATTTGAACTAGCTTAAAGAGCTAGTTCAACTCTAGTGTAAAATTATTTGTTCTAGCCTATAGAGTAAGGTCAACTCTAGTGTAAAATTATTTGAAGTAGCTTATAGAGCTAGTTCAACTCTAGTGTAAAATTATTTGTACTAGTCTATAGAGCTAGTTCAACTCTAGTGTAAAATTATTTGTACAAGCTTATAGAGGTAGTTCAACTTTAGTGTAAAATTATTTGAACTAGCTTATAGAGCTAGTTCAACTCTAGTGTAAAATTATTTGAACTAACTTATAGAACGAGTTTTACTCTAGTGTAAAATTATTTTTACAAGTTTATAGAGCTAGTTCAACTCTGGTGTAAAATTATTTGTACTAGG
This sequence comes from Aegilops tauschii subsp. strangulata, assembly GCF_002575655.3. NCBI lineage: Eukaryota > Viridiplantae > Streptophyta > Magnoliopsida > Poales > Poaceae > Aegilops > Aegilops tauschii. The sequence continues at coordinate 153,829,198 of NC_053039.3, forward strand.
CTATAGAGCTAGTTCAACTCTAGTGTAAAATTATTTGTACTAGGCTATAGAGCTAGTTCAACTCTTGTGTAAAATTATTTTAACTAGCTTATAGAGCTAGTTCAACTCTAGTGTAAAAATATTTGTACTAGGCTATAGACCTAGTTCAACTCTAGTGTAAAATTATTTGCACTGGATTATAGAGCTGGTTCAACTCTAGTGTAAACTTATTTGTACAAGCTTATAGAGCTAGTTCAACTCTAGTGTAAAATTATTTGTACTAGGCTATAGAGCTAGTTCAACTGTAATGTAAAATTATTTGTACAAGCTTATAGAGCTAGTTCAACTCTAGTGTAAAATTATTTGTACTAGGCTATAGAGATAGTTCAACTCTAGTGTAAAATTAATTTAACTAGCTTATACACCTAGTTCAACTGTAGTGTAAAAATATTTGTACTAGGCTATAGAGCTAGTTCAACTCTAGTGTAAAATTATTATTTGTACTAGGCTATTGACCTAGTTCAACTCTAGTGTAAAATTATTTGAACTAGCTTATAAAGCTAGTTCAACTCTAGTTTAAAATTATTTGTACTATTCAATAGAGCTAGTTCAATTCAAGTGTAAAATTATTTGTACAAGCTTATAGAGCTAGTTCAACTCTAGTGTAAAACTATTTGTACTAGGCTATAGAGCTAGTTAACTCTAGTGTAAAATTATTTGAACTAGCTTATATAGCTAGTTCAACTCTAGCGTAAAATTATTTGAACTAGCTTATAGAACGAGTTTTACTCTAGTGTGAAATTATTTTTACAAGTTTATAGAGCTAGTTCAACTCTAGTGTAAAATTAGTTGAACTAGCTTATAGAGCGAGTTCAACTCTAGTGTGAAATTATTTTTACAAGTTTATAGAGCTAGTTCAACTCTAGTGTAAAATTATTTGTACTAGGCTATAGAGCTAGTTCAACTCTAGTGTAAAATTATTTGTACTAGGCTATAGAGCTGGTTCAACTCTAGTGTAAAATTATTTTAACTAGCTTATAGAGCTAGTTCAACTGTAGTGTAAAATTATTATTTGTACTAGGCTATAGGCCTAGTTCAACTTTAGTGTAAAATTATTTGAACTAGCTTATAAAGCTAGTTCAACTCTAGTGTAAAATTATTTGTACAAGCTTATAGAGGTAGTTCAACTCTAGTGTAAAATTATTTGTACTAGGCTATAGAGCTAGTTCAACTCTAGTGTAAAATTATTTGTACAAGCTTATAGAGCTAGTTCAAGTTTAGTGTAAAATTATTTGAACTAGCTTATAGAGCTAGTTCAACTCTAGTGTAAAATTATTTGAACTAGCTTATAGAACGAGTTTTACTCTAGTGTGAAATTATTTTTACAAGTTTATAGAGCTAGTTCAACCGTAGTGTAAAATTATTTGTACTAGGCTATAGAGCTAGTTCAACTCTAGTGTAAAATTATTTGTACTAGGCTATAGAGCTAGTTCAACTCTTGTGTAAAATTATTTGAACTAGCTTATAGAGCTAGTTCAACTCTAGTGTAAAATTATTTGAACTAGATTATAGAGCTAGTTTAACTCTAGTGTTAAATTATTTGAACTAGCTTAAAGAGCTAGTTCAACTCTAGTGTAAAATTATTTGTACTAGCCTATAGAGTAAGGTCAACTCTAGTGTAAAATTAATTGAAGTAGCTTACAGAGCTAGTTCAACTCTAGTGTAAAATTATTTGTACAAGCTTATATAGGTAGTTCAACTCTAGTGTAAAATAATTTGTATTAGGCTATAGAGCTAGTTCAACTCTAGTGTAAAATTATTTTTACAAGCTTATAGAGCTAGTTCAATTCTAGTGTAAAATTATTTGAACTAGCCTATAGAGCTAGTTCAACTTTAGTGTAAAATTATTTGAACTAGCTTATTGAACGAGTTTTACTCTAGTGTGAAATTATTTTTACAAATTTACGGAGCTAGTTCAACTCTAGTGTAAAATTATTTGTACTAGGCTATAGAGCTAGTTCAACTCTAGTGAGCTAGTTCAACTCTTGTGTAAAATTATTTTAACTAGCTTATAGAGCTAGTTCAACTCTAGTGTAAAAATATTTGTACTAGGCTATAGAGCTAGTTCAACTCTAGTGTAAAATTATTATTTGTACTAGGCTATAGACCTAGTTCAACTCTAGTGTAAAATTATTTGAACTAGCTTATAAAGCTAGTTCAACTCTAGTGTAAAATTGTTTGTACTAGGGTATAGAGCTAGTTCAACCCAAGTGTAAAATTATTTGAACTAGATTATAGAGCTTGTTCAACTCTAGTGTAAAATTATTTGTACAAGCTTATAGAGCTAGTTCAACTCTAGTGTAAAATTATTTGTACTAGCCTATAGAGCAAGTTGAACTCTAGTGTAAAATTATTTGTACAAATTTATAGAGCTAGTTCAACTCTAGTGTCAAATTATTTGAACTAGCTTATATAGCTAGGTCAACTCTAGTGTAAAATTATTTGAAGTAGCTTATAGAGCTAGTTCAACTCTAGTGTAAAATTATTTGTACTTGATTATAGAGCTAGTTCAACTCTAGTATAAAATTATTTCTACAAGCTTATAGAGCTAGTTCAACTCTAGTGTAAAATTATTTGTACTAGGCTATAGAGCTAGTTTAACTCTAATGTAAAATTATTTGTACAAGCTTATAGAGCTAGTTCAACTCTAGTGTAAAATTATTTGTACTAGGCTATAGAGCTAGTTCAACTCTAGTGTAAAATTATTTCAACTAGCTTATAGAGCTAGTTCAACTCTAGTGTAAAATTATCTGAAGTAGCTTACAGATCTAGTTCAACTCTAGTGTAAAATTATTTGTACAAGCTTATAGAGCTAGTTCAACTCTAGTGTAAAATTATTTGTACTAGGCTATAGAGCTAGTTCAACTCTAGTGTAAAATTATTTGTACAAGCTTATAGAGCTAGTTCAACTCTAGTGTAAAATTATTTGAACTAGCTTATATAGCTAGTTCAACTCTAGTGTAAAATTATTTGAACTAGCTTATAGAACGAGTTTTACTCTAGTGTGAAATTATTTTTACAAGTTTATAGAGCTAGTTCAACTCTAGTGTAAAATTATTTGTACTATGCTATAGAGCTAGTTCAACTCTAGTGTAAAATTATTTGAACTAGCTTATAGAGCGAGTTCAACTCTAGTGTGAAATTATTTTTACAAGTTTATAGAGCTAGTTCAACTCTAGTGTAAAATTATTTGTACTAGGCTATAGAGCTAGTTCAACTCTAGTGTAAAATTATTTGTACTAGGCTATAGAGCTGGTTCAACTCTAGTGTAAAATTATTTCTACAAGCTTATAGAGCTAGTTCAACTCTAGTGTAAAAATATTTGTACTAGGCTATAGAGCTAGTTCAACTGTAGTGTACAATTATTATTTGTACTAGGCTATAGACCTAGTTCAACTTTAGTGTAAAATTATTTGAACTAGGCTATAGAGCTAGTTCAACTCTAGTGTAAAATTATTTGAAGTAGCTTATAGAGCTAGTTCAAGTCTAGTGTAAAATTATTTGTACTTGATTATAGAGCTAGTTCAACTCTAGTGTAAAATTATTTGTACAAGCTTATAGAGCTAGTTCAACTCTAGTGTAAAATTATTTGAACTAGCTTATATAGCTAGTTCAACTCTAGTGTAAAATTATTTGAACTAGCTTATAGAACGAGTTTTACTCTAGTGTGAAATTATTTTTACAAGTTTATAGCGCTAGTTCAACTCTAGTGTAAAATTATTTGTAGTCTGCTATAGAGCTAGTTCAACTCTAGTGTAAAATTATTATTTGTACTAGGCTATAGACCTAGTTCAACTCTAGTGTAAAATTATTTGAACCAGCTTATAAAGCTAGTTCAACTCTAGTTTAAAATTATTTGTACTATAAAATAGAGCTAGTTCAACTCAAGTGTAAAATTATTTGTACAAGCTTATAGAGCTAGTTCAACTCTAGTGTAAAATTATTTGTACTAGGCTATAGAGCTAGTTCAACTCTAGTGTAAAATTATTTGAACTAGCATATATAGCTAGTTCAACTCTAGTGTAAAATTATTTGAACTAGCTTATAGAACGAGTTTTACTCTAGTGTGAAATTATTTTTACAAGTTTATAGAGCTAGTTCAACTCTAGTGTAAAATTAGTTGAACTAGCTTATAGAGAGAGTTCAACTCTAGTGTGAAATTATTTTTACAAGTTTATAGAGCTAGTTCAACTCTAGTGTAAAATTATTTGTACTAGGCTATAGAGCTAGTTCAACTCTAGTGTAAAATTATTTGTACTAGGCTATAGAGCTGGTTCAACTCTAGTGTAAAATTATTTTCACTAGCTTATAGAGCTAGTTCAACTCTAGTGTAAAAATATTTGTACTAGGCTATAGAGCTAGTTCAACTGTAGTGTAAAATTATTATTTGTACTAGGCTATAGAGCTAGGTCAACTCTAGTGTAAAATTATTTGAAGTAGCTTACAGAGCTAGTTCAAATCTAGTGTAAAATAATTTGTACAAGCTTATAGAGGTAGTTCAACTCTAGTGTAAAATTATTTTTATTAGGCTATAGAGCTAGTTCAACTCTAGTGTAAAATTATTTGTACAAGCTTATAGAGCTAGTTCAACTTTAGTGTAAAATTATTTGAACTAGCTTATAGAGCTAGTTCAACTCTAGTGTAAAATTATTTGAACTAGCTTATAGAACGAGTTTTACTCTAGTGTGAAATTATTTTTACAAGTTTATAGAGCTAGTTCAACTCTAGTGTAAAATTATTTGTACTAGGCAATAGAGCTAGTTCAACTCTAGTGTAAAATTATTTGTACTAGGCTGTAGAGCTAGTTCAACTCTTGTGTAAAATTATTTTAACTAGCTTATAGAGCTAGTTCAACTCTAGTGTAAAAATATTTGTACTAGGCTATAGAGCTAGTTCAGCTCTAGAGTAAAATTATTATTTGTACTAGGCTATAGACCTAGTTCAACTCTAGTGTAAAATTATTTGAACTAGCTTATAAAGCTAGTTCAACTCTAGTATAAAATTATTTGTACTAGGTTATAGAGCTAGTTCAACCCAAGTGTAAAATTATTTGAACTAGATTATAGAGCTTGTTCAACTCGAGTGTAAAATTATTTGTACAAGCTTATAGAGCTAGTTCAACTCTAGTGTAAAATTATTTGTACTAGCCTATAGAGCAAGTTGAACTCTAGTGTAAAATTATTTGTACAAGCTTATAGAGCTAGTTCAACTCTAGTGTCAAATTATTTGAACTAGCTTATATAGCTAGGTCAACTCTAGTGTAAAATTATTTGAAGTAGCTTATTGAGCTAGTTCAACTCTAGTCTAAAATTATTTGTACTTGATTATAGAGCTAGTTCAACTCTAGTGTAAAATTATTTCTACAAGCTTATAGAGCTAGTTCAACTCTAGTTCAACTCTAGTGTAAAATTATTTGAACAAGCTTATAGAGCTAGTTCAACTCTAATGTAAAATTATTTGAACTAGCTTATTGAGCTAGTTCAACTCTAGTGTAAAATTATTTGAAGTAGCTTACAGAGCTAGTTCAACTCTAGTGTAAAATTATTTGTACTAGACAATAGAGCTAGTTCAACTCTAGTGTAAAATTATTTGTACAAGCTAATAAATCTAGTTTAACTCTGGTGTAAAATTAATTGAACTAGCTAATATAGCTAGTTCAACTCTAGTGTAAAACTATTTGAAGTAGCTTATAGAGCTAGTTCAACTCTAGTGTAAAATTATTTGAACTAGATTATAGAGCTAGTTCAACTCTAGTGTAAAATTATTTGTACAAGCTTATAGAGCTAGTTCAACTCTAGTGTAAAATTATTTGTACAAGCTTATAGAGCTAGTTCAACTCTAGTGTAAAATTATTTGAACTAGCTTATAGAGCTAGTTCAAATCTAGTGTAAAATTATTTGAACTAGCTTATAGAGCGAGTTTTACTCTAGTGAGAAATTATTTTTACAAGTTTATAGAGCAAATTCAACTCTAGTGTAAAATTATTTGTACTAGGCTATAGAGCTAGTTCAACTCTAGTGTAAAACTATTTGTACTAGGCTATGGAGCTGGTTCAACTCTAGTGTAAAAATATTTGTACTAGGCTATAGAGCTAGTTCAACTGTAGTGTAAAATTATTTGTACTAGGTTATAGAGCTAGTTCAACTGTATTGTAAAATTATTATTTGTACTGGGCTATAGACCTAGTTCAACTTTCGTGTAAAATTATTTGAACTAGCTTATAAAGCTAGTTCAACTCTAGTGTAAAATTATTTGTACTAGGCTATAGAGCTAGTTCAACTCTAGTGTAAAATTACTTGAACTAGCTTATATACCTAGTTCAACTCTAGTGTAAAATTATTTGAAGTAGCTTTTAAAACTAGTTTTACTCTAGTGTGAAATTATTTTTACAAGTTTATAGAGCTAGTTCAACTCTAGTGTAAAATTATTTGTACTAGGCGATAGAGCTAGTTCAACTCTAGTGTAAAATTATTTGTAATAGGCTATAGAGCTAGTTCAACTCTAGTGTAAAATTATTTTAACTAGCTTATAGAGCTATTTCAACTCTAGTGTAAAAATATTTGTACTAGGCTATAGAGCTAGGTCAACTCTAGTGTAAAGTTATTATTTGTACTAGGCTATAGACCTAGTTCAACTCTAGTGTAAAATTATTTGAACTAGCTTATAAAGCTAGTTCAACTCTAGTGTAAAATTATTTGTACTAGGCTATAGAGCTAGTTCAACTATAGTGTAAAATTATTTGTACTAGGCTATAGAGCTAGTTCAACTCTAGTGTAAAATTATTTGAACTAGATTATGGAGCTAGTTCAACTCTAGTGTTAAATTATTTGAACTGGCTTATAGAGCTAGTTCAACTCTAGTGTAAAAATATTTGTACTAGGCTATAGAGCTAGTTCAACTCTAGTGTAAAATTATTTGTACAAGCTTATAGAGCTAGTTCAACTCTAGTGTAAAATTATTTTAACTAGCTTATAGAGCTAGTTCAACTCTAGTGCAAAAATATTTGTACTAGGCTATAGAGCTAGTTCAACTCTAGTGTAAAATTATTTGTACAAGCTTATAGAGCTAGTTCAACTCTAGTGTAAAATTATTTGAACTAGCTTATAGAGCTAGGTCAACTCTAGTGTAAAATTATTTGACGTAGCTTATAGAGCTAGTTCAACTCTAGTGTAAAATTATTTGTACTCGATTATAGAGCTAGTTCAACTCTACTGTAAAATTATTTGTACAAGCTTATAGAGCTAGTTCAACTCTAGTGTAAAATTATTTGTACTAGGCTATAGAGCTAGTTCAACTCTAGTGTAAAATTATTTGAACTAGATTATAGAGCTATTTCAACTCTAGTGTAAAATTATTTTAATTAGCTTATAGAGCTAGTTCAACTATAGTGTAAAATTATTTGAACTAGGCTATAGAGCTAGGTCAACTCTAGTGTAAAGTTATTATTTGTACTAGGCTATAGACCTAGTTCAACTCTAGTGTAAAATTAATTGAACTAGCTTATAAAGCTAGTTCAACTCTAGTGTAAAATTATTTGTACTAGCCAATAGAGCAAGTTCAACCCTAGTGTAAAAATATTTGTACAAGCTTATAGAGCTATTTCAACTCTAGTGTAAAATTATTTGAACTAGCTTATATAGCTAGGTCAACTCTAGTGTAAAATTATTTGAAGTAGCTTATAGAGCTAGTTCAACTCTAGTGTAAAATTATTTGTACTCGATTATAGAGCTAGTTCAACTCTAGTGTTAAATTATTTGAACTCGCTTATAGATCTAGTTGAACTCTAGTGTAAAATTATTTGTACTAGCCTATATAGCAAGGTCAACTCTAGTGTAAAATTATTTGTACAAGCTTATAGAGCTAGTTCAACTCTAGTGTAAAATTATTTGAACTAGCTTATTGAGCTAGTTCAACTCTAGTGTAAAATTATTTGAAGTAGCTTACAGAGCTAGTTCAACTCTAGTGTAAAATTATTTGTACTAGACAATAGAGCTAGTTCAACTCTAGTGTAAAATTATTTGTACAAGCTTATAAATCTAGTTTAACTCTGGTGTAAAATTATTTGAACTAGCTTATATAGCTAGTTCAACTCTAGTGTAAAATTATTTGAAGTAGCTTATAGAGCTAGTTCAACTCTAGTGTAAAATTATTTGAACTAGATTATAGAGCTAGTTCAACTCTAGTGTAAAATTATTTGTACAAGCTTATAGAGCTAGTTCAACTCTAGTGTAAAATTATTTGTACTAGGCTATAGAGCTAGTTCAACTCTAGTGTAAAATTATTTGTACAAGCTTATAGAGCTAGTTCAACTCTAGTGTAAAATTATTTGAACTAGCTTATAGAGCTAGTTCAAATCTAGTGTAAAATTATTTGAACTAGCTTATAGAGCGAGTTTTACTCTAGTGAGAAATTATTTGTACAAGTTTATAGAGCTAATTCAACTCTAGTGTAAAATTATTTGTACTAGGCTATAGAGCTAGTTCAACTCTAGTGTAAAACTATTTGTACTAGGCTATAGAGCTAGTTCAACTCTAGTGTAAAATTATTTTAACTAGCTTATAGAGCTAGTTCAACTCTAGTGTAAAAATATTTGTACTAGGTTATAGAGCTAGTTCAACTGTATTGTAAAATTATTATTTGTACTAGGCTATAGACCTAGTTCGACTTTCGTGTAAAATTATTTGAACTAGCTTATAAAGCTAGTTCAACTCTAGTGTAAAATTATTTGTACTAGGCTATAGAGCTAGTTCAACTCTAGTGTAAAATTATTTGAACTAGATTATAGAGCTAGTTCAACTCTAGTGTAAAATTATTTGAACTAGCTTATAGAGCTAGTTCAACTCTAGTGTAAAATTATTTGTACTAGCCTATAGAGCAAGTTCAACTCTAGTGTAAAATTATTTGTACAAGCTTATAGAGCTAGTTCAACTCTAGTGTAAAAATTTTTGAACTAGCTTATAGAGCTAGGTCAACTCTAGTGTAAAATTATTTGAAGTAGCTTATAGAGCTAGTTCAACTCTAGTGTAAAATTATTTGTACTCGATTATAGAGCTAGTTCAACTCTACTGTAAAATTATTTGTACAAGCTTATAGAGCTAGTTCAACTCTAGTGTAAAATTATTTGTACTAGGCTATAGAGCTAGTTCAACTCTAGTGTAAAATTATTTGAACTAGATTATAGAGCTAGTTCAACTCTAGTGTAAAATTATTTTAACTAGCTTATAGAGCTAGTTCAACTCTAGTGTAAAAATATTTGTACTAGGCTATAGAGCTAGTTCAACTCTAGTGTAAAATTATTATTTGTACTAGGCTATAGAGGAAGGTCAACTCTAGTGTAAAATTATTTATACAAGCTTATAGAGCTAGTTCAACTCTAGTGTAAAACTACTTGAACTAGCTTATATAGCTAGTTCAACTCTAGTGTAAAATTATTTGAAGTAGCTTTTAGAACTAGTTTTACTCTAGTGTGAAATTATTTTTACAAGTTTATAGAGCTAGTTCAACTCTAGTGTAAAATTATTTGTACTAGGCTATAGAGCTAGTTCAACTCTAGTGTAAAATTATTTTACTAGGCTATAGAGCTAGTTCAACTCTAGTGTAAAATTATTTTAACTAGCTTATAGAGCTAGTTCAACTCTAGTGTAAAAATATTTGTACTAGGCTATAGAGCTAGGTCAACTCTAGTGTAAAGGTATTATTTGTACTAGGCTATAGACCTAGTTCAACTCTAGTGTGAAATTACTTGAACTAGCTTATAAAGCTAGTTCAACTCTAGTGTAAAATTATTTGTACTTGGCTGTAGAGCTAGTTCAACTCTAGTGTAAAAATATTTGTACTAGGCTATAGAGCTAGTTCAACTCTAGTGTAAAATTATTTGAACTAGCTTATAGAGCTAGTTCAACTCTAGTGTCAAATTATTTGTACTAGCCTATAGAGCAAGTTCCACTCTAGTGTAAAATTATTTGTACAAGCTTATAGAGCTAGTTCAACTCTAGTTTAAAATTATTTGAACTAGCTTATATAGCTAGGTCAACTCTAGTGTAAAATTATTTGAAGTAGCTTATAGAGCTAGTTCAACTCTAGTGTAAAATTATTTGTACTCGATTATAGAGCTAGTTCAACTCTAGTGTAAATTTTTTTGTACAAGCTTATAGAGCTAGTTCAACTCGAGTGTAAAATTATTTGTACTAGGCTATAGAGCTAGTTCAATTCTAGTGTAAAATTATTTGTACAAGCTTATAGAGCTAGTTCAACTCTAGTGTAAAATTATTTGTACTAGGCTATAGAGCTAGTTCAACTCTAGTGTTAAATTATTTGTACTAGCCTATAGAGCAAGGTCAACTCTAGTGTAAAATTATTTGTACAAGCTTATAGAGCTAGTTCAACTCGAGTGTAAAATTATTTGAACTAGCTTATAAAGCTAGTTCAACTCTAGTGTAAAATTATTTGTACTAGGCTATAGAGCTAGTTCAACTCTAGTGTAAAATTATTTGAACTAGATTATAGAGCTAGTTCAACTCTAGTGTAAAATTATTTGAACTAGCTTATAGAGCTAGTTCAGCTCTAGTGTAAAATTATTTGTACTAGCCTATAGAGCAAGTTCAACTCTAGTGTAAAATTATTTGTACAAGCTTATAGAGCTAGTTCAACTCTAGTGTAAAATTTTTTGAACTAGCTTATAGAGCTAGGTCAACTCTAGTGTAAAATTATTTGAAGTAGCTTATAGAGCTAGTTCAACTCTAGTGTAAAATTATTTGTACTCGATTATAGAGCTAGTTCAACTCTACTGTAAAATTATTTGTACAAGCTTATAGAGCTAGTTCAACTCTAGTGTAAAATTATTTGTACTAGGCTATAGAGCTAGTTCAACTCTAGTGTAAAATTATTTGAACTAGATTATAGAGCTAGTTCAACTCTAGTGTAAAATTATTTTAACTAGCTTATAGAGCTAGTTCAACTCTAGTGTAAAAATATTTGTACTAGGCTATAGAGCTAGTTCAACTCTAGTGTAAAATTATTATTTGTACTAGGCTATAGAGCAAGGTCAACTCTAGTGTAAAATTATTTGTACAAGCTTATAGAGCTAGTTCAACTCTAGTGTAAAATTACTTGAACTAGCTTATATAGCTAGTTCAACTCTAGTGTAAAATTATTTGAAGTAGCTTTTAGAACTAGTTTTACTCTAGTGTGAAATTATTTTTACAAGTTTATAGAGCTAGTTCAACTCTAGTGTAAAATTATTTGTACTAGTCTATAGAGCTAGTTCAACTCTAGTGTAAAATTATTTGTACTAGGCTATAGAGCTAGTTCAACTCTAGTGTAAAATTATTTTAACTAGCTTATAGAGCTAGTTCAACTCTAGTGTAAAAATATTTGTACTAGGCTATAGAGGTAGGTCAACTCTAGTGTAAAGGTATTATTTGTACTAGGCTATAGACCTAGTTCAACTCTAGTGTGAAATTATTTGAACTAACTTATAAAGCTAGTTCAACTCTAGTGTAAAATTATTTGTACTAGGCTGTAGAGCTATTTCAACTCTAGTGTAAAAATATTTGTACTAGGCTATAGAGCTAGTTGATCTCTAGTGTAAAATTATTTGAACTAGCTTATAGAGCTAGTTCAACTCTAGTGTCAAATTATTTGTACTAGCCTATAGAGCAAGTTCCACTCTAGTGTAAAATTATTTGTACAAGCTTATAGAGCTAGTTCAACCCTAGTTTAAAATTATTTGAACTAGCTTATATAGCTAGGTCAACTCTAGTGTAAAATTATTTGAAGTAGCTTATAGAGCTAGTTCAACTCTAGTGTAAAATTATTTGTACTCGATTATAGAGCTAGTTCAACTCTAGTGTAATTTTTTTTGTACAAGCTTATAGAGCTAGTTCAACTCGAGTGTAAAAATATTTGTACTAGGCTATAGAGCTAGTTCAACTCTAGTGTAAAATTATTGGTACAAGCTTATGGAGCTAGTTCAACTCTAGTGTAAAATTATTTGTACTAGGCTATAGAGCTAGTTCAACTCTAGTGTAAAATTATTTGTACTAGCCTATAGAGCAAGGTCAACTCTAGTGTAAAATTATTTGTACAAGCTTATAGAGCTAGTTCAACTCTAGTGTAAAATTATTTGAACTAGCTTAGAGAGCTAGTTCAACTCTAGTGTAAAATTATTTGAAGTAGCTTACAGAGCTAGTTCAACTCTAGTGTAAAATTATTTGTACTAGACTATAGAGATAGTTCAAATCTAGGGTAAAATTATTTGTACAAGCTTATAAATCTCGTTTAACTCTGGTGTAAAATTATTTCAACTAGCTTATAGAGGTAGTTCAACTCTAGTGTAAAATTATTTGAAGTAGCTTATAGAGCTAGTTCAACTCTAGTGTAAAATTATTTGTACTAGGCTATAGAGCTAGTTCAACTCTAGTGTAAAATTATTTGAACTAGATTATAGAGCTAGTTCAACTCTAGTGTAAAATTATTTGAACTAGCTTATAGAGCTAGTTCAGCTCTAGTGTAAAATTATTTGTACTAGCCTATAGAGCAAGTTCAACTCTATTGTAAAATTATTTGTACAAGCTTATAGAGCTAGTTCAACTCTAGTGTAAAAAATTTTGAACTAGCTTATAGAGCTAGGTCAACTCTAGTGTAAAATTATTTGAAGTAGCTTATAGAGCTAGTTCAACTCTAGTGTAAAATTATTTGTACTCGATTATAGAGCTAGTTCAACTCTACTGTAAAATTATTTGTACAAGCTTATAGAGCTAGTTCAACTCTAGTGTAAAATTATTTGTACTAGGCTATAGAGCTAGTTCAACTCTAGTGTAAAATTATTTGAACTAGATTATAGAGCTAGTTCAACTCTAGTGTAAAATTATTTTAACTAGCTTATAGAGCTAGTTCAACTCTAGTGTAAAAATATTTGTACTAGGCTATAGAACTAGTTCAACTCTAGTGTAAAATTATTATTTGTACTAGGCTATAGAGCAAGGTCAACTCTAGTGTAAAATTATTTGTACAAGCTTATAGAGCTAGTTCAACTCTAGTGTAAAATTACTTGAACTAGCTTATATAGCTAGTTCAACTCTAGTGTAAAATTATTTGAAGTAGCTTTTAGAACTAGTTTTACTCTAGTGTGAAATTATTTTTACAAGTTTATAGAGCTAGTTCAACTCTAGTGTAAAATTATTTGTACTAGGCTATAGAGCTAGTTCAACTCTAGTGTAAAATTATTTGTACTAGGCTATAGAGCTAGTTCAACACTAGTGTAAAATTATTTTAACTAGCTTATAGAGCTAGTTCAACTCTAGTGTAAAAATATTTGTACTAGGCTATAGAGCTAGGTCAACTCTAGTGTAAAGGTATTATTTGTACTAGGCTATAGACCAGGTTCAACTCTAGTGTGAAATTATTTGAACTAACTTATAAAGCTAGTTCAACTCTAGTGTAAAATTATTTGTAATAGGCTGTAGAGCTAGTTCAACTCTAGTGTAAAAATATTTGTACTAGGCTATAGAGCTAGTTGATCTCTAGTGTAAAATTATTTGAACTAGCTTATAGATCTAGTTCAACTCTAGTGTAAAATTATTTGTACTAGCCTATAGAGCAAGTTCCACTCTAGTGTAAAATTATTTGTACAAGCTTATAGAGCTAGTTCAACCCTAGTTTAAAATTATTTGAACTAGCTTATATAGCTAGGTCAACTCTAGTGTAAAATTATTTGAAGTAGCTTATAGAGCTAGTTCAACTCTAGTGTAAAATTATTTGTACTCGATTATAGAGCTAGTTCAACTCTAGTGTAATTTTTTTTGTACAAGCTTATAGAGCTAGTTCAACTCGAGTGTAAAAATATTTGTACTAGGCTATAGAGCTAGTTCAACTCTAGTGTAAAATTATTGGTACAAGCTTATGGAGCTAGTTCAACTCTAGTGTAAAATTATTTGTACTAGGCTATAGAGCTAGTTCAACTCTAGTGTAAAATTATTTGTACTAGCCTATAGAGCAAGGTCAACTCTAGTGTAAAATTATTTGTACAAGCTTATAGAGCTAGTTCAACTCTAGTGTAAAATTATTTGAACTAGCTTAGAGAGCTAGTTCAACTCTAGTGTAAAATTATTTGAAGTAGCTTACAGAGCTAGTTCAACTCTAGTGTAAAATTATTTGTACTAGACTATAGAGCTAGTTCAAATCTAGGGTAAAATTATTTGTACAAGCTTATAAATCTAGTTTAACTCTGGTGTAAAATTATTTCAACTAGCTTATAGAGGTAGTTCAACTCTAGTGTAAAATTATTTGAAGTAGCTTATAGAGCTAGTTCAACTCTAGTGTAAAATTATTTGAACTAGATTATAGAGCTAGTTCAACTCTAGTGTAAAATTATTTGTACAAGCTTATAGAGCTAGTTCAACCCTAGTGTAAAATTATTTGAACTAGCTTATAGAGCTAGTTCAACTCTGGTGTAAAATTATTTGTACTAGCCTATAGAGCAAGTTCAACTCTAGTGTAAAATTATGTGTACAAGCTTATAGAGCTAGTTCAACTCTAGTTTAAAATTATTTGAACTAACTTATATAGCTAGGTCAACTCTAGTGTAAAATTATTTGAAGTAGCTTATAGAGCTAGTTCAACTCTAGCGTAAAATTATTTGTACTTGATTATAGAGCTAGTTCAACTCTAGTGTAAATTTTTTTGTACAAGCTTATAGAGCTAGTTCAACTCGAGTGTAAAATTATTTGTACTAGGCTATAGAGCTAGTTCAACTCTAGTGTAAAATTATTTGTACAAGCTTATAGAGCTAGTTCAACTCGAGTGTAAAATTATTTGTACTAGCCTATAGAGCAAGTTCAACTCTAGTGTAAAATTATTTGTACAAGCTTATAGAGCTAGTTCAACTCTAGTGTAAAATTATTTGAACAAGCTTATAGAGCTAGTTCAACTCTAGTGTAAAATTATTTGAAATAGATTATAGAGCTAGTTCAACTCTAGTGTAAAATTATTTGTACAAGCTTATAGAGCTAGTTCAACTCTAGTGTAAAATTATTTGTACTAGTCTATAGAGCTAGTTCAACTCTAGTGTAAAATTATTTGTACAAGCTTATAGAGCTAGTTCAACTCTAGTGTAAAATTATTTGAACTAGCTTATAGAGCTAGTTCAAATCTAGTGTAAAATTATTTGAACTAGCTTATAGAGCGAGTTTTACTCTAGTGAGAAATTATTTTTACAAGTTTATAGAGCTAATTCAACTCTAGTGTAAAATTATTTGTACTAGGCTATAGAGCTAGTTCAACTCTAGTGTAAAACTATTTGTACTAGGCTATAGAGCTAGTTCAACTCTAGTGTAAAATTATTTTAACTAGCTTATAGAGCTAGTTCAACTCTAGTGTAAAAATATTTGTACTAGGTTATAGAGCTAGTTCAACTGTATTGTAAAATTATTATTTGTACTAGGCTATAGACCTAGTTCAACTTTCGTGTAAAATTATTTGAACTAGCTTATAAAGCTAGTTCAACTCTAGTGTAAAATTATTTGTACTAGGCTATAGAGCTAGTTCAACTCTAGTGTAAAATTATTTGAACTAGATTATAGAGCTAGTTCAACTCTAGTGTAAAATTATTTGAACTAGCTTAAAGAGCTAGTTAAACTCTAGCGTAAAATTATTTGTATTAGCCTATAGAGCAAGTTCAACTCTAGTGTAAAATTATTTGTACAAGCTTATAGAGCTAGTTCAACTCTAGTGTAAAAATTTTTGAACTAGCTTATAGAGCTAGGTCAACTCTAGTGTAAAATTATTTGAAGTAGCTTGTAGAGCTAGTTCAACTCTAGTGTAAAATTATTTGTACTCGATTATAGAGCTAGTTCAACTCTACTGTAAAATTCTTTGTACAAGCTTATAGAGCTAGTTCAACTCTAGTGTAAAATTATTTGTACTAGGCTATAGAGCTAGTTCAACTCTAGTGTAAAATTATTTGAACTAGATTATAGAGCTAGTTCAACTCTAGTGTAAAAATATTTGTACTAGGCTATAGAGCTAGTTCAACTCTAGTGTAAAATTATTATTTGTACTAGGCTATAGAGCAAGGTCAACTCTAGTGTAAAATTATTTGTACAAGCTTATAGAGCTAGTTCAACTCTAGTGTAAAATTACTTGAACTAGCTTATATAGCTAGTTCAACTCTAGTGTAAAATTATTTGAAGTAGCTTTTAGAACTAGTTTTACTCTAGTGTGAAATTATTTTTACAAGTTTATAGAGCTAGTTCAACTCTAGTGTAAAATTATTTGTACTAGGCTATAGAGCTAGTTCAACTCTAGTGTAAAATTATTTGTACTAGGCTATAGAGCTAGTTCAACTCTAGTGTAAAATTATTTTAGCTAGCTTATATAGCTAGTTCAACTCTAGTGTAAAAATATTTGTACTAGGCTATAGAGCTAGGTCAACTCTAGTGTAAAGGTATTATTTGTACTAGGCTATAGACCTAGTTCAACTCTAGTGTGAAATTACTTGAACTAGCTTATAAAGCTAGTTCAACTCTAGTGTAAAATTATTTGTACTAGGCTGTAGAGCTAGTTCAACTCTAGTGTAAAAATATTTGTACTAGGCTATAAAGCTAGTTCAACTCTAGTGTAAAATTATTTGAACTAGCTTATAGAGCTAGTTCAACTCTAGTGTAAAATTATTTGTACTAGCCTATAGAGCAAGTTCCACTCTAGTGTAAAATTATTTGTACAAGCTTATAGAGCTAGTTCAACTCTAGTTTAAAATTATTTGAACTAGCTTATATATCTAGGTCAACTCTAGTGTAAAATTATTTGAAGTAGCTTATAGAGCTAGTTCAACTCTAGTGTAAAATTATTTGTACTCGATTATAGAGCTAGTTCAACTCTAGTGTAAATTTTTTTGTACAAGCTTATAGAGCTAGTTCAACTCGAGTGTAAAATTATTTGTACTAGGCTATAGAGCTAGTTCAACTCTAGTGTAAAATTATTTGTACAAGCTTATAGAGCTAGTTCAACTCTAGTGTAAAATTATTTGTACTAGGCTATAGAGCTAGTTCAACTCTAGTGTAAAATTATTTGTACTAGCCTATAGAGCAAGGTCAACTCTAGTGTAAAATTATTTGTACAAGCTTATAGAGCTAGTTCAACTCTAGTGTAAAATTATTTGAACTAGCTTATAGAGCTAGTTCAACTCTAGTGTAAAATTATTTGAAGTAGCTTACAGAGCTAGTTCAACTCTAGTGTAAAAATATTTGTACTAGGTTATAGAGCTAGTTCAACTGTATTGTAAAATTATTATTTGTACTAGGCTATAGACCTAGTTCAACTTTCGTGTAAAATTATTGGAACTAGCTTATAAAGCTAGTTAAACTCTAGTGTAAAATTATTTGTACTAGGCTATAGAGCTAGTTCAACTCTAGTGTAAAATTATTTGAACTAGATTATAGAGCTAGCTCAACTCTAGTGTAAAATTATTATTTGTACTAGGCTATAGAGCAAGGTCAACTCTAGTGTAAAATTATTTGTACAAGCTTATAGAGCTAGTTCAACTCTAGTGTAAAATTACTTGAACTAGCTTATATAGCTAGTTCAACTCTAGTGTAAAATTATTTGAAGTAGCTTTTAGAACTAGTTTTACTCTAGTGTGAAATTATTTTTACAAGTTTATAGAGCTAGTTCAACTCTAGTGTAAAATTATTTGTACTAGGCTATAGAGCTAGTTCAACTCTAGTGTAAAATTATTTGTACTAGGCTATAGAGCTAGTTCAACTCTAGTGTAAAATTATTTTAACTAGCTTATAGAGCTAGTTCAACTCTAGTGTAAAAATATTTGTACTAGGCTATAGAGCTAGGTCAACTCTAGTGTAAAGGTATTATTTGTACTAGGCTATAGACCTAGTTCAACTCTAGTGTGAAATTACTTGAACTTGCTTATAAAGCTAGTTCAACTCTAGTGTAAAATTATTTGTACTAGGCTGTAGAGCTAGTTCAACTCTAGTGTAAAAATATTTGTACTAGGCTATAAAGCTAGTTCAACTCTAGTGTAAAATTATTTGAACTAGCTTATAGAGCTAGTTCAACTCTAGTGTAAAATTATTTGAACTAGATTATAGAGCTAGTTCAACTCTAGTGTAAAATTATTTGAACTAGATTATAGAGCTAGTTCAACTCTAGTGTAAAATTATTTGTACAAGCTTATAGAGCTAGTTCAACCCTAGTGTAAAATTATTTGAACTAGCTTATAGAGCTAGTTCAACTCGAGTGTAAAATTACTTGAACTAGCTTATATAGCTAGTTCAACTCTAGTGTAAAATTATTTGAAGTAGCTTTTAGAACTAGTTTTACTCTAGTGTGAAATTATTTTTACAAGTTTATAGAGCTAGTTCAACTCTAGTGTAAAATTATTTGTACTAGGCTATAGAGCTAGTTCAACTCTAGTGTAAAATTATTTGTACTAGGCTATAGAGCTAGTTCAACTCTAGTGTAAAATTATTTTAACTAGCTTATAGAGCTAGTTCAACTCTAGTGTAAAAATATTTGTACTAGGCTATAGAGCTAGGTCAACTCTAGTGTAAAGGTATTATTTGTACTAGGCTATAGACCTAGTTCAACTCTAGTGTGAAATTACTTGAACTAGCTTATAAAGCTAGTTCAACTCTAGTGTAAAATTATTTGTACTAGGCTGTAGAGCTAGTTCAACTCTAGTGTAAAAATATTTGTACTAGGCTATAAAGCTAGTTCAACTCTAGTGTAAAATTATTTGAACTAGCTTATAGAGCTAGTTCAACTCTAGTGTAAAATTATTTGAACTAGATTATAGAGCTAGTTCAACTCTAGTGTAAAATTATTTGAACTAGATTATAGAGCTAGTTCAACTCTAGTGTAAAATTATTTGTACAAGCTTATAGAGCTAGTTCAACCCTAGTGTAAAATTATTTGAACTAGCTTATAGAGCTAGTTCAACTCGAGTGTAAAATTATTTGTACTAGGCTATAGAGCTAGTTCAACTCTAGTGTAAAATTATTTGTACAAGCTTATAGAGCTAGTTCAACTCTAGTGTAAAATTATTTGTACTAGGCTATAGAGCTAGTTCAACTCTAGTGTAAAATTATTTGTACTAGCCTATAGAGCAAGGTCAACTCTAGTGTAAAATTATTTGTACAAGCTTATAGAGCTAGTTCAACTCTAGTGTAAAATTATTTGAACTAGCTTATAGAGCTAGTTCAACTCTAGTGTAAAATTATTTGAAGTAGCTTACAGAGCTAGTTCAACTCTAGTGTAAAAATATTTGTACTAGGTTATAGAGCTAGTTCAACTGTATTGTAAAATTATTATTTGTACTAGGCTATAGACCTAGTTCAACTTTCGTGTAAAATTATTGGAACTAGCTTATAAAGCTAGTTAAACTCTAGTGTAAAATTATTTGTACTAGGCTATAGAGCTAGTTCAACTCTAGTGTAAAATTATTTGAACTAGATTATAGAGCTAGTTCAACTCTAGTGTAAAATTATTTGTACAAGCTTATAGAGCTAGTTCAACCCTAGTGTAAAATTATTTGAACTAGCTTATAGAGCTAGTTCAACTCGAGTGTAAAATTACTTGAACTAGCTTATATAGCTAGTTCAACTCTAGTGTAAAATTATTTGAAGTAGCTTTTAGAACTAGTTTTACTCTAGTGTGAAATTATTTTTACAAGTTTATAGAGCTAGTTCAACTCTAGTGTAAAATTATTTGTACTAGGCTATAGAGCTAGTTCAACTCTAGTGTAAAATTATTTGTACTAGGCTATAGAGCTAGTTCAACTCTAGTGTAAAATTATTTTAACTAGCTTATAGAGCTAGTTCAACTCTAGTGTAAAAATATTTGTACTAGGCTATAGAGCTAGGTCAACTCTAGTGTAAAGGTATTATTTGTACTAGGCTATAGACCTAGTTCAACTCTAGTGTGAAATTACTTGAACTAGCTTATAAAGCTAGTTCAACTCTAGTGTAAAATTATTTGTACTAGGCTGTAGAGCTAGTTCAACTCTAGTGTAAAAATATTTGTACTAGGCTATAAAGCTAGTTCAACTCTAGTGTAAAATTATTTGAACTAGCTTATAGAGCTAGTTCAACTCTAGTGTAAAATTATTTGAACTAGATTATAGAGCTAGTTCAACTCTAGTGTAAAATTATTTGAACTAGATTATAGAGCTAGTTCAACTCTAGTGTAAAATTATTTGTACAAGCTTATAGAGCTAGTTCAACCCTAGTGTAAAATTATTTGAACTAGCTTATAGAGCTAGTTCAACTCGAGTGTAAAATTATTTGTACTAGGCTATAGAGCTAGTTCAACTCTAGTGTAAAATTATTTGTACAAGCTTATAGAGCTAGTTCAACTCTAGTGTAAAATTATTTGTACTAGGCTATAGAGCTAGTTCAACTCTAGTGTAAAATTATTTGTACTAGCCTATAGAGCAAGGTCAACTCTAGTGTAAAATTATTTGTACAAGCTTATAGAGCTAGTTCAACTCTAGTGTAAAATTATTTGAACTAGCTTATAGAGCTAGTTCAACTCTAGTGTAAAATTATTTGAAGTAGCTTACAGAGCTAGTTCAACTCTAGTGTAAAAATATTTGTACTAGGTTATAGAGCTAGTTCAACTGTATTGTAAAATTATTATTTGTACTAGGCTATAGACCTAGTTCAACTTTCGTGTAAAATTATTGGAACTAGCTTATAAAGCTAGTTAAACTCTAGTGTAAAATTATTTGTACTAGGCTATAGAGCTAGTTCAACTCTAGTGTAAAATTATTTGAACTAGATTATAGAGCTAGCTCAACTCTAGTGTAAAATTATTATTTGTACTAGGCTATAGAGCAAGGTCAACTCTAGTGTAAAATTATTTGTACAAGCTTATAGAGCTAGTTCAACTCTAGTGTAAAATTACTTGAACTAGCTTATATAGCTAGTTCAACTCTAGTGTAAAATTATTTGAAGTAGCTTTTAGAACTAGTTTTACTCTAGTGTGAAATTATTTTTACAAGTTTATAGAGCTAGTTCAACTCTAGTGTAAAATTATTTGTACTAGGCTATAGAGCTAGTTCAACTCTAGTGTAAAATTATTTGTACTAGGCTATAGAGCTAGTTCAACTCTAGTGGAAAATTATTTTAACTAGCTTATAGAGCTAGTTCAACTCTAGTGTAAAAATATTTGTACTAGGCTATAGAGCTAGGTCAACTCTAGTGTAAAGGTATTATTTGTACTAGGCTATAGACCTAGTTCAACTCTAGTGTGAAATTACTTGAACTAGCTTATAAAGCTAGTTCAACTCTAGTGTAAAATTATTTGTACTAGGCTGTAGAGCTAGTTCAACTCTAGTGTAAAAATATTTGTACTAGGCTATAAAGCTAGTTCAACTCTAGTGTAAAATTATTTGAACTAGCTTATAGAGCTAGTTCAACTCTAGTGTAAAATTATTTGAACTAGATTATAGAGCTAGTTCAACTCTAGTGTAAAATTATTTGAACTAGATTATAGAGCTAGTTCAACTCTAGTGTAAAATTATTTGTACAAGCTTATAGAGCTTGTTCAACCCTAGTGTAAAATTATTTGAACTAGCTTATAGAGCTAGTTCAACTCTGGTGTAAAATTATTTGTACTAGCCTATAGAGCAAGTTCAACTCTAGTGTAAAATTATGTGTACAAGCTTATAGAGCTAGTTCAACTCTAGTTTAAAATTATTTGAACTAACTTATATAGCTAGGTCAACTCTAGTGTAAAATTATTTGAAGTAGCTTATAGAGCTAGTTCAACTCTAGCGTAAAATTATTTGTACGTTATTATAGAGCTAGTTCAACTCTAGTGTAAATTTTTTTGTACAAGCTTATAGAGCTAGTTCAACTCGAGTGTAAAATTATTTGTACTAGGCTATAGAGCTAGTTCAACTCTAGTGTAAAATTATTTGTACAAGCTTATAGAGCTAGTTCAACTCGAGTGTAAAATTATTTGTACTAGCCTATAGAGCAAGTTCATCTCTGGTGTAAAATTATTTGTACAAGCTTATAGAGCTAGTTCAACTCTAGTGTAAAATTATTTGAACAAGCTTATAGAGCTAGTTCAACTCTAGTGTAAAATTATTTGAAATAGATTATAGAGCTAGTTCAACTCTAGTGTAAAATTATTTGTACAAGCTTATAGAGCTAGTTCAACTCTAGTGTAAAATTATTTGTACTAGGCTATAGAGCTAGTTCAACTCTAGTGTAAAATTATTTGTACAAGCTTATAGAGCTAGTTCAACTCTAGTGTAAAATTATTTGAACTAGCTTATAGAGCTAGTTCAAATCTAGTGTAAAATTATTTGAACTAGCTTATAGAGCGAGTTTTACTCTAGTGAGAAATTATTTTTACAAGTTTATAGAGCTAATTCAACTCTAGTGTAAAATTATTTGTACTAGGCTATAGAGCTAGTTCAACTCTAGTGTAAAACTATTTGTACTAGGCTATAGAGCTAGTTCAACTCTAGTGTAAAATTATTTTAACTAGCTTATAGAGCTAGTTCAACTCTAGTGTAAAAATATTTGTACTAGGTTATAGAGCTAGTTCAACTGTATTGTAAAATTATTATTTGTACTAGGCTATAGACCTAGTTCAACTTTCGTGTAAAATTATTTGAACTAGCTTATAAAGCTAGTTCAACTCTAGTGTAAAATTATTTGTACTAGGCTATAGAGCTAGTTCAACTCTAGTGTAAAATTATTTGAACTAGATTATAGAGCTAGTTCAACTCTAGTGTAAAATTATTTGAACTAGCTTAAAGAGCTAGTTAAACTCTAGCGTAAAATTATTTGTATTAGCCTATAGAGCAAGTTCAACTCTAGTGTAAAATTATTTGTACAAGCTTATAGAGCTAGTTCAACTCTAGTGTAAAAATTTTTGAACTAGCTTATAGAGCTAGGTCAACTCTAGTGTAAAATTTTTTGAAGTAGCTTATAGAGCTAGTTCAACTCTAGTGTAAAATTATTTGTACTCGATTATAGAGCTAGTTCAACTCTACTGTAAAATTATTTGTACAAGCTTATAGAGCTAGTTCAACTCTAGTGTAAAATTATTTGTACTAGGCTATAGAGCTAGTTCAACTCTAGTGTAAAATTATTTGAACTAGATTATAGAGCTAGTTCAACTCTACTGTAAAAATATTTGTACTAGGCTATAGAGCTAGTTCAACTCTAGTGTAAAATTATTATTTGTACTAGGCTATAGAGCAAGGTCAACTCTAGTGTAAAATTATTTGTACAAGCTTATAGAGCTAGTTCAACTCTAGTGTAAAATTACTTGAACTAGCTTATATAGCTAGTTCAACTCTAGTGTAAAATTATTTGAAGTAGCTTTTAGAACTAGTTTTACTCTAGTGTGAAATTATTTTTACAAGTTTATAGAGCTAGTTCAACTCTAGTGTAAAATTATTTGTACTAGGCTATGGAGCTAGTTCAACTCTAGTGTAAAATTATTTGTACTAGGCTATAGAGCTAGTTCAACTCTAGTGTAAAATTATTTTAACTAGCTTATAGAGCTAGTTCAACTCTAGTGTAAAAATATTTGTACTAGGCTATAGAGCTAGGTCAACTCTAGTGTAAAGGTATTATTTGTACTAGGCTATAGACCTAGTTCAACTCTAGTGTGAAATTACTTGAACTAGCTTATAAAGCTAGTTCAACTCTAGTGTAAAATTATTTGTACTAGGCTGTAGAGCTAGTTCAACTCTAGTGTAAAAATATTTGTACTAGGCTATAAAGCTAGTTCAACTCTAGTGTAAAATTATTTGAACTAGCTTATGGAGCTAGTTCAACTCTAGTGTAAAATTATTTGTACTAGCCTATAGAGCAAGTTCCACTCTAGTGTAAAATTATTTGTACAAGCTTATAGAGCTAGTTCAACTCTAGTTTAAAATTATTTGAACTAGCTTATATAGCTAGGTCAACTCTAGTGTAAAATTATTTGAAGTAGCTTATAGAGCTAGTTCAACTCTAGTGTAAAATTATTTGTACTCGATTATAGAGCTAGTTCAACTCTAGTGTAAATTTTTTTGTACAAGCTTATAGAGCTAGTTCAACTCGAGTGTAAAATTATTTGTACTAGGCTATAGAGCTAGTTCAACTCTAGTGTAAAATTATTTGTACAAGCTTATAGAGCTAGTTCAACTCTAGTGTAAAATTATTTGTACTAGGCTATAGAGCTAGTTCAACTCTAGTGTAAAATTATTTGTACTAGCCTATAGAGCAAGGTCAACTCTAGTGTAAAATTATTTGTACAAGCTTATAGAGCTAGTTCAACTCTAGTGTAAAATTATTTGAACTAGCTTATAGAGCTAGTTCAACTCTAGTGTAAAATTATTTGAAGTAGCTTACAGAGCTAGTTCAACTCTAGTGTAAAAATATTTGTACTAGGTTATAGAGCTAGTTCAACTGTATTGTAAAATTATTATTTGTACTAGGCTATAGACCTAGTTCAACTTTCGTGTAAAATTATTGGAACTAGCTTATAAAGCTAGTTAAACTCTAGTGTAAAATTATTTGTACTAGGCTATAGAGCTAGTTCAACTCTAGTGTAAAATTATTTGAACTAGATTATAGAGCTAGCTCAACTCTAGTGTAAAATTATTATTTGTACTAGGCTATAGAGCAAGGTCAACTCTAGTGTAAAATTATTTGTACAAGCTTATAGAGCTAGTTCAACTCTAGTGTAAAATTACTTGAACTAGCTTATATAGCTAGTTCAACTCTAGTGTAAAATTATTTGAAGTAGCTTTTAGAACTAGTTTTACTCTAGTGTGAAATTATTTTTACAAGTTTATAGAGCTAGTTCAACTCTAGTGTAAAATTATTTGTACTAGGCTATAGAGCTAGTTCAACTCTAGTGTAAAATTATTTGTACTAGGCTATAGAGCTAGTTCAACTCTAGTGTAAAATTATTTTAACTAGCTTATAGAGCTAGTTCAACTCTAGTGTAAAAATATTTGTACTAGGCTATAGAGCTAGGTCAACTCTAGTGTAAAGGTATTATTTGTACTAGGCTATAGACCTAGTTCAACTCTAGTGTGAAATTACTTGAACTAGCTTATAAAGCTAGTTCAACTCTAGTGTAAAATTATTTGTACTAGGCTGTAGAGCTAGTTCAACTCTAGTGTAAAAATATTTGTACTAGGCTATAAAGCTAGTTCAACTCTAGTGTAAAATTATTTGAACTAGCTTATAGAGCTAGTTCGACTCTAGTGTAAAATTATTTGTACTAGCCTATAGAGCAAGTTCCACTCTAGTGTAAAATTATTTGTACAAGCTTATAGAGCTAGTTCAACTCTAGTTTAAAATTATTTGAACTAGCTTATATAGCTAGGTCAACTGTAGTGTAAAATTATTTGAAGTAGCTTATAGAGCTAGTTCAACTCTAGTGTAAAATTATTTGTACTCGATTATAGAGCTAGTTCAACTCTAGTGTAAATTTTTTTGTACAAGCTTATAGAGCTAGTTCAACTCGAGTGTAAAATTATTTGTACTAGGCTATAGAGCTAGTTCAACTCTAGTGTAAAATTATTTGTACAAGCTTATAGAGCTAGTTCAACTCTAGTGTAAAATTATTTGTACTAGGCTATAGAGCTAGTTCAACTCTAGTGTAAAATTATTTGTACTAGCCTATAGAGCAAGGTCAACTCTAGTGTAAAATTATTTGTACAAGCTTATAGAGCTAGTTCAACTCTAGTGTATAATTATTTGAACTAGCTTATAGAGCTAGTTCAACTCTAGTGTAAAATTATTTGAAGTAGCTTACAGAGCTAGTTCAACTCTAGTGTAAAAATATTTGTACTAGGTTATAGAGCTAGTTCAACTGTATTGTAAAATTATTATTTGTACTAGGCTATAGACCTAGTTCAACTTTCGTGTAAAATTATTGGAACTAGCTTATAAAGCTAGTTAAACTCTAGTGTAAAATTATTTGTACTAGGCTATAGAGCTAGTTCAACTCTAGTGTAAAATTATTTGAACTAGATTATAGAGCTAGCTCAACTCTAGTGTAAAATTATTTGAACTAGCTTGTAGAGCTAGTTCAACTCTAGTGTAAAATTATTTGTACTAGCCTATAGAGCAAGTTCAACTCTAGTGTAAAATTATTTGTACAAGCTTATAGAGCTAGTTCAACTCTAGTGTAAAAAAATTTGAACTAGCTTATAGAGCTAGGTCAACTCTAGTGTAAAATTATTTGAAGTACCTTATAGAGCTAGTTCAACTCTAGTGTAAAATTATTTGTACTCGATTATAGAGCTAGTTCAACACTACTGTAAATTTATTTGTACAAGCTTATAGAGCTAGTTCAACTCTAGTGTAAAATTATTTGTACTAGGCTATAGAGCTAGTTCAACTCTAGTGTAAAATTATTTGAACTAGATTATAGAGCTAGTTCAACTCTAGTGTAAAATTATTTTATCTAGCTTATAGAGCTAGTTCAACTCTAGTGTAAAAATATTTGTACTAGGCTATAGAGCTAGTTCAACTCTAGTGTAAAATTATTATTTGTACTAGGCTATAGAGCAAGGTCAACTCTAGTGTAAAATTATTTGTACAAGCTTATAGAGCTAGTTCAACTCTAGTGTAAAATTACATGAACTAGCTTATATAGCTAGTTCAACTCTAGTGTAAAATTATTTGAAGTAGCTTTTAGAACTAGTTTTACTCTAGTGTGAAATTATTTTTACAAGTTTATATAGCTAGTTCAACTCTAGTGTAAAATTATTTGTACTAGGCTATAGAGCTAGTTCAACTCTAGTGTAAAATTATTTGTACTAGGCTATAGAGCTAGTTCAACTCTAGTGTAAAATTATTTTAACTAGCTTATAGAGCTAGTTCAACTCATGTGTAAAAATATTTGTACTAGGCTATAGAGCTAGGTCAACTGTAGTGTAAAGGTATTATTTGTACTAGGCTATAGACCTCGTTCAACTCTAGTGTGATATTATTTGAACTAGCTTATAAAGCTAGTTCAACTCTAGTGTAAAATTATTTGTACTAGGGTGTAGAGCTAGTTCAACTCTAGTGTAAAAATATTTGTACTAGGCTATAGAGCTAGTTCAACTCTAGTGTAAAATTATTTGAACTAGCCTATAGAGCAAGTTCAACTCTAGTGTAAAATTATTGGTACTAGCCTATAGAGCAAGTTCCACTCTAGTGTAAAATTATTTGTACAAGCTTATAGAGCTAGTTCAACCCTAGTTTAAAATTATTTGAACTAGCTTATATAGCTAGTTCAACTCTAGTGTAAAATTATTTGAAGTAGCTTATAGAGCTAGTTCAACTCGAGTGTAAAATTATTTGTACTCGATTATAGAGCTAGTTCTACTCTAGTGTAAATTTTTTTGTACAAGCTTATAGAGCTAGTTCAACTCTAGTGTAAAATTATTTGTACTCGATTATAGAGCTAGTTCAACACTACTGTAAATTTATTTGTACAAGCTTATAGAGCTAGTTCAACTCTAGTGTAAAATTATTTGTACTAGGCTATAGAGCTAGTTCAACTCTAGTGTAAAATTATTTGAACTAGATTATAGAGCTAGTTCAACTCTAGTGTAAAATTATTTTATCTAGCTTATAGAGCTAGTTCAACTCTAGTGTAAAAATATTTGTACTAGGCTATAGAGCTAGTTCAACTCTAGTGTAAAATTATTATTTGTACTAGGCTATAGAGCAAGGTCAACTCTAGTGTAAAATTATTTGTACAAGCTTATAGAGCTAGTTCAACTCTAGTGTAAAATTACTTGAACTAGCTTATATAGCTAGTTCAACTCTAGTGTAAAATTATTTGAAGTAGCTTTTAGAACTAGTTTTACTCTAGTGTGAAATTATTTTTACAAGTTTATAGAGCTAGTTCAACTCTAGTGTAAAATTATTTGTACTAGGCTATAGAGCTAGTTCAACTCTAGTGTAAAATTATTTGTACTAGGCTATAGAGCTAGTTCAACTCTAGTGTAAAATTATTTTAACTAGCTTATAGAGCTAGTTCAACTCTAGTGTAAAAATATTTGTACTAGGCTATAGAGCTAGGTCAACTCTAGTGTAAAGGTATTATTTGTACTAGGCTATAGACCTAGTTCAACTCTAGTGTGAAATTACTTGAACTAGCTTATAAAGCTAGTTCAACTCTAGTGTAAAATTATTTGTACTAGGCTGTAGAGCTAGTTCAACTCTAGTGTAAAAATATTTGTACTAGGCTATAAAGCTAGTTCAACTCTAGTGTAAAATTATTTGAACTAGCTTATAGAGCTAGTTCGACTCTAGTGTAAAATTATTTGTACTAGCCTATAGAGCAAGTTCCACTCTAGTGTAAAATTATTTGTACAAGCTTATAGAGCTAGTTCAACTCTAGTTTAAAATTATTTGAACTAGCTTATATAGCTAGGTCAACTGTAGTGTAAAATTATTTGAAGTAGCTTATAGAGCTAGTTCAACTCTAGTGTAAAATTATTTGTACTCGATTATAGAGCTAGTTCAACTCTAGTGTAAATTTTTTTGTACAAGCTTATAGAGCTAGTTCAACTCGAGTGTAAAATTATTTGTACTAGGCTATAGAGCTAGTTCAACTCTAGTGTAAAATTATTTGTACAAGCTTATAGAGCTAGTTCAACTCTAGTGTAAAATTATTTGTACTAGGCTATAGAGCTAGTTCAACTCTAGTGTAAAATTATTTGTACTAGCCTATAGAGCAAGGTCAACTCTAGTGTAAAATTATTTGTACAAGCTTATAGAGCTAGTTCAACTCTAGTGTAAAATTATTTGAACTAGCTTATAGAGCTAGTTCAACTCTAGTGTAAAATTATTTGAAGTAGCTTACAGAGCTAGTTCAACTCTAGTGTAAAAATATTTGTACTAGGTTATAGAGCTAGTTCAACTGTATTGTAAAATTATTATTTGTACTAGGCTATAGACCTAGTTCAACTTTCGTGTAAAATTATTGGAACTAGCTTATAAAGCTAGTTAAACTCTAGTGTAAAATTATTTGTACTAGGCTATAGAGCTAGTTCAACTCTAGTGTAAAATTATTTGAACTAGATTATAGAGCTAGCTCAACTCTAGTGTAAAATTATTTGAACTAGCTTGTAGAGCTAGTTCAACTCTAGTGTAAAATTATTTGTACTAGCCTATAGAGCAAGTTCAACTCTAGTGTAAAATTATTTGTACAAGCTTATAGAGCTAGTTCAACTCTAGTGTAAAAAAATTTGAACTAGCTTATAGAGCTAGGTCAACTCTAGTGTAAAATTATTTGAAGTACCTTATAGAGCTAGTTCAACTCTAGTGTAAAATTATTTGTACTCGATTATAGAGCTAGTTCAACACTACTGTAAATTTATTTGTACAAGCTTATAGAGCTAGTTCAACTCTAGTGTAAAATTATTTGTACTAGGCTATAGAGCTAGTTCAACTCTAGTGTAAAATTATTTGAACTAGATTATAGAGCTAGTTCAACTCTAGTGTAAAATTATTTTATCTAGCTTATAGAGCTAGTTCAACTCTAGTGTAAAAATATTTGTACTAGGCTATAGAGCTAGTTCAACTCTAGTGTAAAATTATTATTTGTACTAGGCTATAGAGCAAGGTCAACTCTAGTGTAAAATTATTTGTACAAGCTTATAGAGCTAGTTCAACTCTAGTGTAAAATTACATGAACTAGCTTATATAGCTAGTTCAACTCTAGTGTAAAATTATTTGAAGTAGCTTTTAGAACTAGTTTTACTCTAGTGTGAAATTATTTTTACAAGTTTATATAGCTAGTTCAACTCTAGTGTAAAATTATTTGTACTAGGCTATAGAGCTAGTTCAACTCTAGTGTAAAATTA
Organism: Aegilops tauschii subsp. strangulata; assembly: GCF_002575655.3. Taxonomy (NCBI): domain Eukaryota; kingdom Viridiplantae; phylum Streptophyta; class Magnoliopsida; order Poales; family Poaceae; genus Aegilops; species Aegilops tauschii. The sequence goes on from NC_053039.3 coordinate 153,859,085, forward strand.
TTTGTACTAGGCTATAGAGCTAGTTCAACTCTAGTGTAAAATTATTTTAACTAGCTTATAGAGCTAGTTCAACTCATGTGTAAAAATATTTGTACTAGGCTATAGAGCTAGGTCAACTGTAGTGTAAAGGTATTATTTGTACTAGGCTATAGACCTCGTTCAACTCTAGTGTGATATTATTTGAACTAGCTTATAAAGCTAGTTCAACTCTAGTGTAAAATTATTTGTACTAGGGTGTAGAGCTAGTTCAACTCTAGTGTAAAAATATTTGTACTAGGCTATAGAGCTAGTTCAACTCTAGTGTAAAATTATTTGAACTAGCCTATAGAGCAAGTTCAACTCTAGTGTAAAATTATTGGTACTAGCCTATAGAGCAAGTTCCACTCTAGTGTAAAATTATTTGTACAAGCTTATAGAGCTAGTTCAACCCTAGTTTAAAATTATTTGAACTAGCTTATATAGCTAGTTCAACTCTAGTGTAAAATTATTTGAAGTAGCTTATAGAGCTAGTTCAACTCGAGTGTAAAATTATTTGTACTCGATTATAGAGCTAGTTCAACTCTAGTGTAAATTTTTTTGTACAAGCTTATAGAGCTAGTTCAACTCTAGTGTAAAATTATTTGTACTCGATTATAGAGCTAGTTCAACACTACTGTAAATTTATTTGTACAAGCTTATAGAGCTAGTTCAACTCTAGTGTAAAATTATTTGTACTAGGCTATAGAGCTAGTTCAACTCTAGTGTAAAATTATTTGAACTAGATTATAGAGCTAGTTCAACTCTAGTGTAAAATTATTTTATCTAGCTTATAGAGCTAGTTCAACTCTAGTGTAAAAATATTTGTACTAGGCTATAGAGCTAGTTCAACTCTAGTGTAAAATTATTATTTGTACTAGGCTATAGAGCAAGGTCAACTCTAGTGTAAAATTATTTGTACAAGCTTATAGAGCTAGTTCAACTCTAGTGTAAAATTACTTGAACTAGCTTATATAGCTAGTTCAACTCTAGTGTAAAATTATTTGAAGTAGCTTTTAGAACTAGTTTTACTCTAGTGTGAAATTATTTTTACAAGTTTATATAGCTAGTTCAACTCTAGTGTAAAATTATTTGTACTAGGCTATAGAGCTAGTTCAACTCTAGTGTAAAATTATTTGTACTAGGCTATAGAGCTAGTTCAACTCTAGTGTAAAATTATTTGTACTAGGCTATAGAGCTAGTTCAACTCTAGTGTAAAATTATTTTATCTAGCTTATAGAGCTAGTTCAACTCTAGTGTAAAAATATTTGTACTAGGCTATAGAGCTAGTTCAACTCTAGTGTAAAATTATTATTTGTACTAGGCTATAGAGCAAGGTCAACTCTAGTGTAAAATTATTTGTACAAGCTTATAGAGCTAGTTCAACTCTAGTGTAAAATTACTTGAACTAGCTTATATAGCTAGTTCAACTCTAGTGTAAAATTATTTGAAGTAGCTTTTAGAACTAGTTTTACTCTAGTGTGAAATTATTTTTACAAGTTTATATAGCTAGTTCAACTCTAGTGTAAAATTATTTGTACTAGGCTATAGAGCTAGTTCAACTCTAGTGTAAAATTATTTGTACTAGGCTATAGAGCTAGTTCAACTCTAGTGTAAAATTATTTTAACTAGCTTATAGAGCTAGTTCAACTCTAGTGTAAAAATATTTGTACTAGGCTATAGAGCTAGGTCAACTGTAGTGTAAAGGTATTATTTGTACTAGGCTATAGAGCTAGTTCAACTCTAGTGTGAAATTATTTGAACTAGCTTATAAAGCTAGTTCAACTCTAGTGTAAAATTATTTGTACTAGGCTGTAGAGCTAGTTCAACTCTAGTGTAAAAATATTTGTACTAGGCTATAGAGCTAGTTCAACTCTAGTGTAAAATTATTTGAACTAGCTTATAGAGCTAGTTCAACTCTAGTGTAAAATTATTGGTACTAGCCTATAGAGCAAGTTCCACTCTAGTGTAAAATTATTTGTACAAGCTTATAGAGCTAGTTCAACCCTAGTTTAAAATTATTTGAACTAGCTTATATAGCTAGTTCAACTCTAGTGTAAAATTATTTGAAGTAGCTTATAGAGCTAGTTCAACTCTAGTGTAAAATTATTTGTACTCGATTATAGAGCTAGTTCAACTCTAGTGTAAATTTTTTTGTACAAGCTAATAGAGCTAGTTCAACTCGAGTGTAAAATTATTTGTACTAGGCTATAGAGCTAGTTCAACTCTAGTGTAAAATTATTTGTACAAGCTTATAGAGCTAGTTCAACTCTAGTGTAAAATTATTTGTACTAGGCTATAGAGCTAGTTCAACTCTAGTGTAAAATTATTTGTACTAGCCTATAGAGCAAGGTCAACTCTAGTGTAAAATTATTTGTACAAGCTAATAGAGCTAGGTCAACTCTAGTATAAAATTATTTGAAGTAGCTTATAGAGCTAGTTCAACTCTAGTGTAAAATTATTTGTACTTGATTATAGAGCTAGTTCAACTCTACTGTAAAATTATTTGTACAAGCTTATAGAGCTAGTTCAACTCTAGTGTAAAATTATTTGTACTAGCCTATAGAGCTAGTTCAACTCTAGTGTAAAATTATTTGAACTAGATTATAGAGCTAGTTCAACTCTAGTGTAAAATTATTTTAACTAGCTTATAGAGCTAGTTCAATTCTAGTGTAAAAATATTTGTACTAGGCTATAGAGCTAGTTCAACTCTAGTGTAAAATTATTATTTGTACTAGGCTATAGAGCAAGGTCAACTCTAGTGTAAAATTATTTGTACAAGCTTATAGAGCTAGTTCAACTCTAGTGTAAAATTACTTGAACTAGCTTATATAGCTAGTTCAACTCTAGTGTAAAATTATTTGAAGTAGCTTTTAGAACTAGTTTTACTCTAGTGTGAAATTATTTTTACAAGTTTATAGAGCTAGTTCAACTCTAGTGTAAAATTATTTGTACTAGGCTATAGAGCTAGTTCAACTCTAGTGTAAAATTATTTGTACTAGGCTATAGAGCTAGTTCAACTCTAGTGTAAAATTATTTTAACTAGCTTATAGAGCTAGTTCAACTCTAGTGTAAAAATATTTGTACTAGGCTATAGAGCTAGGTCAACTCTAGTGTAAAGGTATTATTTGTACTAGGCTATAGACCTAGTTCAACTCTAGTGTGAAATTATTTGAACTAGCTTATAAAGCTAGTTCAACTCTAGTGTAAAATTAGTTGTACTAGGCTGTAGAGCTAGTTCAACTCTAGTGTAAAAATATTTGTACTAGGCTATAGAGCTAGTTCCACTCTAGTGTAAAATTATTTGAACTAGCTTATAGAGCTAGTTCAACTCTAGTGTAAAATTATTTGTACTAGCCTATAGAGCAAGTTCCACTCTAGTGTAAAATTATTCGTACAAGCTTATAGAGCTAGTTCAACCCTAGTTTAAAATTATTTGAACTAGCTTATATAGCTAGGTCAACTATAGTGTAAAATTATTTGAAGTAGCTTATAGAGCTAGTTCAACTCTAGTGTAAAATTATTTGTACTCGATTATAGAGCTAGTTCAACTCTAGTGTAAATTTTTTTGTACAAGCTTATAGAGCTAGTTCAACTCGAGTGTAAAATTATTTGTACTAGGCTATAGAGCTAGTTCAACTCTAGTGTAAAATTATTTGTACAAGCTTATAGAGCTAGTTCAACTCTAGTGTAAAATTATTTGTACTAGGCTATAGAGCTAGTTCAACTCTAGTGTAAAATTATTTGTACTAGCCTATAGAGCAAGGTCAACTCTAGTGTAAAATTATTTGTACAAGCTTATAGCGCTAGTTCAACTCTAGTGTAAAATTATTTGAACTAGCTTATAGAGCTAGTTCAACTCTAGTGTAAAATTATTTGAAGTAGCTTACAGAGCTAGTTCAACTCTAGTGTAAAATTATTTGTACTAGACTATAGAGCTAGTTCAAATCTAGGGTAAAATTATTTTTACAAGCTTATAAATCTAGTTTAACTCTGGTGTAAAATTATTTCAACTAGCTTATAGAGGTAGTTCAACTCTAGTGTAAAATTATTTGAAGTAGCTTATAGAGCTAGTTCAACTCCAGTGTAAAATTATTTGAACTAGATTATAGAGCTAGTTCAACTCTAGTGTAAAATTATTTGTACAAGCTTATAGAGCTAGTTCAACCCTAGTGTAAAATTATTTGAACTAGCTTATAGAGCTAGTTCAACTCTGGTGTAAAATTATTTGTACTAGCCTATAGAGCAAGTTCAACTCTAGTGTAAAATTATGTGTACAAGCTTATAGAGCTAGTTCAACTCTAGTTTCAAGTTATTTGAACTAGCTTATATAGCTAGGTCAACTCTAGTGTAAAATTATTTGAAGTAGCTTATAGAGCTAGTTCAACTCTAGCGTAAAATTATTTGTACTTGATTATAGAGCTAGTTCAACTCTAGTGTAAATTTTTTTGTACAAGCTTATAGAGCTAGTTCAACTCGAGTGTAAAATTATTTGTACTACGCTATAGAGCTAGTTCAACTCTAGTTTAAAATTATTTGAACTAGCTTATATAGCTAGGTCAACTCTAGTGTAAAATTATTTGAAGTAGCTTATAGAGCTAGTTCAACTCTAGTGTAAAATTATTTGTACTCGATTATAGAGCTAGTTCAACTCTACTGTAAATTTTTTTGTACAAGCTTATAGAGCTAGTTCAACTCGAGTGTAACATTATTTGTACTAGGCTATAGAGCTAGTTCAACTCTAGTGTAAAATTATTTGTACAAGCTTATAGAGCTAGTTCAACTCTAGTGTAAAATTATTTGTACTAGGCTATAGAGCTAGTTCAACTCTAGTGTAAAATTATTTGAACTATATTATAGAGCTAGTTCAACTCTAGTGTTAAATTATTTGAACTAGCTTATAGAGCTAGTTCAACTCTAGTGTAAAATTATTTGTACTAGCCTATAGAGCAAGGTCAACTCTAGTGTAAAATTATTTGTACAAGCTTATAGAGCTTGTTCAACTCTAGTGTAAAATTATTTGAACTAGCTTATAGAGCTAGTTCAACTCTAGTGTAAAATTATTTGAAGTAGCTTACAGAGCTAGTTCAACTCCAGTGTAAAATTATTTGTACTAACCTATAGAGCTAGTTCAACTCTAGTGTAAAATTATTTGTACAAGCTTATAAATCTAGTTTAACTCTGGTGTAAATTTATTTGAACTAGCTTATAGAGGTAGTTCAACTCTAGTGTCAAATTATTTGAAGTAGCTTACAGAGCTAGTTCAACTCTAGTGTAAAATTATTTGAACTAGATTATAGAGCTAGTTCAACTCTAGTGTAAAATTATTTGTACAACCTTATAGAGCTAGTTCAACTCTAGTGTAAAATTATTTGTACTAGGCTATAGAGATAGTTCAAGTCTAGTGTAAAATTATTTGTACAAGCTTATAGAGCTAGTTCAACTCTAGTGTAAAATTATTTGAACTAGCTTATAGAGCTAGTTCAACTCTAGTGTAAAATTATTTGAACTAGCTTATAGAGCGAGTTTTACTCTAGTGTGAAATTATTTTTACAAGTTTATAGAGCTAGTTCAACTCTAGTGTAAAATTATTTGTACTAGGCTATAGAGCTAGTTCAACTCTAGTGTAAAATTATTTGTACTAGGCTATAGAGCTGGTTCAACTCTAGTGTAAAATTATTATAACTAGCTTATAGAGCTAGTTCAACTCTAGTGTAAAAATATTTGTACTAGGCTATAGAGCTAGTTGAACTGTAGTGTAAAATTATTATTTGTACTAGGCTATAGACCTAGTTCAACTTTAGTGTAAAAATATTTGAACTAGCTTATAAAGCTAGTTCAACTCTAGTGTAAAATTATTTGTACTAGGCTATAGAGCTAGTTCAACTCTAGTGTAAAATTATTTGAACTAGATTATGGAGCTAGTTCAACTCTAGTGTAAAATTATTTGAACTAGCTTATAAAGCTAGTTCAACTCTAGTGTAAAATTATTTGTACTAGGCTATAGAGCTAGGTCAACTCTAGTGTAAAATTATTTGAACTAGATTATAGAGCTAGTTCAACTCTAGTGTAAAATTATTTGAACTAGCTTATAGAGCTAGTGCAACTCTAGTGTAAAATTATTTGTACTAGCCTATAGAGCAAGTTCAACTCTAGTTAAAAATTATTTGTACAAGCTTATAGAGCTAGTTCAACTCTAGTGTAAAATTATTTGTACTAGGCTATAGAGCTAGTTCAACTCTAGTGTAAAATTATTTGTACAAGCTTATAGAGCTAGTTCAACTCTAGTGTAAAATTATTTGTACTAGGCTATAGAGCTAGTTCAACTCTAGTGTAAAATTATTTGTACTAGCCTATAGAGCAAGGTCAACTCTAGTGTAAAATTATTTGTACAAGCTTATAGAGCTAGTTCAACTCTAGTGTAAAATTATTTGAACTAGCTTATAGAGCTAGTTCAACTCTAGTGTAAAATTATTTGAAGTAGCTTACAGAGCTAGTTCAACTCTAGTGTAAAATTATTTGTACTAGAATATAGAGCTAGTTCAAATCTAGGGTAAAATTATTTGTACAAGCTTATAAATCTAGTTTAACTCTGGTGTAAAATTATTTCAACTAGCTTATAGAGGTATTTCAACTCTAGTGTAAAATTATTTGAAGTAGCTTATAGAGCTAGTTCAACTCTAGTGTAAAATTATTTGAACTAGATTATAGAGCTAGTTCAACTCTATTGTAAAATTATTTGTACAAGCTTATAGAACTAGTTCAATTCTAGTGTAAAATTATTTGAACTAGCTTATAGAGCTAGTTCAACTCTGGTGTAAAATTATTTGTACTAGCCTATAGAGCAAGTTCAACTCTAGTGTAAAATTATGTGTACAAGCTTATAGAGCTAGTTCAACTCTAGTTTAAAATTATTTGAACTAGCTTATATAGCTAGGTCAACTCTAGTGTAAAATTATTTGAAGTAGCTTATAGAGCTAGTTCAAGTCTAGCGTAAAATTATTTGTACTTGATTATAGAGCTAGTTCAACTCTAGTGTAATTTTTTTGTACAAGCTTATAGAGCTAGTTCAACTCGAGTGTAAAATTATTTGTACTAGGCTATAGAGCTAGTTCAACTCTAGTTTAAAATTATTTGAACTAGCTTATATAGCTAGGTCAACTCTAGTGTAAAATTATTTGAAGTAGCTTATAGGGCTAGTTCAACTCTAGGGTAAAATTATTTGTACTCGATTATAGAGCTAGTTCAACTCTAGTGTAAATTTTTTTGTACAAGCTTATAGAGCTAGTTCAACTCGAGTGTAAAATTATTTGTACTAGGCTATAGAGCTAGTTCAACTCTAGTGTAAAATTATTTGTACAAGCTTATAGAGCTAGTTCAACTCTAGTGTAAAATTATTTGAACTAGGCTATAGAGCTAGTTCAACTCTAGTGTAAAATTATTTGAACTAGATTATAGAGCTAATTCAACTCTAGTGTTAAATTATTTGAACTAGCTTATAGAGCTAGTTCAACTCTAGTGAAAATTATTTGTACTAGCCTATAGAGCAAGGTCAACTCTAGTGTAAAATTATTTGTACAAGCTTATAGAGCTAGTTCAACTCTAGTGTAAAATTATTTGAACTAGCTTATAGAGCTAGTTCAACTCTAGTGTAAAATTATTTGAAGTAGCTTACAGAGCTAGTTCAACTCTAGTGTAAAATTATTTGTACTAAACTATAGAGCTAGTTCAACTCTAGTGTAAAATTATTTGTACAAGCTTATAAATCTAGTTTAACTCTGGTGTAAAATTATTTGAACTAGCTTATAGAGGTAGTTCAACTCTAGTGTAAAATTATTTGAAGTAGCTTACAGAGCTAGTTCAACTCTAGTGTAAAATTATTTGAACTAGCTTAGAGAGCTAGTTCAACTCTGGTGTAAAATTATGTGTACAAGCTTATAGAGCTAGTTCAACTCTAGTGTAAAATTATGTGTACAAGCTTATAGAGCTAGTTCAACTCTAGTGTAAAATTATTTGTACTAGGCTATAGAGCTAGTTCAACTCTAGTGTAAAATTATTTGTACTAGCCTATAGAGCAAGGTCAACTCTAGTGTAAAATTATTTGTACAAGCTTATAGAGCTAGTTCAACTCTAGTGTAAAATTATTTGAACTAGCTTATAGAGCTAGTTCAACTCTAGTGTAAAATTATTTGAAGTAGCTTACAGAGCTAGTTCAACTCTAGTGTAAAATTATTTGTACTAGACTATAGAGCTAGTTCAACTCTAGTGTAAAATTATTTGTACAAGCTTATAAATCTAGTTTAACTCTGGTGTAAATTTATTTGAACTAGCTTATAGAGGTAGTTCAACTCTAGTGTAAAATTATTTGAAGTAGCTTACAGAGCTAGTTCAACTCTAGTGTAAAATTATTTGAACTAGATTATAGAGCTAGTTCAACTCTAGTGTAAAATTATTTGAACAAGCTTATAGAGCTAGTTCAACTCTAGTGTAAAATTATTTGTACTAGGCTATAGAGCTAGTTCAAGTCTAGTGTAAAATTATTTGTACAAGCTTATAGAGCTAGTTCAACTCTAGTGTAAAATTATTGTAACTAGCTTATAGAGCTAGTTCAACTCTAGTGTAAAATTATTTGTACTAGGCTATAGAGCTAGTTCAACTCTAGTGTAAAATTATTTGTACTAGGCTATAGAGCTGGTTCAACTCTAGTGTAAAATTATTATAACTAGCTTATAGAAGTAGTTCAACTCTAGTGTAAAAATATTTGTACTAGGCTATAGAGCTAGTTGAACTGTAGTGTAAAATTATTATTTGTACTAGGCTATAGACCTAGTTCAACTTTAGTGTAAAATTATTTGAACTAGCTAATAAAACTAGTTCAACTCTAGTGTAAAATTATTTGTACTAGGCTATAGAGCTAGTTCAACTCTAGTGTAAAATTATTTGAACTAGATTATGGAGCTAGTTCAACTCTAGTGTAAAATTATTTGAACTAGCTTATAAAGCTAGTTCAACTCTAGTGTAAAATTATTTGTACTAGGCTATAGAGCTAGGTCAACTCTAGTGTAAAATTATTTGAACTAGATTATAGAGCTAGTTCAACTCTAGTGTAAAATTATTAGAACTAGCTTATAGAGCTAGTGCAATTCTAGTGTAAAATTATTTGTACTAGCCTATAGAGCAAGTTCAACTCTAGTTAAAAATTATTTGTACAAGCTTATAGAGCTAGTTCAACTCTAGTGTAAAATTATTTGTACTAGGCTATAGAGCTAGTTCAACTCTAGTGTAAAATTATTTGTACAAGCTTATAGAGCTAGTTCAACTCTAGTGTAAAATTATTTGTACTAGGCTATAGAGCTAGTTCAACTCTAGTGTAAAATTATTTGTACTAGCCTATAGAGCAAGGTCAACTCTAGTGTAAAATTATTTGTACAAGCTTATAGAGCTAGTTCAACTCTAGTGTAAAATTATTTGAACTAGCTTATAGAGCTAGTTCAACTCTAGTGTAAAATTATTTGAAGTAGCTTACAGAGCTAGTTCAACTCTAGTGTAAAATTATTTGTACTAGACTATAGAGCTAATTCAAATCTAGGGTAAAATTATTTGTACAAGCTTATAAATCTAGTTTAACTCTGGTGTAAAATTATTTCAACTAGCTTATAGAGGTAGTTCAACTCTAGTGTAAAATTATTTGAAGTAGCTTATAGAGCTAGTTCAACTCTAGTGTAAAATTATTTGAACTAGATTATAGAGCTAGTTCAACTCTATTGTAAAATTATTTGTACAAGCTTATAGAGCTAGTTCAACTCTAGTGTAAAATTATTTGAACTAGCTTATAGAGCTAGTTCAACTCTGGTGTAAAATTATTTGTACTAGCCTATAGAGCAAGTTCAACTCTAGTGTAAAATTATGTGTACAAGCTTATAGAGCTAGTTCAACTCTAGTTTAAAATTATTTGAACTAGCTTATATAGCTAGGTCAACTCTAGTGTAAAATTATTTGAAGTAGCTTATAGAGCTAGTTCAACTCTAGCGTAAAATTATTTGTACTTGATTATAGAGCTAGTTCAACTCTAGTGTAATTTTTTTTGTACAAGCTTATAGAGCTAGTTCAACTCGAGTGTAAAATTATTTGTACTAGGCTATAGAGCTAGTTCAACTCTAGTTTAAAATTATTTGAACTAGCTTATATAGCTAGGTCAACTCTAGTGTAAAATTATTTGAAGTAGCTTATAGAGCTAGTTCAACTCTAGTGAAAATTATTTGTACTAGCCTATAGAGCAAGGTCAACTCTAGTGTAAAATTATTTGTACAAGCTTATAGAGCTAGTTCAACTCTAGTGTAAAATTATTTGAACTAGCTTATAGAGCTAGTTCAACTCTAGTGTAAAATTATTTGAAGTAGCTTACAGAGCTAGTTCAACTCTAGTGTAAAATTATTTGAACTAGCTTATAGAGCTAGTTCAACTCTGGTGTAAAATTATTTGTACTAGACTATAGAGCAAGTTCAACTCTAGTGTAAAATTATGTGTACAAGCTTATAGAGCTAGTTCAACTCTAGTTTAAAATTATTTGAACTAGCTTATATAGCTAGGTCAACTCTAGTGTAAAATTATTTGAAGTAGCTTATAGAGCTAGTTCAACTCTAGCGTAAAATTATTTGTACTTGATTATAGAGCTAGTTCAACTATAGTGTAATTTTTTTGTACAAGCTTATAGAGCTAGTTCAACTCGAGTGTAAAATTATTTGTACTAGGCTATAGAGCTAGTTCAACTCTAGTTTAAAATTATTTGAACTAGCTTATATAGCTAGGTCAACTCTAGTGTAAAATTATTTGAAGTAGCTTATAGAGCTAGTTCAACTCTAGTGTAAAATTATTTGTACTCGATTATAGAGCTAGTTCAACTCTAGTGTAAATTTTTTTGTACAAGCTTATAGAGCTAGTTCAACTCGAGTGTAAAATTATTTGTACTAGGCTATAGAGCTAGTTCAACTCTAGTGTAAAATTATTTGTACAAGCTTATAGAGCTAGTTCAACTCTAGTGTAAAATTATTTGAACTAGGCTATAGAGCTAGTTCAACTCTAGTGTAAAATTATTTGAACTAGATTATAGAGCTAGTTCAACTCTAGTGTTAAATTATTTGAACTAGCTTATAGAGCTAGTTCAACTCTAGTGAAAATTATTTGTACTAGCCTATAGAGCAAGGTCAACTCTGGTGTAAAATTATTTGTACAAGCTTATAGAGCTAGTTCAACTCTAGTGTACAATTATTTGAACTAGCTTATAGAGCTAGTTCAACTCTAGTGTAAAATTATTTGAAGTAGCTTACAGAGCTAGTTCAACTCTAGTGTAAAATTATTTGAACTAGCTTATAGAGCTAGTTCAACTCTGGTGTAAAATTATTTGTACTAGCCTATAGAGCAAGTTCAACTCTAGTGTAAAATTATGTGTACAAGCTTATAGAGCTAGTTCAACTCTATTTTAAAATTATTTGAACTAGCTTATATAGCTAGGTCAACTCTAGTGTAAAATTATTTGAAGTAGCTTATAGAGCTAGTTCAACTCTAGCGTAAAATTATTTGTACTTGATTATAGAGCTAGTTCAACTCTAGTGTAATTTTTTTTGTACAAGCTTATAGAGCTAGTTCAACTCGAGTGTAAAATTATTTGTACTAGGCTATAGAGCTAGTTCAACTCTAGTGTAAAATTATTTGAACTAGGCTATAGAGCTAGTTCAACTCTAGTGTAAAATTATTTGAACTAGATTATAGAGCTAGTTCAACTCTAGTGTTAAATTATTTGAACTAGCTTATAGAGCTAGTTCAACTCTAGCGTAAAATTATTTGTACTTGATTATAGAGCTAGTTCAACTCTAGTGTAATTGTTTTTGTACAAGCTTATAGAGCTAGTTCAACTCGAGTGTAAAATTATTTGTACTAGGCTATAGAGCTAGTTCAACTCTAGTTTAAAATTATTTGAACTAGCTTATATAGCTAGGTCAACTCTAGTGTAAAATTATTTGAAGTAGCTTATAGAGCTAGTTCAACTCTAGTGTAAAATTATTTGTACTCGATTATAGAGCTAGTTCAACTCTAGTGTAAATTTTTTTGTACAAGCTTATAGAGCTAGTTCAACTCGAGTGTAAAATTATTTGTACTAGGCTATAGAGCTAGTTCAACTCTAGTGTAAAATTATTTGTACAAGCTTATAGAGCTAGTTCAACTCTAGTGTAAAATTATTTGAACTAGGCTATAGAGCTAGTTCAACTCTAGTGTAAAATTATTTGAACTAGATTATAGAGCTAGTTCAACTCTAGTGTTAAATTATTTGAACTAGCTTATAGAGCTAGTTCAACTCAAGTGAAAATTATTTGTACTAGCCTATAGAGCAAGGTCAACTCTAGTGTAAAATTATTTGTACAAGCTTATAGAGCTAGTTCAACTCTAGTGTAAAATTATTTGAACTAGCTTATAGAGCTAGTTCAACTCTAGTGTAAAATTATTTGAAGTAGCTTACAGAGCTAGTTCAACTCTAGTGTAAAATTATTTGTACTAGACTATAGAGCTAGTTCAACTCTAGTGTAAAATTATTTGTACAAGCTTATAAATCTAGTTTAACTCTGGTGTAAAATTATTTGAACTAGCTTATAGAGGTAGTTCAACTCTAGTGTAAAATTATTAGAAGTAGCTTACAGAGCTAGTTCAACTCTAGTGTAAAATTATTTGAACTAGCTTATAGAGCTAGTTCAACTCTGGTGTAAAATTATTTGTACTAGCCTATAGAGCAAGTTCAACTCTAGTGTAAAATTATGTGTACAAGCTTATAGAGCTAGTTCAACTCTAGTGTAAAATTATTTGTACTAGGCTATAGAGCTAGTTCAACTCTAGTGTAAAATTATTTGTACTAGCCTATAGAGCAAGGTCAACTCTAGTGTAAAATTATTTGTACAAGCTTATAGAGCTAGTTCAACTCTAGTGTAAAATTATTTGAACTAGCTTATAGAGCTAGTTCAACTCTAGTGTAAAATTATTTGAAGTAGCTTACAGAGCTAGTTCAACTCTAGTGTAAAGTTATTTGTACTAGACTATAGAGCTAGTTCAAATCTAGGGTAAAATTATTTGTACAAGCTTATAAATCTAGTTTAACTCTGGTGTAAAATTATTTCAACTAGCTTATAGAGGTAGTTCAACTCTAGTGTAAAATTATTTGAAGTAGCTTATAGAGCTAGTTCAACTCTAGTGTAAAATTATTTGAACTAGATTATAGAGCTAGTTCAACTCTATTGTAAAATTATTTGTACAAGCTTATAGAGCTAGTTCAACTCTAGTGTAAAATTATTTGAACTAGCTTATAGAGCTAGTTCAACTCTGGTGTAAAATTATTTGTACTAGCCTATAGAGCAAGTTCAACTCTAGTGTAAAATTATGTGTACAAGCTTATAGAGCTAGCTCAACTCTAGTTTAAAATTATTTGAACTAGCTTATATAGCTAGGTCAACTCTAGTGTAAAATTATTTGAAGTAGCTTATAGAGCTAGTTCAACTCTAGCGTAAAATAATTTGTACTTGATTATAGAGCTAGTTCAACTCTAGTGTAATTTTTTTTGTACAAGCTTATAGAGCTAGTTAACCTCGAGTGTAAAATTATTTGTACTAGGCTATAGAGCTAGTTCAACTCTAGTTTAAAATTATTTGAACTAGCTTATATAGCTAGGTCAACTCTAGTGTAAAATTATTTGAAGTAGCTTATAGAGCTAGTTCAACTCTAGTGTAAAATTATTTGTACTCGATTATAGAGCTAGTTCAACTCTAGTGTAAATTTTTTTGTACAAGCTTATAGAGCTAGTTCAACTCGAGTGTAAAATTATTTGTACTAAGCTATAGAGCTAGTTCAACTCTAGTGTAAAATTATTTGTACAAGCTTATAGAGCTAGTTCAACTCTAGTGTAAAATTATTTGAACTAGGCTATAGAGCTAGTTCAACTCTAGTGTAAAATTATTTGAACTAGATTATAGAGCTAGTTCAACTCTAGTGTTAAATTATTTGAACTAGCTTATAGAGCTAGTTCAACTCTAGTGAAAATTATTTGTACTAGCCTATAGAGCAAGGTCAACTCTAGTGTAAAATTATTTGTACAAGCTTATAGAGCTAGTACAACTCTAGTGTAAAATTATTTGAACTAGCTTATAGAGCTAGTTCAACTCTAGTGTAAAATTATTTGAAGTAGCTTACAAAGCTAGTTCAACTCTAGTGTAAAATTATTTGTACTAGACTATAGAGCTAGTTCAACTCTAGTCTAAAATTATTTGTACAAGCTTATAAATCTAGTTTAACTCTGGTGTAAAATTATTTGAACTAGCTTATAGAGGTAGTTCAACTCTAGTGTAAAATTATTTGAAGTAGCTTACAGAGCTAGTTCAACTCTAGTGTAAAATTATTTGAACTAGCTTATAGAGCTAGTTCAACTCTGGTGTAAAATTATTTGTACTAGCCTATAGAGCAAGTTCAACTCTAGTGTAAAATTATGTGTACAAGCTTATAGAGCTAGTTCAACTCTAGTTTAAAATTATTTGAACTAGCTTATATAGCTAGGTCAACTCTAGTGTAAAATTATTAGAAGTAGCTTATAGAGCTAGTTCAACTCTAGCGTAAAATTATTTGTAGTTGATTATAGAGCTAGTTCAACTCTAGTGTAATTTTTTTGTACAAGCTTATAGTGCTAGTTCAACTCGAGTGTAAAATTATTTGTACTAGGCTATAGAGCTAGTTAAACTCTAGTTTAAAATTATTTGAACTAGTTTATATAGCTAGGTCAACTCTAGTGTAAAATTATTTGAAGTAGCTTATAGAGCTAGTTCAACTCTAGTGTAAAATTATTTGTACTCGATTATAGAGCTAGTTCAACTCTAGTGTAAATTTTTTTGTACAAGCTTATAGAGCTAGTTCAACTCGAGTGTAAAATTATCTGAACTAGCTTATAGAGCTAGTTCAACTCTAGTGTAAAATTATTTGTACAAGCTTACAGAGCTAGTTCAACTCTAGTGTAAAATTATTTGTACTAGGCTATAGAGCTAGTTCAACTCTAGTGTAAAATTATTTGAACTAGATTATAGAGCTAGTTCAACTCTAGTGTTAAATTTTTTGAACTAGCTTATAGAGCTAGTTCAACTCTAGTGAAAATTATTTGTACTAGCCTATAGAGCAAGGTCAACTCTAGTGTAAAATTATTTGTACAAGCTTATAGAGCTAGTTCAACTCTAGTGTAAAATTATCTGAACTAGCTTATAGAGCTAGTTCAACTCTAGTGTAAAATTATTTGAAGTAGCTTACAGAGCTAGTTCAACTCTAGTGTAAAATTATTTGTACTAGACTATAGAGCTAGTTCAACTCTAGTGTAAAATTATTTGTACAAGCTTATAAATCTAGTTTAACTCTGGTGTAAAATTATTTGAACTAGCTTATAGAGGTAGTTCAACTCTAGTGTAAAATTATTTGAAGTAGCTTACAGAGCTCGTTCAACTCTAGTGTAAAATTATTTGACCTAGATTATAGAGCTAGTTCAACTCTAGTGTAAAATTATTTGTACAAGCTTATAGAGCTAGTTCAACTCTAGTGTAAAATTATTTGTACTAGGCTATAGAGCTAGTTCAAGTCTAGTGTAAAATTATTTGTACAAGCTTATAGAGCTAGTTCAACTCTAGTGTAAAATTATTTGAACTACCTTATAGAGCTAGTTCAACTCTAGTGTAAAATTATTTGAACTAGCTTATAGAGCGAGTTTTACTCTAGTGTGAAATTATTTTTACAAGTTTATAGAGCTAGTTCAACTCTAGTGTAAAATTATTTGTACTAGGCTATAGAGCTAGTTCAACTCTAGTGTAAAATTATTTGTACTAGGCTATAGAGCTGGTTCAACTCTAGTGTAAAAATATTTGTACTAGGCTATAGAGCTAGTTGAACTGTAGTGTAAAATTATTATTTGTACTAGGCTATAGACCTAGTTCAACTTTAGTGTAAAATTATTTGAACTAGCTTATAAAGCTAGTTCAACTCTAGTGTAAAATTATTTGTACTAGGATATAGAGCTAGTTCAACTCTAGTGTAAAAGTATTTGAACTAGATTATGGAGCTAGTTCAACTCTAGTGTAAAATTATTTGAACTAGCTTATAAAGCTAGTTCAACTCTAGTGTAAAATTATTTGTACTAGGCTATAGAGCTAGTTCAACTCTAGTGTAAAATTATTTGAACTAGATTATAGAGCTAGTTCAACTCTAGTGTAAAATTATTTGAACTAGCTTATAGAGCTAGTGCAACTCTAGTGTAAAATTATTTGTACTAGCCTATAGAGCAAGTTCAACTCTAGTTAAAAATTATTTGTACAAGCTTATAGAGCTAGTTCAACTCTAGTGTAAAATTATTTGAACTAGCTTATATAGCTAGGTCAATTCTAGTGTAAAATTATTTGAAGTAGCTTATAGAGATAGTTCAACTCTAGTGTAAAATTATTTCTACTCGATTATAGAGCTAGTTCAACTCTAGTGTAAAAATTTTTTTACAAGCTTATAGAGCTAGTTCAACTCGAGTGTAAAATTATTTGTACTAGGCTATAGAGCTAGTTCAACTCTAGTGTAAAATTATTTGTACAAGCTTATAGAGCTAGTTCAACTCTAGTGTAAAATTATTTGTACTAGGCTATAGAGCTAGTTCAACTCTAGTGTAAAATTATTTGAACTAGATTATAGAGCTAGCTCAACTCTAGTGTTAAATTATTTGAACTAGCTTATAGAGCTAGTTCAACTCTAGTGTAAATTTTTTTGTACAAGCTTATAGAGCTAGTTCAACTCGAGTGTAAAATTATCTGAACTAGCTTATAGAGCTAGTTCAACTCTAGTGTAAAATTATTTGTACAAGCTTACAGAGCTAGTTCAACTCTAGTGTAAAATTATTTGTACTAGGCTATAGAGCTAGTTCAACTCTAGTGTAAAATTATTTGAACTAGATTATAGAGCTAGTTCAACTCTAGTGTTAAATTTTTTGAACTAGCTTATAGAGCTAGTTCAACTCTAGTGAAAATTATTTGTACTAGCCTATAGAGCAAGGTCAACTCTAGTGTAAAATTATTTGTACAAGCTTATAGAGCTAGTTCAACTCTAGTGTAAAATTATCTGAACTAGCTTATAGAGCTAGTTCAACTCTAGTGTAAAATTATTTGAAGTAGCTTACAGAGCTAGTTCAACTCTAGTGTAAAATTATTTGTACTAGACTATAGAGCTAGTTCAACTCTAGTGTAAAATTATTTGTACAAGCTTATAAATCTAGTTTAACTCTGGTGTAAAATTATTTGAACTAGCTTATAGAGGTAGTTCAACTCTAGTGTAAAATTATTTGAAGTAGCTTACAGAGCTCGTTCAACTCTAGTGTAAAATTATTTGACCTAGATTATAGAGCTAGTTCAACTCTAGTGTAAAATTATTTGTACAAGCTTATAGAGCTAGTTCAACTCTAGTGTAAAATTATTTGTACTAGGCTATAGAGCTAGTTCAAGTCTAGTGTAAAATTATTTGTACAAGCTTATAGAGCTAGTTCAACTCTAGTGTAAAATTATTTGAACTACCTTATAGAGCTAGTTCAACTCTAGTGTAAAATTATTTGAACTAGCTTATAGAGCGAGTTTTACTCTAGTGTGAAATTATTTTTACAAGTTTATAGAGCTAGTTCAACTCTAGTGTAAAATTATTTGTACTAGGCTATAGAGCTAGTTCAACTCTAGTGTAAAATTATTTGTACTAGGCTATAGAGCTGGTTCAACTCTAGTGTAAAAATATTTGTACTAGGCTATAGAGCTAGTTGAACTGTAGTGTAAAATTATTATTTGTACTAGGCTATAGACCTAGTTCAACTTTAGTGTAAAATTATTTGAACTAGCTTATAAAGCTAGTTCAACTCTAGTGTAAAATTATTTGTACTAGGATATAGAGCTAGTTC
Organism: Aegilops tauschii subsp. strangulata; assembly: GCF_002575655.3. Lineage (NCBI taxonomy): Eukaryota > Viridiplantae > Streptophyta > Magnoliopsida > Poales > Poaceae > Aegilops > Aegilops tauschii. Next base: position 153,877,083 of record NC_053039.3, read on the forward strand.
AACTCTAGTGTAAAAGTATTTGAACTAGATTATGGAGCTAGTTCAACTCTAGTGTAAAATTATTTGAACTAGCTTATAAAGCTAGTTCAACTCTAGTGTAAAATTATTTGTACTAGGCTATAGAGCTAGTTCAACTCTAGTGTAAAATTATTTGAACTAGATTATAGAGCTAGTTCAACTCTAGTGTAAAATTATTTGAACTAGCTTATAGAGCTAGTGCAACTCTAGTGTAAAATTATTTGTACTAGCCTATAGAGCAAGTTCAACTCTAGTTAAAAATTATTTGTACAAGCTTATAGAGCTAGTTCAACTCTAGTGTAAAATTATTTGAACTAGCTTATATAGCTAGGTCAATTCTAGTGTAAAATTATTTGAAGTAGCTTATAGAGATAGTTCAACTCTAGTGTAAAATTATTTCTACTCGATTATAGAGCTAGTTCAACTCTAGTGTAAAATTTTTTTTACAAGCTTATAGAGCTAGTTCAACTCGAGTGTAAAATTATTTGTACTAGGCTATAGAGCTAGTTCAACTCTAGTGTAAAATTATTTGTACAAGCTTATAGAGCTAGTTCAACTCTAGTGTAAAATTATTTGTACTAGGCTATAGAGCTAGTTCAACTCTAGTGTAAAATTATTTGAACTAGATTATAGAGCTAGCTCAACTCTAGTGTTAAATTATTTGAACTAGCTTATAGAGCTAGTTCAACTCTAGTGTAAAATTATTTGTACTAGCCTATAGAGCAAGGTCAACTCTAGTGTAAAATTATTTGTACAAGCTTATAGAGCTAGTTCAACTCTAGTGTAAAATTATTTGAACTAGCTTATAGAGCTAGTTCAACTCTAGTGTAAAATTATTTGAAGTAACTTACAGAGCTAGTTCAACTCTAGTGTAAAATTATTTGTACTAGACTATAGAGCTAGTTCAACTCTAGTGTAAAATTATTTGTACAAGCTTATAAATCTAGTTTAACTCTGGTGTAAAATTATTTCAACTAGCTTATAGAGGTAGTTCAACTCTAGTGTAAAATTATTTGAAGTAGCTTATAGAGCTAGTTCAACTCTAGTGTAAAATTATTTGAACTAGATTATAGAGCTAGTTCAACTCTAGTGTAAAATTATTTGTACTAGCCTATAGAGCAAGTTCAACTCTAGTGTAAAATTATTTGTACAAGCTTATAGAGCTAGTTCAACTCTAGTTTAAAATTATTTGAACTAGCTTATATAGCTAGGTCAACTCTAGTGTAAAATTATTTGAAATAGCTTATAGAGCTAGTTCAACTCTAGTGTAAAATTATTTGTACTCGATTATAGAGCTAGTTCAACTCTAGTGTAAATTCTTTTGTACAAGCTTATAGAGCTAGTTCAACTCGAGTGTAAAATTATTTGTACTAGGCTATAGAGCTAGTTCAACTCTAGTTTAAAATTATTTGAACTAGCTTATATAGCTAGGTCAACTCTAGTGTAAAATTATTTGAAGTAGCTTATAGAGCTAGTTCAACTCTAGTGTAAAATTATTTGTACTCTATTATAGAGCTAGTTCAACTCTAGTGTAAATTTTCTTGTACAAGCTTATAGAGCTAGTTCAACTCGAGTGTAAAATTATTTGTACTAGGCTATAGAGCTAGTTCAACTCTAGTGTAAAATTATTTGTACAAGCTTATAGAGCTAGTTCAACTCTAGTGTAAAATTATTTGTACTAGGCTATAGAGCTAGTTCAACTCTAGTGTAAAATTATTTGAACTATATTATAGAGCTAGTTCAACTCTAGTGTTAAATTATTTGAACTAGCTTATAGAGCTATTTCCACTCTAGTGTAAAATTATTTGTACTAGCCTATAGAGCAAGGTCAACTCTAGTGTAAAATTATTTGTACAAGCTTATAGAGCTAGTTCAACTCTAGTTTAAAATTATTTGAACTAGCTTATAGAGCTAGTTCAACTCTAGTGTAAAATTATTTGAAGTAGCTTACAGAGCTAGTTCAACTCTAGTGTAAAATTATTTGTACTAGACTATAGAGCTAGTTCAACTCTAGTGTAAAATTATTTGTACAAGCTTATAAATCTAGTTTAACTCTGGTGTAAAATTATTTGAACTAGCTTATAGAGGTAGTTCAACTCTAGTGTAAAATTATTTGAAGTAGCTTATAGAGCTAGTTCAACTCTAGTGTAAAATTATTTGAACTAGATTATAGAGCTAGTTCAACTCTAGTGTAAAATTATTTGTACAAGCTTATAGAGGTAGTTCAACTCTAGTGTAAAATTATTTGTACTAGGCTATAGAGCTAGTTCAAGTCTAGTGTAAAATTATTTGTACAAGCTTATAGAGCTAGTTCCACTCTAGTGTAAGATTATTTGAACTAGCTTATGGAGCTAGTTCAACTCTAGTGTAAAATTATTTGAACTAGCTTATAGAGCGAGTTTTACTCTAGTGTGAAATTATTTTTACAAGTTTATAGAGCTAGTTCAACTCTAGTGTAAAATTATTTGTACTAGGCTATATAGCTAGTTCAACTCTAGTGTAAAATTATTTGTACTAGGCTATAGAGCTCGTTCAACTCTAGTGTAAAATTATTTGAACTAGCTTATAGAGCTAGTTCAACTCTAGTGTAAAAATATTTGAAGTAGCTTATAGAGCTAGTTCAACTCTAGTGTAAAACTATTATTTGTACTAGGCTATAGACCTAGTTCAACTTTAGTGTAAAATTATTTGAACTAGCTTATAAAGCTAGTTCAACTCTAGTGTAAAATTATTTGTACTAGGCTATAGAGCTAGTTCAAATCTAGTGTAAAATTATTTGAACTAGATTATGGAGCTAGTTCAACTCTAGTGTAAAATCATTTGAACTAGCTTATAAAGCTAGTTCAACTCTAGTGTAAAATTATTTGTACTAGGCTATAGAGCTAGTTCAACTCTAGTGTAAAATTATTTGAACTAGATTATAGAGCTAGTTCAACTCTAGTGTAAATTTATTTGAACTAGCATATAGAGCTAGTGCAACTCTAGTGTAAAATTATTTGTACTAGCCTATAGAGCAAGTTCAACTCTAGTTAAAAATTATTTGTATGAGCTTATAGAGCTAGTTCAACTCTAGTGTAAAATTATTTGAACTAGCTTATATAGCTAGGTCAACTCTAGTGTAAAATTATTTGAAGTAGCTTATAGAGCTAGTTCAACTCTAGTGTAAAATTATTTGTACTCGATTATAGAGCTAGTTCAACTCTAGTGTAAAAAAATTTGTACAAGCTTATAGAGCTAGTTCAACTCGAGTGTAAAATTATTTGTACTAGGCTATAGAGCTAGTTCAACTCTAGTGTAAAATTATTTGTACAAGCTTATAGAGCTAGTTCAACTCTAGTGTAAAATTATTTGTACTAGGCTATAGAGCTAGTTCCACTCTAGTGTAAAATTATTTGAACTAGATTATAGAGCTAGTTCAACTCTAGTGTTAAATTATTTGAACTAGCTTATAGAGCTAGTTCAACTCTAGTGTAAAATTATTTGTACTAGCCTATAGAGCAAGGTCAACTCTAGTGTAAAATTATTTGTACAAGCTTATAGAGTTAGTTCAACTCTAGTGTAAAATTATTTGAACTAGCTTATAGAGCTAGTTCAACTCTAATGTAAAATAATTTGAAGTAACTTACAGAGCTAGTTCAACTCTAGTGTAAAATTATTTGTACTAGGCTATAGAGCTAGTTCAAGTCTAGTGTAAAATTATTTGTACAAGCTTATAGAGCTAGTTCCACTCTAGTGTAAGATTATTTGAACTAGCTTATAGAGCTAGTTCAACTCTAGTGTAAAATTATTTGAACTAGCTTATAGAGCGAGTTTTACTCTAGTGTGAAATTATTTTTACTAGGCTATAGAGCTAGTTCAACTCTAGTGTAAAATCATTTTAACTAGCTTATAGAGCAAGTTCAACTCTAGTGTAAAAATATTTGTACTAGGCTATAGAGCTAGTTCAACTCTAGTGTAAAATTATTATTTGTACTAGGCTATAGAGCTAGTTCAACTCTAGTGTAAAATTATTTGAACTAGATTATAGAGCTAGTTCAACTCTAGTGTAAAATTATTTGTACAAGCTTATAGAGGTAGTTCAACTCTAGTGTAAAATTATTTGTACTAGGCTATAGAGCTAGTTCAAGTCTAGTGTAAAATTATTTGTACAAGCTTATAGAGCTAGTTCCACTCTAGTGTAAGATTATTTGAACTAGCTTATAGAGCTAGTTCAACTCTAGTGTAAAATTATTTGAACTAGCTTATACAGCTAGTTCAACTCTAGTGTAAAATTATTTGTACTAGGCTATAGAGCTAGTTCAAGTCTAGTGTAAAATTATTTGTACAAGCTTATAGAGCTAGTTCCACTCTAGTGTAAGATTATTTGAACTAGCTTATAGAGCTAGTTCAACTCTAGTGTAAAATTATTTGAACTAGCTTATAGAGCGAGTTTTACTCTAGTCTGAAATTATTTTTACTAGGCTATAGAGCTAGTTCAACTCTAGTGTAAAATCATTTTAACTAGCTTATAGAGCAAGTTCAACTCTAGTGTAAAAATATTTATACTAGGCTATAGAGCTAGTTCAACTCTAGTGTAAAATTATTATTTGTACTAGGCTATAGAGCTAGTTCAACTCTAGTGTAAAATTATTTGAACTAGATTATAGAGCTAGTTCAACTTTAGTGTAAAATTATTTGTACAAGCTTATAGAGGTAGTTCAACTCTACTGTAAAATTATTTGTACTAGGCTATAGAGCTAGTTCAAGTCTAGTGTAAAATTATTTGTACAAGCTTATAGAGCTAGTTCCACTCTAGTGTAAGATTATTTGAACTAGCTTATAGAGCTAGTTCAACTCGAGTGTAAAATTATTTGTACTAGGCTATAGAGCTAGTTCAACTCTAGTGTAAAATTATTTGTACAAGCTTATAGAGCTAGTTCAACTCTAGTGTAAAATTATTTGTACTAGGCTATAGAGCTAGTTCAACTCTAGTGTAAAATTATTTGAACTAGATTATAGAGCTAGCTCAACTCTAGTGTTAAATTATTTGAACTAGCTTATAGAGCTAGTTCAACTCTAGTGTAAAATTATTTGTACTAGCCTATAGAGCAAGGTCAACTCTAGTGTAAAATTATTTGTACAAGCTTATAGAGCTAGTTCAACTCTAGTGTAAAATTATTTGAACTAGCTTATAGAGCTAGTTCAACTCTAGTGTAAAATTATTTGAAGTAACTTACAGAGCTAGTTCAACTCTAGTGTAAAATTATTTGTACTAGACTATAGAGCTAGTTCAACTCTAGTGTAAAATTATTTGTACAAGCTTATAAATCTAGTTTAACTCTGGTGTAAAATTATTTCAACTAGCTTATAGAGGTAGTTCAACTCTAGTGTAAAATTATTTGAAGTAGCTTATAGAGCTAGTTCAACTCTAGTGTAAAATTATTTGAACTAGATTATAGAGCTAGTTCAACTCTAGTGTAAAATTATTTGTACTAGCCTATAGAGCAAGTTCAACTCTAGTGTAAAATTATTTGTACAAGCTTATAGAGCTAGTTCAACTCTAGTTTAAAATTATTTGAACTAGCTTATATAGCTAGGTCAACTCTAGTGTAAAATTATTTGAAATAGCTTTTAGAGCTAGTTCAACTCTAGTGTAAAATTATTTGTACTCGATTATAGAGCTAGTTCAACTCTAGTGTAAATTCTTTTGTACAAGCTTATAGAGCTAGTTCAACTCGAGTGTAAAATTATTTGTACTAGGCTATAGAGCTAGTTCAACTCTAGTTTAAAATTATTTGAACTAGCTTATATAGCTAGGTCAACTCTAGTGTAAAATTATTTGAAGTAGCTTATAGAGCTAGTTCAACTCTAGTGTAAAATTATTTGTACTCTATTATAGAGCTAGTTCAACTCTAGTGTAAATTTTCTTGTACAAGCTTATAGAGCTAGTTCAACTCGAGTGTAAAATTATTTGTACTAGGCTATAGAGCTAGTTCAACTCTAGTGTAAAATTATTTGTACAAGCTTATAGAGCTAGTTCAACTCTAGTGTAAAATTATTTGTACTAGGCTATAGAGCTAGTTCAACTCTAGTGTAAAATTATTTGAACTATATTATAGAGCTAGTTCAACTCTAGTGTTAAATTATTTGAACTAGCTTATAGAGCTATTTCCACTCTAGTGTAAAATTATTTGTACTAGCCTATAGAGCAAGGTCAACTCTAGTGTAAAATTATTTGTACAAGCTTATAGAGCTAGTTCAACTCTAGTTTAAAATTATTTGAACTAGCTTATAGAGCTAGTTCAACTCTAGTGTAAAATTATTTGAAGTAGCTTACAGAGCTAGTTCAACTCTAGTGTAAAATTATTTGTACTAGACTATAGAGCTAGTTCAACTCTAGTGTAAAATTATTTGTACAAGCTTATAAATCTAGTTTAACTCTGGTGTAAAATTATTTGAACTAGCTTATAGAGGTAGTTCAACTCTAGTGTAAAATTATTTGAAGTAGCTTATAGAGCTAGTTCAACTCTAGTGTAAAATTATTTGAACTAGATTATAGAGCTAGTTCAACTCTAGTGTAAAATTATTTGTACAAGCTTATAGAGGTAGTTCAACTCTAGTGTAAAATTATTTGTACTAGGCTATAGAGCTAGTTCAAGTCTAGTGTAAAATTATTTGTACAAGCTTATAGAGCTAGTTCCACTCTAGTGTAAGATTATTTGAACTAGCTTATGGAGCTAGTTCAACTCTAGTGTAAAATTATTTGAACTAGCTTATAGAGCGAGTTTTACTCTAGTGTGAAATTATTTTTACAAGTTTATAGAGCTAGTTCAACTCTAGTGTAAAATTATTTGTACTAGGCTATATAGCTAGTTCAACTCTAGTGTAAAATTATTTGTACTAGGCTATAGAGCTCGTTCAACTCTAGTGTAAAATTATTTGAACTAGCTTATAGAGCTAGTTCAACTCTAGTGTAAAAATATTTGAAGTAGCTTATAGAGCTAGTTCAACTCTAGTGTAAAACTATTATTTGTACTAGGCTATAGACCTAGTTCAACTTTAGTGTAAAATTATTTGAACTAGCTTATAAAGCTAGTTCAACTCTAGTGTAAAATTATTTGTACTAGGCTATAGAGCTAGTTCAAATCTAGTGTAAAATTATTTGAACTAGATTATGGAGCTAGTTCAACTCTAGTGTAAAATCATTTGAACTAGCTTATAAAGCTAGTTCAACTCTAGTGTAAAATTATTTGTACTAGGCTATAGAGCTAGTTCAACTCTAGTGTAAAATTATTTGAACTAGATTATAGAGCTAGTTCAACTCTAGTGTAAATTTATTTGAACTAGCATATAGAGCTAGTGCAACTCTAGTGTAAAATTATTTGAACTAGCTTATAGAGCGAGTTTTACTCTAGTGTGAAATTATTTTTACTAGGCTATAGAGCTAGTTCAACTCTAGTGTAAAATCATTTTAACTAGCTTATAGAGCAAGTTCAACTCTAGTGTAAAAATATTTATACTAGGCTATAGAGCTAGTTCAACTCTAGTGTAAAATTATTATTTGTACTAGGCTATAGAGCTAGTTCAACTCTAGTGTAAAATTATTTGAACTAGATTATAGAGCTAGTTCAACTCTAGTGTAAAATTATTTGTACAAGCTTATAGAGGTAGTTCAACTCTACTGTAAAATTATTTGTACTAGGCTATAGAGCTAGTTCAAGTCTAGTGTAAAATTATTTGTACAAGCTTATAGAGCTAGTTCCACTCTAGTGTAAGATTATTTGAACTAGCTTATAGAGCTAGTTCAACTCGAGTGTAAAATTATTTGTACTAGGCTATAGAGCTAGTTCAACTCTAGTGTAAAATTATTTGTACAAGCTTATAGAGCTAGTTCAACTCTAGTGTAAAATTATTTGTACTAGGCTATAGAGCTAGTTCAAGTCTAGTGTAAAATTATTTGTACAAGCTTATAGAGCTAGTTCCACTCTAGTGTAAGATTATTTGAACTACCTTATAGAGCTAGTTCAACTCTAGTGTAAAATTATTTGAACTAGCTTATAGAGCGAGTTTTACTCTAGTGTGAAATTATTTTTACTAGGCTATAGAGCTAGTTCAACTCTAGTGTAAAATCATTTTAACTAGCTTATAGAGCAAGTTCAACTCTAGTGTAAAAATATTTGTACTAGGCTATAGAGCTAGTTCAACTCTAGTGTAAAATTATTATTTGTACTAGGCTATAGAGCTAGTTCAACTCTAGTGTAAAATTATTTGAACTAGATTATAGAGCTAGTTCAACTCTAGTGTAAAATTATTTGTACAAGCTTATAGAGGTAGTTCAACTCTAGTGTAAAATTATTTGTACTAGGCTATAGAGCTAGTTCAAGTCTAGTGTAAAATTATTTGTACAAGCTTATAGAGCTAGTTCCACTCTAGTGTAAGATTATTTGAACTAGCTTATAGAGCTAGTTCAACTCTAGTGTAAAATTATTTGAACTAGCTTATAGAGCGAGTTTTACTCTAGTGTGAAATTATTTTTACAAGTTTATAGAGCTAGTTCAACTCTAGTGTAAAATTATTTGTACTAGGCTATATAGCTAGTTCAACTCTAGTGTAAAATTATTTGTACTAGGCTATAGAGCTGGTTCAACTCTAGTGTAAAATTATTTGAACTAGCTTATAGAGCTAGTTCAACTCTAGTGTAAAAATATTTGAAGTAGCTTATAGAGCTAGTTCAACTCTAGTGTAAAACTATTATTTGTACTAGGCTATAGACCTAGTTCAACTTTAGTGTAAAATTATTTGAACTAGCTTATAAAGCTAGTTCAACTCTAGTGTAAAATTATTTGTACTAGGCTATCGAGCTAGTTCAACTCTAGTGTAAAATTATTTGAACTAGATAATGGAGCTAGTTCAACTCTAGTGTAAAATTATTTGAACTAGCTTATAAAGCTAGTTCAACTCTAGTGTAAAATTATTTGTACTAGGCTATAGAGCTAGTTCAACTCTAGTGTAAAATTATTTGAACTAGATTATAGAGCTAGTTCAACTCTAGTGTAAATTTATTTGAACTAGCTTATAGAGCTAGTGCAACTCTAGTGTAAAATTATTTGTACTAGCCTATAGAGCAAGTTCAACTCTAGTTAAAAATTATTTGTACGAGCTTATAGAGCTAGTTCAACTCTAGTGTAAAATTATTTGAACTAGCTTATATAGCTAGGTCAACTCTAGTGTAAAATTATTTGAAGTAGCTTATAGAGCTAGTTCAACTCTAGTGTAAAATTATTTGTACTCGATTATAGAGCTAGTTCAACTCTAGTGTAAAAAATTTTGTACAAGCTTATAGAGCTAGTTCAACTCGAGTGTAAAATTATTTGAACTAGCTTATAGAGCTAGTTCAACTCTAATGTAAAATAATTTGAAGTAACTTACAGAGCTAGTTCAACTCTAGTGTAAAATTATTTGTACTAGGCTATAGAGCTAGTTCAAGTCTAGTGTAAAATTATTTGTACAAGCTTATAGAGCTAGTTCCACTCTAGTGTAAGATTATTTGAACTAGCTTATAGAGCTAGTTCAACTCTAGTGTAAAATTATTTGAACTAGCTTATAGAGCGAGTTTTACTCTAGTGTGAAATTATTTTTACTAGGCTATAGAGCTAGTTCAACTCTAGTGTAAAATCATTTTAACTAGCTTATAGAGCAAGTTCAACTCTAGTGTAAAAATATTTGTACTAGGCTATAGAGCTAGTTCAACTCTAGTGTAAAATTATTATTTGTACTAGGCTATAGAGCTAGTTCAACTCTAGTGTAAAATTATTTGAACTAGATTATAGAGCTAGTTCAACTCTAGTGTAAAATTATTTGTACAAGCTTATAGAGGTAGTTCAACTCTAGTGTAAAATTATTTGTACTAGGCTATAGAGCTAGTTCAAGTCTAGTGTAAAATTATTTGTACAAGCTTATAGAGCTAGTTCCACTCTAGTGTAAGATTATTTGAACTAGCTTATAGAGCTAGTTCAACTCTAGTGTAAAATTATTTGAACTAGCTTATAGAGCGAGTTTTACTCTAGTGTGAAATTATTTTTACAAGTTTATAGAGCTAGTTCAACTCTAGTGTAAAATTATTTGTACTAGGCTATATAGCTAGTTCAACTCTAGTGTAAAATTATTTGTACTAGGCTATAGAGCTGGTTCAACTCTAGTGTAAAATTATTTGAACTAGCTTATAGAGCTAGTTCAACTCTAGTGTAAAAATATTTGAAGTAGCTTATAGAGCTAGTTCAACTCTAGTGTAAAACTATTATTTGTACTAGGCTATAGACCTAGTTCAACTTTAGTGTAAAATTATTTGAACTAGCTTATAAAGCTAGTTCAACTCTAGTGTAAAATTATTTGTACTAGGCTATAGAGCTAGTTCAACTCTAGTGTAAAATTATTTGAACTAGATTATGGAGCTAGTTCAACTCTAGTGTAAAATTATTTGAACTAGCTTATAAAGCTAGTTCAACTCTAGTGTAAAATTATTTGTACTAGGCTATAGAGCTAGTTCAACTCTAGTGTAAAATTATTTGAACTAGATTATAGAGCTAGTTCAACTCTAGTGTAAATTTATTTGAACTAGCTTATAGAGCTAGTGCAACTCTAGTGTAAAATTATTTGTACTAGCCTATAGAGCAAGTTCAACTCTAGTTAAAAATTATTTGTACGAGCTTATAGAGCTAGTTCAACTCTAGTGTAAAATTATTTGAACTAGCTTATATAGCTAGGTCAACTCTAGTGTAAAATTATTTGAAGTAGCTTATAGAGCTAGTTCAACTCTAGTGTAAAATTATTTGTACTCGATTATAGAGCTAGTTCAACTCTAGTGTAAAAAAATTTGTACAAGCTTATAGAGCTAGTTCAACTCGAGTGTAAAATTATTTGAACTAGCTTATAGAGCTAGTTCAACTCTAATGTAAAATAATTTGAAGTAACTTACAGAGCTAGTTCAACTCTAGTGTAAAATTATTTGTACTAGGCTATAGAGCTAGTTCAAGTCTAGTGTAAAATTATTTGTACAAGCTTATAGAGCTAGTTCCACTCTAGTGTAAGATTATTTGAACTAGCTTATAGAGCTAGTTCAACTCTAGTGTAAAATTATTTGAACTAGCTTATAGAGCGAGTTTTACTCTAGTGTGAAATTATTTTTACTAGGCTATAGAGCTAGTTCAACTCTAGTGTAAAATCATTTTAACTAGCTTATAGAGCAAGTTCAACTCTAGTGTAAAAATATTTGTACTAGGCTATAGAGCTAGTTCAACTCTAGTGTAAAATTATTATTTGTACTAGGCTATAGAGCTAGTTCAACTCTAGTGTAAAATTATTTGAACTAGATTATAGAGCTAGTTCAACTCTAGTGTAAAATTATTTGTACAAGCTTATAGAGGTAGTTCAACTCTAGTGTAAAATTATTTGTACTAGGCTATAGAGCTAGTTCAAGTCTAGTGTAAAATTATTTGTACAAGCTTATAGAGCTAGTTCCACTCTAGTGTAAGATTATTTGAACTAGCTTATAGAGCTAGTTCAACTCTAGTGTAAAATTATTTGAACTAGCTTATAGAGCGAGTTTTACTCTAGTGTGAAATTATTTTTACAAGTTTATAGAGCTAGTTCAACTCTAGTGTAAAATTATTTGTACTAGGCTATATAGCTAGTTCAACTCTAGTGTAAAATTATTTGTACTAGGCTATAGAGCTGGTTCAACTCTAGTGTAAAATTATTTGAACTAGCTTATAGAGCTAGTTCAACTCTAGTGTAAAAATATTTGAAGTAGCTTATAGAGCTAGTTCAACTCTAGTGGAAAACTATTATTTGTACTAGGCTATAGACCTAGTTCAACTTTAGTGTAAAATTATTTGAACTAGCTTATAAAGCTAGTTCAACTCTAGTGTAAAATTATTTGTACTAGGCTATAGAGCTAGTTCAACTCTAGTGTAAAATTATTTGAACTAGATTATGGAGCTAGTTCAACTCTAGTGTAAAATTATTTGAACTAGCTTATAAAGCTAGTTCAACTCTAGTGTAAAATTATTTGTACTAGGCTATAGAGCTAGTTCAACTCTAGTGTAAAATTATTTGAACTAGATTATAGAGCTAGTTCAACTCTAGTGTAAATTTATTTGAACTAGCTTATAGAGCTAGTGCAACTCTAGTGTAAAATTATTTGTACTAGCCTATAGAGCAAGTTCAACTCTAGTTAAAAATTCTTTGTACGAGCTTATAGAGCTAGTTCAACTCTAGTGTAAAATTATTTGAACTAGCTTATATAGCTAGGTCAACTCTAGTGTAAAATTATTTGAAGTAGCTTATAGAGCTAGTTCAACTCTAGTGTAAAATTATTTGTACTCGATTATAGAGCTAGTTCAACTCTAGTGTAAAAAATTTTGTACAAGCTTATAGAGCTAGTTCAACTCGAGTGTAAAATTATTTGTACTAGGCTATAGAGCTAGTTCAACTCTAGTGTAAAATTATTTGTACAAGCTTATAGAGCTAGTTCAACTCTAGTGCAAAATTATTTGTACTAGGCTATAGAGCTAGTTCAACTCTAGTGTAAAATTATTTGAACTAGATTATAGAGCTAGTTCAACTCTAGTGTTAAATTATTTGAACTAGCTTATAGAGCTAGTTCAACTCTAGTGTAAAATTATTTGTACTAGCCTATAGAGCAAGGTCAACTCTAGTGTAAAATTATTTGTACAAGCTTATAGAGTTAGTTCAACTCTAGTGTAAAATTATTTGAACTAGCTTATAGAGCTAGTTCAACTCTAATGTAAAATAATTTGAAGTAACTTACAGAGCTTGTTCAACTCTAGTGTAAAATTATTTGTACTAGACTATAGAGCTAGTTCAACTCTAGTGTAAAATTATTTGTACAAGCTTATAAATCTAGTTTAACTCTGGTGTAAAATTATTTCAAATAGCTTATAGAGGTAGTTCAACTCTAGTGTAAAATTATTTGAAGTAGCTTATAGAGCTAGTTCAACTCTAGTGTAAAATTATTTGAACTAGATTATAGAGCTAGTTCAACTCTAGTGTAAAATTATTTGTACAAGCTTATAGAGCTAGTTCGACTCTAGTGTAAAACTATTTGAACTAGCTTATAGAGCTAGTTCAACTCTGGTGTAAAATTATTTGTACTAGCCTATAGAGCAAGTTCAACTCTAGTGTAAAATTATTTGTACAAGCTTATAGAGCTAGTTCAACTCTAGTTTAAAATTATTTGAACTAGCTTATATAGCTAGGTCAACTCTAGTGTAAAATTATTTGAAGTAGCTTATAGAGCTAGTTCAACTCTAGTGTAAAATTATTTGTACTCGATTATAGAGCTAGTTCAACTCTAGTGTAAATTCTTTTGTACAAGCTTATAGAGCTAGTTCAACTCGAGTGTAAAATTATTTGTACTAGGCTATAGAGCTAGTTCAACTCTAGTTTAAAATTATTTGAACTAGCTTATATAGCTAGGTCAACTCTAGTGTAAAATTATTTGAAGTAGCTTATAGAGCTAGTTCAACTCTAGTGTAAAATTATTTGTACTCGATTATAGAGCTAGTTCAACTCTAGTGTAAATTTTTTGGTACAAGCTTATAGAGCTAGTTCAACTCGAGTGTAAAATTATTTGTACTTCGCTATAGAGCTAGTTCAACTCTAGTGTAAAATTATTTGTACAAGCTTATAGAGCTAGTTCAACTCTAGTGTAAAATTATTTGTACTAGGCTATAGAGCTAGTTCAACTCTAGTGTAAAATTATTTGAACTAGATTATAGAGCTAGTTCAGCTCTAGTGTTAAATTATTTGAACTAGCTTATAGAGCTATTTCCACTCTAGTGTAAAATTATTTGTACTAGCCTATAGAGCAAGGTCAACTCTAGTGTAAAATTATTTGTACAAGCTTATAGAGCTAGGTCAACTCTAGTGTAAAATTATTTGAACTAGCTTATAGAGCTAGTTCAACTCTAGTGTAAAATTATTTGAAGTAGCTTACAGAGCTAGTTCAACTCTAGTGTAAAATTATTTGTACTAGACTATAGAGCTAGTTCAACTCTAGTGTAAAATTATTTGTACAAGCTTATAAATCTAGTTTAACTCTGGTGTAAAATTATTTGAACTAGATTATAGAGCTAGTTCAACTCTAGTGTAAAATTATTTGAACTAGATTATAGAGCTAGTTCAACTCTAGTGTAAAATTATTTGTACAAGCTTATAGAGCTAGTTCAACTCTAGTGTAAAATTATTTGTACTAGGCTATAGAGCTAGTTCAAGTCTAGTGTAAAATTATTTGTACAAGCTTATAGAGCTAGTTCAACTCTAGTGTAAAATTATTTGAACTAGCTTATAGAGCTAGTTCAACTCTAGTGTAAAATTATTTGAACTACTTATAGAGCGAGTTTTACTCTAGTGTGAAATTATTTTTACAAGTTTATAGAGCTAGTTCAACTCTAGTGTAAAATTATTTGTACTAGGCTATATAGCTAGTTCAACTCTAGTGTAAAATTATTTGTACTAGGCTATAGAGCTGGTTCAACTCTAGTGTAAAATTATTTGAACTAGCTTATAGAGCTCGTTCAACTCTAGTGTAAAAATATTTGAAGTAGCTTATAGAGCTAGTTCAACTCTAGTGTAAAATTATTTGTACTAGATTATAGAGCTAGTTCAACTGTAGTTTAAAATTATTTGAACTAGCTTGTAGAGCTAGTTCAACTCTAGTGTAAAATTATTTTTACTAGCCTATAGAGCAAGTTCAACTCTAGTGTAAAATTATTTGTACAAGCTTATAGAGCTAGTTCAACTCTAGTGTAAAATTATTTGAACTAGCTTATAGAGCTAGGTCAACTCTAGTGTAAAATTATTTGAAGAAGCTTATAGAGCTAGTTCAACTCTAGTGTAAAATTATTTGAACTAGATTATACAGCTAGTTCAGCTCTAGTGTAAAATTATTTGAACTAGCTTATAAAGCTAGTTCAACTCTAGTGTAAAATTATTTGTACAAGCTTATAGAGCTAGTTCAACTCTAGTGTAAAATTATTTGAACTAGCTTATAGAGCTAGGTCAACTCTAGTGTAAAATTATTTGAAGAAGCTTATAGAGCTAGTTCAACTCTAGTGCAAAATTATTTGAACTAGATTATACAGCTAGTTCAGCTCTAGTGTAAAATTATTTGTACTAGGCTATAAAGCTAGTTCAACTCTAGTGTAAAATTATTTTGACTAGCCAATAGAGCAAGTTCAACTCTAGTGTAAAATTATTTGTACAAGCTTATAGAGCTAGTTCAACTCTAGTGTAAAATTATTTGAACTAGCTTATAGAGCTAGGTCAACTCTAGTGTAAAATTATTTGAAGTAGCTTATAGAGCTAGTTCAAATATAGTGTAAAATTATTTGAACTAACTTATGGAGATAGTTCAACTCTACTGTAAAACTATTTGTACAAGCTTATAGAGCTAGTTCAACTCTAGTGTAAAATTATTTGTACTAGGCTATAGAGCTAGTTCAACTCTAGTGTAAAATTATTTGTACAAGCTTATAGAGCTAGTTCAACTCTAGTGTAAAATTATTTGTACTAGGCTATAGAGCTAGTTCAACTCTAGTGTAAAATTATTTGAACTAAATTATAGAGCTAGTTCAACTCTAGAGTAAAATTATTCGAACTAGCTTATAGAGCTAGTTCAACTCTAGTGTAAAATTATTTGTACTAGCCTATAGAGCAAGTTCAACTCTAGTGTAAAATTATTTGTACAAGCTTATAGAGCTAGTTCAACTCTAGTGTAAAATTATTTGAACTATCTTATAGAGCTAGGTCAACTCTAGTGTAAAATTATTTGTACTAGCTATAGAGCAAGGTCAACTCTAGTGTAAAATTATTTGTACAAGCTTATAGTGCTAGTTCAACTCTAGTGTAAAATTATTTGAACTAGCTTGTAGAGCTAGTTCAACTCTAGTGTAAAATAATTTGAAGTAACTTACAGAGCTAGTTCAACTCTAGTGTAAAATTATTTGTACTAGACTATAGAGCTAGTTCAACTCTAGTGTAAAATTATTTGTACAAGCTTATAAATCTAGTTTATCTCTGGTGTAAAATTGTTTCAACTAGCTTATAGAGGTAGTTCAACTCTAGTGTAAAATTATTTGAAGTAGCTTATAGAGCTAGTTCAACTCTAGTGTAAAATTATTTGAACTAGATTATAGAGCTAGTTCAACTCTAGTGTAAAATTATTTGTACAAGCTTATAGAGCTAGTTCAACTCTAGTGTAAAACTATTTAAACTAGCTTATAGAGCTAGTTCAACTCTGGTGTAAAATTATTTGTACTAGCCTATAGAGCAAGTTCAACTCTAGTGTAAAATTATTTGTACAAGCTTATAGAGCTAGTTCAACTCTAGTTTAAAATTATTTGAACTAGCTTATATAGCTAGGTCAACTCTAGTTTAAAATTATTTGAAGTAGCTTATAGAGCTTGTTCAACTCTAGTGTAAAATTATTTGTACTCGATTATAGAGCTAGTTCAACTCTAGTGTAAATTCTTTTGTACAAGCTTATAGAGCTAGTTCAACTCGAGTGTAAAATTATTTGTACTAGGCTATAGAGCTAGTTCAACTCTAGTTTAAAATTATTTGAACTAGCTTATATAGCTAGGTCAACTCTAGTGTAAAATTATTTGAAGTAGCTTCTAGAGCTAGTTCAACTCTAGTGTAAAATTATTTGTACTCGATTATAGAGCTAGTTCAACTCTCGTGTAAATTTTTTGGTACAAGCTTATAGAGCTAGTTCAACTCGAGTGTAAAATTATTTGTACTTGGCTATAGAGCTAGTTCAACTCTAGTGTAAAATTATTTGTACAAGCTTATAGAGCTAGTTCAACTTTAGTGTAAAATTATTTGTACTAGGCTATAGAGCTAGTTCAACTCTAGCGTAAAATTATTTGAACTAGATTATAGAGCTAGTTCAACTCTAGTGTTAAATTATTTGAACTAGCTTATAGAGCTATTTCCACTCTAGTGTAAAATTATTTGTACTAGCCTATAGAGCAAGGTCAACTCTAGTGTAAAATTATTTGTACAAGCTTATAGAGCTAGGTCAACTCTAGTGTAAAATTATTTGAACTAGCTTATAGAGCTAGTTCAACTCTAGTGTAAAATTATTTGAAGTAGCTTACAGAGCTAGTTCAACTCTAGTGTAAAATTATTTGTACTAGACTATAGAGCTAGTTCAACTCTAGTGTAAAATTATTTGTACAAGCTTATAAATCTAGTTTAACTCTGGTGTAAAATTATTTGAACTAGATTATAGAGCTAGTTCAACTCTAGTGTAAAATTATTTGAACTAGATTATAGAGCTAGTTCAACTCTAGTGTAAAATTATTTGTACAAGCTTATAGAGCTAGTTCAACTCTAGTGTAAAATTATTTGTACTAGGCTATAGAGCTAGTTCAAGTCTAGTGTAAAATTATTTGTACAAGCTTATAGAGCTAGTTCAACTCTAGTGTAAAATTATTTGAACTAGCTTATAGAGCTAGGTCAACTCTAGTGTAAAATTATTTGAAGTAGCTTATAGAGCTAGTTCAACTCTAGTGTAAAATTATTTGTACTCGATTATAGAGCTAGTTCAACTCTACTGTAAAACTATTTGTACAAGCTTATAGAGCTAGTTCAACTCTAGTGTAAAATTATTTGTACTAGGCTATAGAGCTAGTTCAACTCTAGTGTAAAATTATTTGAAGTAGCTTATAGAGCTAGTTCAAATATAGTGTAAAATTATTTGAACTAACTTATAGAGATAGTTCAACTCTACTGTAAAACTATTTGTACAAGCTTATAGAGCTAGTTCAACTCTAGTGTAAAATTATTTGTACTAGGCTATAGAGCTAGTTCAACTCTAGTGTAAAATTATTTGTACAAGCTCATAGAGCTAGTTCAACTCTAGTGTAAAATTATTTGTACTAGGCTATAGAGCTAGTTCAACTCTAGTGTAAAATTATTTGAACTAAATTATAGAGCTAGTTCAACTCTAGAGTAAAATTATTCGAACTAGCTTATAAAGCTAGTTCAACTCTAGTGTAAAATTATTTGTACTAGCCTATAGAGCAAGTTCAACTCTAGTGTAAAATTATTTGTACAAGCTTATAGAGCTAGTTCAACTCTAGTGTAAAATTATTTGAACTATCTTATAGAGCTAGGTCAACTCTAGTGTAAAATTATTTGTACTAGCCTATAGAGCAAGGTCAACTCTAGTGTAAAATTATTTGTACAAGCTTATAGTGCTAGTTCAACTCTAGTGTAAAATTATTTGAACTAGCTTATAGAGCTAGTTCAACTCTAGTGTAAAATAATTTGAAGTAACTTACAGAGCTAGTTCAACTCTAGTGTAAAATTATTTGTACTAGACTATAGAGCTAGTTCAACTCTAGTGTAAAATTATTTGTACAAGCTTATAAATCTAGTTTAACTCTGGTGTAAAATTATTTCAACTAGCTTATAGAGGTAGTTCAACTCTAGTGTAAAATTATTTGAAGTAGCTTATAGAGCTAGTTCAACTCTAGTGTAAAATTATTTGAACTAGATTATAGAGCTAGTTCAACTCTAGTGTAAAATTATTTGTACAAGCTTATAGAGCTAGTTCAACTCTAGTGTAAAACTATTTGAACTAGCTTATAGAGCTAGTTCAACTCTGGTGTAAAATTATTTGTACTAGCCTATAGAGCAAGTTCAACTCTAGTGTAAAATTATTTGTACAAGCTTATAGAGCTAGTTCAACTCTAGTTTAAAATTATTTGAACTAGCTTATATAGCTAGGTCAACTCTAGTGTAAAATTATTTGAAGTAGCTTATAGAGCTAGTTCAACTCTAGTGTAAAATTATTTGTACTCGATTATAGAGCTAGTTCAACTCTAGTGTAAATTCTTTTGTACAAGCTTATAGAGCTAGTTCAACTCGTGTGTAAAATTATTTGTACTAGGCTATTGAGCTAGTTCAACTCTAGTTTAAAATTATTTGAACTAGCTTATATAGCTAGGTCAACTCTAGTGTAAAATTATTTGAAGTAGCTTCTAGAGCTAGTTCAACTCTAGTGTAAAATTATTTGTACTCGATTATAGAGCTAGTTCAACTCTAGTGTAAATTTTTTGGTACAATCTTATAGAGCTAGTTCAACTCGAGTGTAAAATTATTTGTACTTGGCTATAGAGCTAGTTCAACTCTAGTGTAAAATTATTTGTACAAGCTTATAGAGCTAGTTCAACTTTAGTGTGAAATTATTTGTACTAGGCTATAGAGCTAGTTCAACTCTAGCGTAAAATTATTTGAACTAGATTATAGAGCTAGTTCAACTCTAGTGTTAAATTATTTGAACTAGCTTATAGAGCTATTTCCACTCTAGTGTAAAATTATTTGTACTAGCCTATAGAGCAAGGTCAACTCTAGTGTAAAATTATTTGTACAAGCTTATAGAGCTAGGTCAACTCTAGTGTAAAATTATTTGAACTAGCTTATAGAGCTAGTTCAACTCTAGTGTAAAATTATTTGAAGTAGCTTACAGAGCTAGTTCAACTCTAGTGTAAAATTATTTGTACTAGACTATAGAGCTAGTTCAACTCTAGTGTAAAATTATTTGTACAAGCTTATAAATCTAGTTTAACTCTGGTGTAAAATTATTTGAACTAGATTATAGAGCTAGTTCAACTCTAGTGTAAAAATATTTGAACTAGATTATAGAGCTAGTTCAACTCTAGTGTCAAATTATTTGTACAAGCTTATAGAGCTAGTTCAACTCTAGTGTAAAATTATTTGTACTAGGCTATAGAGCTAGTTCAAGTCTAGTGTAAAATTATTTGTACAAGCTTATAGAGCTAGTTCAACTCTAGTGTAAAATTATTTGAACTAGCTTATAGAGCTAGGTCAACTCTAGTGTAAAATTATTTGAAGTGGCTTATAGAGCTAGTTCAACTCTAGTGTAAAATTATTTGTACTTGATTATAGAGCTAGTTCAACTCTACTGTAAAACTATTTGTACAAGCTTATAGAGCTAGTTCAACTCTAGTGTAAAATTATTTGTACTAGGCTATAGAGCTAGTTCAACTCTAGTGTAAAATTATTTGTACAAGCTTATAGAGCTAGTTCAACTCTAGTGTAAAATTATTTGAACTAGATTATACAGCTAGTTCAGCTCTAGTGTAAAATTATTTGAACTAGCTTATAGAGCTAGTTCAACTCTAGTGTAAAATTATTTTGACTAGCCTATAGAGCAAGTTCAACTCTAGTGTAAAATTATTTGTACAAGCTTATAGAGCTAGTTCAACTCTAGTGTAAAATTATTTCAACTAGCTTATAGAGCTAGGTCAACTCTAGTGTAAAATTATTTGAAGTAGCTTATAGAGCTAGTTCAACTCTAGTGTAAAATTATTTGTACTCGATTATAGAGCTAGTTCAACTCTACTGTAAAACTATTTGTACAAGCTTATAGAGCTAGTTCAACTCTAGTGTAAAATTATTTGTACTAGGCTATAGAGCTAGTTCAACTCTAGTGTAAAATTATTTGTACAAGCTTATAGAGCTAGTTCAACTCTAGTGTAAAATTATTTGTACTAGGCTATAGAGCTAGTTCAACTCTAGTGTAAAATTATTTGAACTAGCTTATAGAGCTAGGTCAACTCTAGTGTAAAATTATTTGAAGTAGCTTATAGAGCTAGTTCAACTCTAGTGTAAAATTATTTGTACTCGATTATAGAGCTAGTTCAACTCTAGTGTAAAATTATTTGTACTAGGCTATAGAGCTAGTTCAACTCTAGTGTAAAATTATTTGTACAAGCTTATAGAGCTAGTTCAACTCTAGTGTAAAATTATTTGTACTAGGCTATAGAGCTAGTTCAACTCTAGTGTAAAATTATTTGAACTAAATTATAGAGCTAGTTCAACTCTAGAGTAAAATTATTCGAACTAGCTTATAGAGCTAGTTCAACTCTAGTGTAAAATTATTTGTACTAGCCTATAGAGCAAGTTCAACTCTAGTGTAAAATTATTTGTACAAGCTTATAGAGCTAGTTCAACTCTAGTGTAAAATTATTTGAACTAGCTTATAGAGCTAGGTCAACTCTAGTGTAAAATTATTTGTACAAGCTTATAGTGCTAGTTCAACTCTAGTGTAAAATTATTTGAACTAGCTTATAGAGCTAGTTCAACTCTAGTGTAAAATAATTTGAAGTAACTTACAGAGCTAGTTCAACTCTAGTGTAAAATTATTTGTACTAGACTATAGAGCTAGTTCAACTCTAGTGTAAAATTATTTGTACAAGCTTATAAATCTAGTTTAACTCTGGTGTAAAATTATTTCAACTAGCTTATAGAGGTAGTTCAACTCTAGTGTAAAATTATTTGAAGTAGCTTATAGAGCTAGTTCAACTCCAGTGTAAAATTATTTTAACTAGATTATAGAGCTAGTTCAACTCTAGTGTAAAATTATTTGTACAAGCTTATAGAGCTAGTTCAACTCTAGTGTAAAATTATTTGAACTAGCTTATAGAGCTAGGTCAACTCTGGTGTAAAATTATTTGAACTAGCTTATAGAGCTAGGTCAACTCTAGTGTAAAACTATTTGAACTAGCTTATAGAGCTAGTTCAACTCTGGTGTAAAATTATTTGTACTAGCCTATAGAGCAAGTTCAACTCTAGTGTAAAATTATTTGTACAAGCTTATAGAGCTAGTTCAACTCTAGTTTAAAATTATTTGAACTAGCTTATATAGCTAGGTCAACTCTAGTGTAAAATTATTTGAAGTAGCTTATAGAGCTAGTTCAACTCTAGTGTAAAATTATTTGTACTCGATTATAGAGCTAGTTCAACTCTAGTGTAAATTCTTTTGTACAAGCTTATAGAGCTAGTTCAACTCGAGTGTAAAATTATTTGTACTAGGCTATAGAGCTAGTTCAACTCTAGTTTAAAATTATTTGAACTAGCTTATATAGCTAGGTCAACTCTAGTGTAAAATTATTTGAAGTAGCTTCTAGAGCTAGTTCAACTCTAGTGTAAAATTATTTGTACTCGATTATAGAGCTAGTTCAACTCTAGTGTAAATTTTTTGGTACAAGCTTATAGAGCTAGTTCAACTCGAGTGTAAAATTATTTGTACTTGGCTATAGAGCTAGTTCAACTCTAGTGTAAAATTATTTGTACAAGCTTATAGAGCTAGTTCAACTTTAGTGTAAAATTATTTGTACTAGGCTATAGAGCTAGTTCAACTCTAGTGTAAAATTATTTGAACTAGATTATAGAGCTAGTTCAACTCTAGTGTTAAATTATTTGAACTAGCTTATAGAGCTATTTCCGCTCTAGTGTAAAATTATTTGTACTAGCCTATAGAGCAAGGTCAACTCTAGTGTAAAATTATTTGTACAAGCTTATAGAGCTAGGTCAACTCTAGTGTAAAATTATTTGAACTAGCTTATAGAGCTAGTTCAACTCTAGTGTAAAATTATTTGAAGTAGCTTACAGAGCTAGTTCAACTCTAGTGTAAAATTATTTGTACTAGACTATAGAGCTAGTTCAACTCTAGTGTAAAATTATTTGTACAAGCTTATAAATCTAGTTTAACTCTGGTGTAAAATTATTTGAACTAGATTATAGAGCTAGTTCAACTCTAGTGTAAAATTATTTGAACTAGATTATAGAGCTAGTTCAACTCTAGTGTAAAATTATTTGTACAGGCTTATAGAGCTAGTTCAACTCTAGTGTAAAATTATTTGTACTAGGCTATAGAGCTAGTTCAAGTCTAGTGTAAAATTATTTGTACAAGCTTATAGAGCTAGTTGAACTCTAGTGTAAAATTATTTGAACTAGCTTATAGAGCTAGTTCAACTCTAGTGTAAAATTATTTGAACTAGCTTATAGAGCGAGTTTTACTCTAGTGTGAAATTATTTTTACAAGTTTATAGAGCTAGTTCAACTCTAGTGTAAAATTATTTGTACTAGGCTATATAGCTAGTTCAACTCTAGTGTAAAATTATTTGTACTAGGCTATAGATCTGGTTCAACTCTAGTGTAAAATTATTTGAACTAGCTTATAGAGCTCGTTCAACTCTAGTGTAAAAATATTTGTAGTAGCTTATAGAGCTAGTTCAACTCTAGTGTAAAATTATTTGTACTAGATTATAGAGCTAGTTCAACTCTAGTGTAAAATTATTTGAACTAGCTTATAGAGCTAGTTCAACTCTAGTGTAAAATTATTTGTACTAGCCTATAGAGCAAGTTCAACTCTAGTGTAAAATTATTTGTACACGCTTATAGAGCTAGTTCAACTCTAGTGTAAAATTATTTGAACTAGCTTATAGAGCTAGGTCAACTCTAGTGTAAAATTATTTGAAGAAGCTTATAGAGCTAGTTCAACTCTAGTGTAAAATTATTTGAACTAGATTATACAGCTAGTTCAGCTCTAGTGTAAAATTATTTGAACTAGCTTATAGAGCTAGTTCAACTCTAGTGTAAAATTATTTTGACTAGCCTATAGAGCAAGTTCAACTCTAGTGTAAAATTATTTGTACAAGCTTATAGAGCTAGTTCAACTCTAGTGTAAAATTATTTGAACTAGCTTATAGAGCTAGGTCAACTCTAGTGTAAAATTATTTGAAGTAGCTTATAGAGCTAGTTCAACTCTAGTGTAAAATTATTTGTACTCGATTATAGAGCTAGTTCAACTCTACTGTAAAACTATTTGTACAAGCTTATAGAGCTAGTTCAACTCTAGTGTAAAATTATTTGTACTAGGCTATAGAGCTAGTTCAACTCTAGTGTAAAATTATTTGTACAAGCTTATAGAGCTAGTTCAACTCTAGTGTAAAATTATTTGTACTAGGCTATAGAGCTAGTTCAACTCTAGTGTAAAATTATTTGAACTAAATTATAGAGCTAGTTCAACTCTAGAGTAAAATTATTCGAACTAGCTTATAGAGCTAGTTCAACTCTAGTGTAAAATTATTTGTACTAGCCTATAGAGCAAGTTCAACTCTAGTGTAAAATTATTTGTACAAGCTTATAGAGCTAGTTCAACTCTAGTGTAAAATTATTTGTACAAGCTTATAGAGCTAGTTCAACTCTAGTGTAAAATTATTTGTACAAGCTTATAGAGCTAGTTCAACTCTAGTGTAAAAGTATTTGTACAAGCTTATAGAGCTAGTTCAACTCTAGTGTAAAATTATTTGAACTAGCTTATAGAGCTAGGTCAACTCTAGTGTAAAATTATTTGAAGTAGCTTATAGAGCTAGTTCAACTCTAGTGTAAAATTATTTGTACTCGATTATAGAGCTAGTTCAACTCTACTGTAAAACTATTTGTACAAGCTTATAGAGCTAGTTCAACTCTAGTGTAAAATTATTTGTACTAGGCTATAGAGCTAGTTCAACTCTAGTGTAAAATTATTTGTACAAGCTTATAGAGCTAGTTCAACTCTAGTGTAAAATTATTTGTACTAGGCTATAGAGCTAGTTCAACTCTAGTGTAAAATTATTTGAACTAAATTATAGAGCTAGTTCAACTCTAGAGTAAAATTATTCGAACTAGCTTATAGAGCTAGTTCAACTCTAGTGTAAAATTATTTGTACTAGCCTATAGAGCAAGTTCAACTCTAGTGTAAAATTATTTGTACAAGCTTATAGAGCTAGTTCAACTCTAGTGTAAAATTATTTGTACTAGCCTATAGAGCAAGTTCAACTCTAGTGTAAAATTATTTGAACTAGCTTATAGAGCTAGGTCAACTCTAGTGTAAAATTATTTGAAGAAGCTTATAGAGCTAGTTCAACTCTAGTGTAAAATTATTTGAACTAGATTATACAGCTAGTTCAACTCTAGTGTAAAATTATTTGAGCTAGCTTATAGAGCTAGTTCAACTCTAGAGTAAAATTATTTGTACTAGCCTATAGAGCAAGTTCAACTCTAGTGTAAAATTATTTGTACAAGTTTATAGAGCTAGTTCAACTCTAGTGTAAAATTATTTGAACTAGCTTATAGAGCTAGGTCAACTCTAGTGTAAAATTATTTGAAGTAGTTTATAGAGCTAGTTCAACTCTAGTGTAAAATTATTTGTACTCGATTATAGAGCTAGTTCAACTCTACTGTAAAATTATTTGTACAAGCTTATAGAGCTAGTTCAACTCTAGTGTAAAATTATTTGTACTAGGCTATAGAGCTAGTTCAACTCTAGTGTAAAATTATTTGTACAAGCTTATAGAGCTAGTTCAACTCTAGTGTAAAAATATTTGTACTAGGCTATAGAGCTAGTTCAACAATAGTGTAAAATTATTTGAACTAAATTATAGAGCTAGTTCAACTCTAGTGTAAAACTATTTGAACTAGCTTATAGAGCTAGTTCAACTCTAGTGTAAAACTATTTGTACTAGCCTATAGAGCAAGGTCAACTCTAGTGTAAAATTATTTGTACAAGCTTATAGAGCTAGTTCAACTCTAGTGTAAAATTATTTGAACTAGCTTATAGAGCTAGTTCAACTCTACTGTAAAATTATTTGAAGTAGCTTACAGAGCTAGTTCAACTCTAGTGTAAAATTATTTGTACTAGACTATAGAGCTAGTTCAACTCTAGTGTAAAATTATTTGTACAACCTTATAAAGCTAGTTTAACTCTGGTGTAAAATTATTTGAACTAGCTTATAGAGCTAGTTCAACTCTAGTGTAAAAATATTTGAAGTAGCTTATAGAGCTAGTTCAACTCTAGTGTAAAATTATTTCTACTAGATTATAGAGCTATTTTAACTCTAGTGTAAAATTATTTGAACTAGCTTATAGAGCTAGTTCAACTCTAGTGTGAAATTATTTGTACTAGCCTATAGAGTAAGTTCAACTCTAGTGTAAAATTATTTGTACAAGCTTATAGAGCTAGTTCAACTCTAGTGTAAAATTATTTGAACTAGCTTATAAAGCTAGGTCAACTCTAGTGTAAAATTATTTGTACAAGCTTATAGAGCTAGTTCAACTCTAGTGTAAAATTATTTCAACTAGCTTATAGAGCTAGGTCAACTCTAGTGTAAAATTATTTGAAGTAGCTTATAGAGCTAGTTCAACTCTAGTGTAAAATTATTTGTACTCGATTATAGAGCTAGTTCAATTCTACTGTAAAACTATTTGTACAAGCTTATAGAGCTAGTTCAACTCTAGTGTAAAATTATTTGTACTAGGCTATAGAGCTAGTTCAACTCTAGTGTAAAATTATTTGTACAAGCTTATAGAGCTAGTTCAACTCTAGTGTAAAATTATTTGTACAAGCTTATAGAGCTAGTTCAACTCTAGTGTAAAAATATTTGTACTAGGCTATAGAGCTAGTTCAACAATAGTGTAAAATTATTTGAACTAAATTATAGAGCTAGTTCAACTCTAGTGTAAAACTATTTGAACTAGCTTATAGAGCTAGTTCAACTCTAGTGTAAAACTATTTGTACTAGCCTATAGAGCAAGGTCAACTCTAGTGTAAAATTATTTGTACAAGCTTATAGAGCTAGTTCAACTCTAGTGTAAAATTATTTGAACTAGCTTATAGAGCTAGTTCAACTCTACTGTAAAATTATTTGAAGTAGCTTACAGAGCTAGTTCAACTCTAGTGTAAAATTATTTGTACTAGACTATAGAGCTAGTTCAACTCTAGTGTAAAATTATTTGTACAACCTTATAAAGCTAGTTTAACTCTGGTGTAAAATTATTTGAACTAGCTTATAGAGCTAGTTCAACTCTAGTGTAAAAATATTTGAAGTAGCTTATAGAGCTAGTTCAACTCTAGTGTAAAATTATTTCTACTAGATTATAGAGCTATTTTAACTCTAGTGTAAAATTATTTGAACTAGCTTATAGAGCTAGTTCAACTCTAGTGTGAAATTATTTGTACTAGCCTATAGAGTAAGTTCAACTCTAGTGTAAAATTATTTGTACAAGCTTATAGAGCTAGTTCAACTCTAGTGTAAAATTATTTGAACTAGCTTATAAAGCTAGGTCAACTCTAGTGTAAAATTATTTGTACAAGCTTATAGAGCTAGTTCAACTCTAGTGTAAAATTATTTCAACTAGCTTATAGAGCTAGGTCAACTCTAGTGTAAAATTATTTGAAGTAGCTTATAGAGCTAGTTCAACTCTAGTGTAAAATTATTTGTACTCGATTATAGAGCTAGTTCAATTCTACTGTAAAACTATTTGTACAAGCTTATAGAGCTAGTTCAACTCTAGTGTAAAATTATTTGTACTAGGCTATAGAGCTAGTTCAACTCTAGTGTAAAATTATTTGTACAAGCTTATAGAGCTAGTTCAACTCTAGTGTAAAATTATTTGTACTAGGCTATAGAGCTAGTTCAACTCTAGTGTAAAATTATTTGTACACGCTTATAGAGCTAGTTCAACTCTAGTGTAAAATTATTTGAACTAGCTTATAGAGCTAGGTCAACTCTAGTGTAAAATTATTTGAAGAAGCTTATAGAGCTAGTTCAACTCTAGTGTAAAATTATTTGAACTAGATTATACAACTAGTTCAGCTCTAGTGTAAAATTATTTGAACTAGCTTATAGAGCTAGTTCAACTCTAGTGTAAAATTATTTTGACTAGCCTATAGAGCAAGTTCAACTCTAGTGTAAAATTATTTGTACAAGCTTATAGAGCTAGTTCAACTCTAGTGTAAAATTATTTGAACTAGCTTATAGAGCTAGGTCAACTCTAGTGTAAAATTATTTGAAGTAGCTTATAGAGCTAGTTCAACTCTAGTGTAAAATTATTTGTACTCGATTATAGAGCTAGTTCAACTCTACTGTAAAACTATTTGTACAAGCTTATAGAGCTAGTTCAACTCTAGTGTAAAATTATTTGTACTAGGCTATAGAGCTAGTTCAACTCTAGTGTAAAATTATTTGTACAAGCTTATAGAGCTAGTTCAACTCTAGTGTAAAATTATTTGTACTAGGCTATAGAGCTAGTTCAACTCTAGTGTAAAATTATTTGAACTAAATTATAGAGCTAGTTCAACTCTAGAGTAAAATTATTCGAACTAGCTTATAGAGCTAGTTCAACTCTAGTGTAAAATTATTTGTACTAGCCTATAGAGCAAGTTCAACTCTAGTGTAAAATTATTTGTACAAGCTTATAGAGCTAGTTCAACTCTAGTGTACAATTATTTGAACTAGCTTATAGAGCTAGGTCAACTCTAGTGTAAAATTATTTGAAGAAGCTTATAGAGCTAGTTCAACTCTAGTGTAAAATTATTTGAACTAGATTATACAGCTAGTTCAACTCTAGTGTAAAATTATTTGAACAAGCTTATAGAGCTAGTTCAACTCTAGAGTAAAATTATTTGTACTAGCCTATAGAGCAAGTTCAACTCTAGTGTAAAATTATTTGTACAAGTTTATAGAGCTAGTTCAACTCTAGTGTAAAATTATTTGAACTAGCTTATAGAGCTAGGTCAACTCTAGTGTAAAATTATTTGAAGTAGTTTATAGAGCTAGTTCAACTCTAGTGTAAAATTATTTGTACTCGATTATAGAGCTAGTTCAACTCTACTGTAAAATTATTTGTACAAGCTTATAGAGCTAGTTCAACTCTAGTGTAAAATTATTTGTACTAGGCTATAGAGCTAGTTCAACTCTAGTGTAAAATTATTTGTACAAGCTTATAGAGCTAGTTCAACTCTAGTGTAAAAATATTTGTACTAGGCTATAGAGCTAGTTCAACAATAGTGTAAAATTATTTGAACTAAATTATAGAGCTAGTTCAACTCTAGTGTAAAACTATTTGAACTAGCTTATAGAGCTAGTTCAACTCTAGTGTAAAACTATTTGTACTAGCAAATAGAGCAAGGTCAACTCTAGTGTAAAATTATTTGTACAAGCTTATAGAGCTAGTTCAACTCTAGTGTAAAATTATTTGAACTAGCTTATAGAGCTAGTTCAACTCTACTGTAAAATTATTTGAAGTAGCTTACAGAGCTAGTTCAACTCTAGTGTAAAATTATTTGTACTAGACTATAGAGCTAGTTCAACTCTAGTGTAAAATTATTTGTACAACCTTATAAAGCTAGTTTAACTCTGGTGTAAAATTATTTGAACTAGCTTATAGAGCTAGTTCAACTCTAGTGTAAAAATATTTGAAGTAGCTTATAGAGCTAGTTCAACTCTAGTGTAAAATTATTTCTACTAGATTATAGAGCTATTTCAACTCTAGTGTAAAATTATTTGAACTAGCTTATAGAGCTAGTTCAACTCTAGTGTGAAATTAATTGTACTAGCCTATAGAGTAAGTTCAACTCTAGTGTAAAATTATTTGTACAAGCTTATAGAGCTAGTTCAACTCTAGTGTAAAATTATTTGAACTAGCTTATAAAGCTAGGTCAACTCTAGTGTAAAATTATTTGTACAAGCTTATAGAGCTAGTTCAACTCTAGTGTAAAATTATTTCAACTAGCTTATAGAGCTAGGTCAACTCTAGTGTAAAATTATTTGAAGTAGCTTATAGAGCTAGTTCAACTCTAGTGTAAAATTATTTGTACTCGATTATAGAGCTAGTTCAATTCTACTGTAAAACTATTTGTACAAGCTTATAGAGCTAGTTCAACTCTAGTGTAAAATTATTTGTACTAGGCTATAGAGCTAGTTCAACTCTAGTGTAAAATTATTTGTACAAGCTTATAGAGCTAGTTCAACTCTAGTGTAAAATTATTTGTACTAGGCTATAGAGCTAGTTCAACTCTAGTGTAAAATTATTTGAACTAAATTATAGAGCTAGTTCAACTCTAGTGTAAAATTATTTGAACTAGCCTATAGAGCAAGGTCAACTCTAGTGTAAAATTATTTGTACAAGCTTATAGAGCTAGTTCAACTCTAGTGTAAAATTATTTGAACTAGCTTATAGAGCTAGTTCAACTCTACTGTAAAATTATTTGAAGTAGCTTACAGAGCTAGTTCAACTCTAGTGTAAAATTATTTGTACTAGAATATAGAGCTAGTTCAACTCTAGTGTAAAATTATTTGTACAACCTTATAAAACTAGTTTAACTCCGGTGTAAAATTATTTGAACTAGCTTATAGAGCTAGTTCAACTCTAGTGTAAAAATATTTGAAGTAGCTTATAGAGCTAGTTCAACTCTAGTGTAAAATTATTTGTACTAGATTATAGAGCTATTTCAACTCTAGTGTAAAATTATTTGAACTAGCTTATAGAGCTAGTTCAACTCTAGTGTAAAATTATTTGTACTAGCCTATAGAGCTAGTTCAACTCTAATGTAAAATTATTTGTACAAGCTTATAGAGCTAGTTCAACTCTAGTGTAAAATTATTTGAACTAGCTTATAAAGCTAGGTCAACTCTAGTGTAAAATTATTTGTACAAGCTTATAGAGCTAGTTCAACTCTAGTGTAAAATTATTTCAACTAGCTTATAGAGCTAGGTCAACTCTAGTGTAAAATTATTTGAAGTAGCTTATAGAGCTAGTTCAACTCTAGTGTAAAATTATTTGTACTCGATTATAGAGCTAGTTCAACTCTACTGTAAAACTATTTGTACAAGCTTATAGAGCTAGTTCAACTCTAGTGTAAAATTATTTGTACTAGGCTATAGAGCTAGTTCAACTCTAGTGTAAAATTATTTGTACAAGCTTATAGAGCTAGTTCAACTCTAGTGTAAAATTATTTGTACTAGGCTATAGAGCTGGTTCAACTCTAGTGTAAAATTATTTGAACTAGCTTATAGAGCTCGTTCAACTCTAGTGTAAAAATATTTGAAGTAGCTTATAGAGCTAGTTCAACTCTAGTGTAAAATTATTTGTACTAGATTATAGAGCTAGTTCAACTCTAGTGTAAAATTATTTGAACTAGCTTATAGAGCTAGTTCAACTCTAGTGTAAAATTATTTGTACTAGCCTATAGAGCAAGTTCAACTCTAGTGTAAAATTATTTGTACACGCTTATAGAGCTAGTTCAACTCTAGTGTAAAATTATTTGAACTAGCTTATAGAGCTAGGTCAACTCTAGTGTAAAATTATTTGAAGAAGCTTATAGAGCTAGTTCAACTCTAGTGTAAAATTATTTGAACTAGATTATACAGCTAGTTCAGCTCTAGTGTAAAATTATTTGAACTACCTTATAGAGCTAGTTCAACTCTAGTGTAAAATTATTTTGACTAGCCTATAGAGCAAGTTCAACTCTAGTGTAAAATTATTTGTACAAGCTTATAGAGCTAGTTCAACTCTAGTATAAAATTATTTGAACTACCTTATAGAGCTAGGTCAACTCTAGTGTAAAATTATTTGAAGTAGCTTATAGAGCTAGTTCAACTCTAGTGTAAAATTATTTGTACTCGATTATAGAGCTAGTTCAACTCTACTGTAAAACTATTTGTACAAGCTTATAGAGCTAGTTCAACTCTAGTGTAAATTTATTTGTACTAGGCTATAGAGCTAGTTCAACTCTAGTGTAAAATTATTTGTACAAGCTTATAGAGCTAGTTCAACTCTAGTGTAAAATTATTTGTACTAGGCTATAGAGCTAGTTCAACTCTAGTGTAAAATTATTTGAACTAAATTATAGAGCTAGTTCAACTCTAGAGTAAAATTATTCGAACTAGCTTATAGAGCTAGTTCAACTCTAGTGTAAAATTATTTGTACTAGCCTATAGAGCAAGTTCAACTCTAGTGTAAAATTATTTGTACAAGCTTATAGAGCTAGTTCAACTCAAGTGTAAAATTATTTGAACTAGCTTATAGAGCTAGGTCAACTCTAGTGTAAAATTATTTGAAGAAGCTTATAGAGCTAGTTCAACTCTAGTGTAAAATTATTTGAACTAGATTATACAGCTAGTTCAACTCTAGTGTAAAATTATTTGAACTAGCTTATAGAGCTAGTTCAACTCTAGAGTAAAATTATTTGTACTAGCCTATAGAGCAAGTTCAACTCTAGTGTAAAATTATTTGTACAAGTTTATAGAGCTAGTTCAACTCTAGTGTAAAATTATTTGAACTAGCTTATAGAGCTAGGTCAACTCTAGTGTAAAATTATTTGAAGTAGTTTATAGAGCTAGTTCAACTCTAGTGTAAAATTATTTGTACTCGATTATAGAGCTAGTTCAACTCTACTGTAAAATTATTTGTACAAGCTTATAGAGCTAGTTCAACTCTATTGTAAAATTATTTGTACTAGGCTATAGAGCTAGTTCAACTCTAGTGTAAAATTATTTGTACAAGCTTATAGAGCTAGTTCAACTCTAGTGTAAAAATATTTGTACTAGGCTATAGAGCTAGTTCAACAATAGTGTAAAATTATTTGAACTAAATTATAGAGCTAGTTCAACTCTAGAGTAAAATTATTCGAACTAGCTTATAGAGCTAGTTCAACTCTAGTGTAAAATTATTTGTACTAGCCTATAGAGCAAGGTCAACTCCAGTGTAAAATTATTTGTACAAGCTTATAGAGCTAGTTCAACTCAAGTGTAAAATTATTTGAACTAGCTTAAAGAGCTAGGTCAACTCTAGTGTAAAATTATTTGAAGAAGCTTATAGAGCTAGTTCAACTCTAGTGTAAAATTATTTGAACTAGATTATACAGCTAGTTCAACTCTAGTGTAAAATTATTTGAACTAGCTTATAGAGCTAGTTCAACTCTAGAGTAAAATTATTTGTACTAGCCTATAGAGCAAGTTCAACTCTAGTGTAAAATTATTTGTACAAGTTTATAGAGCTAGTTCAACTCTAGTGTAAAATTATTTGAACTAGCTTATAGAGCTAGGTCAACTCTAGTGTAAAATTATTTGAAGTAGTTTATAGAGCTAGTTCAACTCTAGTGTAAAATTATTTGTACTCGATTATAGAGCTAGTTCAACTCTACTGTAAAATTATTTGTACAAGCTTATAGAGCTAGTTCAACTCTAGTGTAAAATTATTTGTACTAGGCTATAGAGCTAGTTCAACTCTAGTGTAAAATTATTTGTACAAGCTTATAGAGCTAGTTCAACTCTAGTGTAAAATTATTTGTACTAGGCTATAGAGCTGGTTCAACTCTAGTGTAAAATTATTTGAACTAGCTTATAGAGCTCGTTCAACTCTAGTGTAAAAATATTTGAAGTAGCTTATAGAGCTAGTTCAACTCTAGTGTAAAATTATTTGTACTAGATTATAGAGCTAGTTCAACTCTAGTGTAAAAATATTTGTACTAGGCTATAGAGCTAGTTCAACAATAGTGTAAAATTATTTGAACTAAATTATAGAGCTAGTTCAACTCTAGAGTAAAATTATTCGAACTAGCTTATAGAGCTAGTTCAACTCTAGTGTAAAATTATTTGTACTAGCCTATAGAGCAAGGTCAACTCCAGTGTAAAATTATTTGTACAAGCTTATAGAGCTAGTTCAACTCAAGTGTAAAATTATTTGAACTAGCTTAAAGAGCTAGGTCAACTCTAGTGTAAAATTATTTGAAGAAGCTTATAGAGCTAGTTCAACTCTAGTGTAAAATTATTTGAACTAGATTATACAGCTAGTTCAACTCTAGTGTAAAATTATTTGAACTAGCTTATAGAGCTAGTTCAACTCTAGAGTAAAATTATTTGTACTAGCCTATAGAGCAAGTTCAACTCTAGTGTAAAATTATTTGTACAAGTTTATAGAGCTAGTTCAACTCTAGTGTAAAATTATTTGAACTAGCTTATAGAGCTAGGTCAACTCTAGTGTAAAATTATTTGAAGTAGTTTATAGAGCTAGTTCAACTCTAGTGTAAAATTATTTGTACTCGATTATAGAGCTAGTTCAACTCTACTGTAAAATTATTTGTACAAGCTTATAGAGCTAGTTCAACTCTAGTGTAAAATTATTTGTACTAGCCTATAGAGCTAGTTCAACTCTAGTGTAAAATTATTTGTACAAGCTTATAGAGCTAGTTCAACTCTAGTGTAAAATTATTTGTACTAGGCTATAGAGCTGGTTCAACTCTAGTGTAAAATTATTTGAACTAGCTTATAGAGCTCGTTCAACTCTAGTGTAAAAATATTTGAAGTAGCTTATAGAGCTAGTTCAACTCTAGTGTAAAATTATTTGTACTAGATTATAGAGCTAGTTCAACTCTAGTGTAAAATTATTTGAACTAGCTTATAGAGCTAGTTCAACTCTAGTGTAAAATTATTTGTACTAGCCTATAGAGCAAGTTCAACTCTAGTGTAAAATTATTTGTACACGCTTATACAGCTAGTTCAACTCTAGTGTAAAATTATTTGAACTAGCTTATAGAGCTAGGTCAACTCTAGTGTAAAATTATTTGAAGAAACTTATAGAGCTAGTTCAACTCTAGTGTAAAATTATTTGAACTAGATTATACAGCTAGTTCAGCTCTAGTGTAAAATTATTTGAACTAGCTTTTAGAGCTAGTTCAACTCTAGTGTAAAATTATTTTGACTAGCCTATAGAGCAAGTTCAACTCTAGTGTAAAATTATTTGTACAAGCTTATAGAGCTAGTTCAACTCTAGTGTAAAATTATTTGAACTAGCTTATAGAGCTAGGTCAACTCTAGTGTAAAATTATTTGAAGTAGCTTATAGAGCTAGTTCAACTCTAGTGTAAAATTATTTGTACTCGATTATAGAGCAAGTTCAACTCTACTGTAAAACTATTTGTACAAGCTTATAGAGCTAGTTCAACTCTAGTGTAAAATTATTTGTACTAGGCTATAGAGCTAGTTCAACTCTAGTGTAAAATTATTTGTACAAGCTTATAGAGCTAGTTCAACTCTAGTGTAAAATTATTTGTACTAGGCTATAGAGCTAGTTCAACTCTAGTGTAAAATTATTTGAACTAAATTATAGAGCTAGTTCAACTCTAGAGTAAAATTATTCGAACTAGCTTATAGAGCTAGTTTAACTCTAGTGTAAAATTATTTGTACTAGCCTATAGAGCAAGTTCAACTCTAGTGTAAAATTATTTGTACAAGCTTATAGAGCTAGTTCAACTCAAGTGTAAAATTATTTGAACTAGCTTATAGAGCTAGGTCAACTCTAGTGTAAAATTATTTGAAGAAGCTTATAGAGCTAGTTTAACTCTCGTGTAAAATTATTTGAACTAGATTATACAGCTAGTTCAACTCTAGTGTAAAATTATTTGAACTAGCTTATAGAGCTAGTTCAACTCTAGAGTAAAATTATTTGTACTAGCCTATAGAGCAAGTTCAACTCTAGTGTAAAATTATTTTTACAAGTTTATAGAGCTAGTTCAACTCTAGTGTAAAATTATTTGAACTAGCTTATAGAGCTAGGTCAACTCTAGTGTAAAATTATTTGAAGTAGTTTATAGAGCTAGTTCAACTCTAGTGTAAAATTATTTGTACTCGATTATAGAGCTAGTTCAACTCTACTGTAAAATTATTTGTACAAGCTTATAGAGCTAGTTCAACTCTAGTGTAAAATTATTTGTACTAGGCTATAGAGCTAGTTCAACTCTAGTGTAAAATTATTTGTACAAGCTTATAGAGCTAGTTCAACTCTAGTGTAAAAATATTTGTACTAGGCTATAGAGCTAGTTCAACAATAGTGTAAAATTATTTGAACTAAATTATAGAGCTAGTTCAACTCTAGTGTAAAATTTTTTGAACTAGCTTATAGAGCTAGTTCAACTCTAGTGTAAAACTATTTGTACTAGCCTATAGAGCAAGGTCAACTCTAGTGTAAAATTATTTGTACAAGCTTATAGAGCTAGTTCAACTCTAGTGTAAAATTATTTGTACTAGACTATAGAGCTAGTTCAACTCTAGTGTAAAATTATTTGTACAACCTTATAAAGCTAGTTTAACTCTGGTGTAAAATTATTTGAACTAGCTTATAGAGCTAGTTCAACTCTAGTGTAAAAATATATGAAGTAGCTTATAGAGCTAGTTCAACTCTAGTGTAAAATTATTTGTACAAGCTTATAGAGCTAGTTCAACTCTAGTGTAAAATTATTTGTACTAGGCTATAGAGCTAGTTCAACTCTAGTGTAAAATTATTTGAACTAAATTATAGAGCTAGTTCAACTCTAGAGTAAAATTATTCGAACTAGCTTATAGAGCTAGTTCAACTCTAGTGTAAAATTATTTGTACTAGCCTATAGAGCAAGTTCAACTCTAGTGTAAAATTATTTGTACAAGCTTATAGAGCTAGTTCAACTCAAGTGTAAAATTATTTGAACTAGCTTATAGAGCTAGGTCAACTCTAGTGTAAAATTATTTGAAGAAGCTTATAGAGCTAGTTTAACTCTCGTGTAAAATTATTTGAACTAGATTATACAGCTAGTTCAACTCTAGTGTAAAATTATTTGAACTAGCTTATAGAGCTAGTTCAACTCTAGAGTAAAATTATTTGTACTAGCCTATAGAGCAAGTTCAACTCTAGTGTAAAATTATTTTTACAAGTTTATAGAGCTAGTTCAACTCTAGTGTAAAATTATTTGAACTAGCTTATAGAGCTAGGTCAACTCTAGTGTAAAATTATTTGAAGTAGTTTATAGAGCTAGTTCAACTCTAGTGTAAAATTATTTGTACTCGATTATAGAGCTAGTTCAACTCTACTGTAAAATTATTTGTACAAGCTTATAGAGCTAATTCAACTCTAGTGTAAAATTATTTGTACTAGGCTATAGAGCTAGTTCAACTCTAGTGTAAAATTATTTGTACAAGCTTATAGAGCTAGTTCAACTCTAGTGTAAAAATATTTGTACTAGGCTATAGAGCTAGTTCAACAATAGTGTAAAATTATTTGAACTAAATTATAGAGCTAGTTCAACTCTAGTGTAAAAAATTTTGAACTAGCTTATAGAGCTAGTTCAACTCTAGTGTAAAACTATGTGTACTAGCCTATAGAGCAAGGTCAACTCTAGTGTAAAATTATTTGTACAAGCTTATAGAGCTAGTTCAACTCTACTGTAAAATTATTTGTACTAGACTATAGAGCTAGTTCAACTCTAGTGTAAAATTATTTGTACAACCTTATAAAGCTAGTTTAACTCTGGTGTAAAATTATTTGAACTAGCTTATAGAGCTAGTTCAACTCTAGTGTAAAAATATTTGAAGTAGCTTATAGAGCTAGTTCAACTCTAGTGTAAAATTATTTGTACTAGATTATAGAGCTATTTCAACTCTAGTGTAAAATTATTTGAACTAGCTTATAGAGCTAGTTCAACTCTAGTGTAAAATTATTTGTACTAGCCTATAGAGCTAGTTCAACTCTAGTGTAAAATTATTTGTACAAGCTTATAGAGCCAGTTCAACTCTAGTGTAAAATTATTTGAACTAGCTTATAAAGCTAGGTCAACTCTAGTGTAAAATTATTTGTACAAGCTTATTGAGCTAGTTCAACTCTAGTGTAAAATTATTTGAACTAGCTTATAGAGCTAGTTCAACTCTACTGTAAAATTATTTGAAGTAGCTTACAGAGCTAGTTCAACTCTAGTGTAAAATTATTTGTACTAGACTATAGAGCTAGTTCAACTCTAGTGTAAAATTATTTGTACAACCTTATAAAGCTAGTTTAACTCTGGTGTAAAATTATTTGAACTAGCTTATAGAGCTAGTTCAACTCTAGTGTAAAAATATTTGAAGTAGCTTATAGAGCTAGTTCAACTCTAGTGTAAAATTATTTGTACTAGATTATAGAGCTATTTCAACTCTAGTGTAAAATTATTTGAACTAGCTTATAGAGCTAGTTCAACTCTAGTGTAAAATTATTTGTACTAGCCTATAGAGCTAGTTCAACTCTAGTGTAAAATTATTTGTACAAGCTTATAGAGCTAGTTCAACTCTAGTGTAAAATTATTTGAACTAGCTTATAAAGCTAGGTCAACTCTAGTGTAAAATTATTTGTACAAGCTTATAGAGCTAGTTCAACTCTAGTGTAAAATTATTTCAACTAGCTTATAGAGCTAGGTCAACTCTAGTGTAAAATTATTTGAAGTAGCTTATAGAGCTAGTTCAACTCTAGTGTAAAATTATTTGTACTCGATTATAGAGCTAGTTCAACTCTACTATAAAACTATTTGTACAAGCTTATAGAGCTAGTTCAACTCTAGTGTAAAATTATTTGTACTAGGCTATAGAGCTAGTTCAACTCTAGTGTAAAATTATTTGTACAAGCTTATAGAGCTAGTTCAACTCTAGTGTAAAATTATTTGTACTAGGCTATAGAGCTAGTTCAACTCTAGTGTAAAATTATTTGAACTAAATTATAGAGCTAGTTCAACTCTAGAGTAAAATTATTCGAACTAGCTTAGTTCAACTCTAGTGTAAAATTATTTGTACTAGCCTATAGAGCAAGTTCAACTCTAGTGTAAAATTATTTGTACAAGCTTATAGAGCTAGTTCAACTCTAGCGTAAAATTATTTGAACTAGCTTATAGAGCTAGTTCAACTCTAGTGTAAACTTATTTGAAGTAGCTTACAGAGCTAGTTCAACTCTAGTGTAAAATTATTTGTACTAGACTATAGAGCTAGTTCAGCTCTACTGTAAAATTATTTGTACAACCTTATAAAGCTAGTTTAACTCTGGTGTAAAATTATTTGAACTAAATTATAGAGCTAGTTCAACTCTAGTGTAAAATTATTTGAAGTAGCTTATAGAGGTAGTTCAACTCTAGTGTAAAACTATTTGTACTAGCCTATTGAGCAAGGTCAACTCTCGTGTAAAATTATTTGTACAAGCTTATAGAGCTAGTTCAACTCTAGTGTAAAATTATTTGAACTAGCTTATAGAGCTAGTTCAACTCTACTGTAAAATTATTTGAAGTAGCTTACAGAGCTAGTTCAACTCTAGTGTAAAATTATCTGTACTAGACTATAGAGCTAGTTCAACTCTAGTGTAAGATTATTTGTACAACCTTATAAAGCTAGTTTAACTCTTGTGTAAAATTATTTGAACTAGCTTATAGAGCTATTTCAACTCTAGTGTAAAAATATTTGAAGTAGCTTATAGAGCTAGTTCAACTCTAGTGTAAAATTATTTGTACTAGATTATAGAGCTATTTCAACTCTAGTGTAAAATTATTTGAACTAGCTTATAGAGCTAGTTCAACTCTAGTGTAAAATTATTTGTACTAGCCTATAGAGTAAGTTCAACTCTAGTGTAAAATTATTTGTACAAGCTTATAGAGCTAGTTCAACTCTAGTGTAAAATTATTTGAACTACCTTATAGAGCTAGGTCAACTCTAGTGTAAAATTATTTGAAGTAGCTTATAGAGCTAGTTCAACTCTAGTGTAAAATTATTTGTACTCGATTATAGAGCTAGTTCAACTCTAGTGTAAAATTATTTGTACAACCTTATAAAGCTAGTTTAACTCTGGTGTAAAATTATTTGAACTAGCTTATAGAGCTAGGTCAACTCTAGTGTAAAATTATTTGAAGAAGCTTATAGAGCTAGTTCAACTCTAGTGTAAAATTATTTGAACTAGATTATACAGCTAGTTCAGCTCTAGTGTAAAATTATTTGAACTAGCTTATAGAGCTAGTTCAACTCTAGTGTAAAATTATTTTGACTAGCCTATAGAGCAAGTTCAACTCTAGTGTAAAATTATTTGTACAAGCTTATAGAGCTAGTTCAACTCTAGTGTAAAATTATTTGAACTAGCTTATAGAGCTAGGTCAACTCTAGTGTAAAATTATTTGAAGTAGCTTATAGAGCTAGTTCAACTCTAGTGTAAAATTATTTGTACTCGATTATAGAGCTAGTTCAACTCTACTGTAAAACTATTTGTACAAGCTTATAGAGCTAGTTCAACTCTAGTGTAAAATTATTTGTACTAGGCTATAGAGCTAGTTCAACTCTAGTGTAAAATTATTTGTACAAGCTTATAGAGCTAGTTCAACTCTAGTGTAAAATTATTTGTACTAGGCTATAGAGCTAGTTCAACTCTAGTGTAAAATTATTTGAACTAAATTATAGAGCTAGTTCAACTCTAGAGTAAAATTATTCGAACTAGCTTATAGAGCTAGTTCAACTCTAGTGTAAAATTATTTGTACTAGCCTATAGAGCAAGTTCAACTCTAGTGTAAAATTATTTGTACAAGCTTATAGAGCTAGTTCAACTCAAGTGTAAAATTATTTGAACTAGCTTATAGAGCTAGGTCAACTCTAGTGTAAAATTATTTGAAGAAGCTTATAGAGCTAGTTTAACTCTCGTGTAAAATTATTTGAACTAGATTATACAGCTAGTTCAACTCTAGTGTAAAATTATTTGAACTAGCTTATAGAGCTAGTTCAACTCTAGAGTAAAATTATTTGTACTAGCCTATAGAGATGGTTCAACTCTAGTGTAAAATTATTTTTACAAGTTTATAGAGCTAGTTCAACTCTAGTGTAAAATTATTTGAACTAGCTTATAGAGCTAGGTCAACTCTAGTGTAAAATTATTTGAAGTAGTTTATAGAGCTAGTTCAACTCTAGTGTAAAATTATTTGTACTCGATTATAGAGCTAGTTCAACTCTACTGTAAAATTATTTGTACAAGCTTATAGAGCTAGTTCAACTCTAGTGTAAAATTATTTGTACTAGGCTATAGAGCTAGTTCAACTCTAGTGTAAAATTATTTGTACAAGCTTATAGAGCTAGTTCAACTCTAGTGTAAAAATATTTGTACTAGGCTATAGAGCTAGTTCAACAATAGTGTAAAATTATTTGAACTAAATTATAGAGCTAGTTCAACTCTAGTGTAAAATTATTTGAACTAGCTTATAGAGCTAGTTCAACTCTAGTGTAAAACTATTTGTACTAGCCTATAGAGCAAGGTCAACTCTAGTGTAAAATTATTTGTACAAGCTTATAGAGCTAGTTCAACTCTAGTGTAAAATTATTTGTACTAGACTATAGAGCTAGTTCAACTCTAGTGTAAAATTATTTGTACAACCTTATAAAGCTAGTTTAACTCTGGTGTAAAATTATTTGAACTAGCTTATAGAGCTAGTTCAACTCTAGTGTAAAAATATTTGAAGTAGCTTATAGAGCTAGTTCAACTCTAGTGTAAAATTATTTGTACTAGATTATAGAGCTATTTCAACTCTAGTGTAAAATTATTTGAACTAGCTTATAGAGCTAGTTCAACTCTAGTGTAAAATTATTTGTACTAGCCTATAGAGCTAGTTCAACTCTAATGTAAAATTATTTGTACAAGCTTATAGAGCTAGTTCAACTCTAGTGTAAAATTATTTGAACTAGCTTATAAAGCTAGGTCAACTCTAGTGTAAAATTATTTGTACAATCTTATAGAGCTAGTTCAACTCTAGTGTAAAATTATTTGAACTAGCTTATAGAGCTAGTTCAACTCTACTGTAAAATTATTTGAAGTAGCTTACAGAGCTAGTTCAACTCTAGTGTAAAATTATTTGTACTAGACTATAGAGCTAGTTCAACTCTAGTGTAAAATTATTTGTACAACCTTATAAAGCTAGTTTAACTCTGGTGTAAAATTATTTGAACTAGCTTATAGAGCTAGTTCAACTCTAGTGTAAAAATATTTGAAGTAGCTTATAGAGCTAGTTCAACTCTAGTGTAAAATTATTTGTACTAGATTATAGAGCTATTTCAACTCTAGTGTAAAATTATTTGAACTAGCTTATAGAGCTAGTTCAACTCTAGTGTAAAATTATTTGTACTAGCCTATAGAGCTAGTTCAACTCTAGTGTAAAATTATTTGTACAAGCTTATAGAGCTAGTTCAACTCTAGTGTAAAATTATTTGAACTAGCTTATAAAGCTAGGTCAACTCTAGTGTAAAATTATTTGTACAAGCTTATAGAGCTAGTTCAACTCTAGTGTAAAATTATTTCAACTAGCTTATAGAGCTAGGTCAACTCTAGTGTAAAATTATTTGAAGTAGCTTATAGAGCTAGTTCAACTCTAGTGTAAAATTATTTGTACTCGATTATAGAGCTAGTTCAACTCTACTATAAAACTATTTGTACAAGCTTATAGAGCTAGTTCAACTCTAGTGTAAAATTATTTGTACTAGGCTATAGAGCTAGTTCAACTCTAGTGTAAAATTATTTGTACAAGCTTATAGAGCTAGTTCAACTCTAGTGTAAAATTATTTGTACTAGGCTATAGAGCTAGTTCAACTCTAGTGTAAAATTATTTGAACTAAATTATAGAGCTAGTTCAACTCTAGAGTAAAATTATTCGAACTAGCTTATAGAGCTAGTTCAACTCTAGTGTAAAATTATTTGTACTAGCCTATAGAGCAAGTTCAACTCTAGTGTAAAATTATTTGTACAAGCTTATAGAGCTAGTTCAACTCTAGCGTAAAATTATTTGAACTAGCTTATAGAGCTAGTTCAACTCTAGTGTAAACTTATTTGAAGTAGCTTACAGAGCTAGTTCAACTCTAGTGTAAAATTATTTGTACTAGACTATAGAGCTAGTTCAGCTCTACTGTAAAATTATTTGTACAACCTTATAAAGCTAGTTTAACTCTGGTGTAAAATTATTTGAACTAAATTATAGAGCTAGTTCAACTCTAGTGTAAAATTATTTGAACTAGCTTATAGAGGTAGTTCAACTCTAGTGTAAAACTATTTGTACTAGCCTATTGAGCAAGGTCAACTCTCGTGTAAAATTATTTGTACAAGCTTATAGAGCTAGTTCAACTCTAGTGTAAAATTATTTGAACTAGCTTATAGAGCTAGTTCAACTCTACTGTAAAATTATTTGAAGTAGCTTACAGAGCTAGTTCAACTCTAGTGTAAAATTATTTGTACTAGACTATAGAGCTAGTTCAACTCTAGTGTAAAATTATTTGTACAACCTTATAAAGCTAGTTTAACTCTGGTGTAAAATTATTTGAACTAGCTTATAGAGCTATTTCAACTCTAGTGTAAAAATATTTGAAGTAGCTTATAGAGCTAGTTCAACTCTAGTGTAAAATTATTTGTACTAGATTATAGAGCTATTTCAACTCTAGTGTAAAATTATTTGAACTAGCTTATAGAGCTAGTTCAACTCTAGTGTAAAATTGTTTGAACTAGCTTATAGAGCTAGGTCAACTCTAGTGTAAAATTATTTGTACAAGCTTATAGAGCTAGTTCAACTCTAGTGTAAAATTATTTGAACTAGCTTATAGAGCTAGGTCAACTCTAGTGTAAAATTATTTGAAGTAGCTTAGAGAGCTAGTTCAACTCTAGTGTAAAATTATTTGTACTCGATTATAGAGCTAGTTCAACTCTACTTTAATATTATTTGAATTAGCTTATAGAGCTAGTTCAACTCTAGTGTAAAATTGTTTGTACTAGCCTATAGAGCAAGTTCAACTCTAGTGTAAAATTATTTGTACAAGCTTATAGAGCTAGTTCAACTGTAGTGTAAAATTATTTGAACTAGCTAATAGAGCTAGGTCAACTCTAGTGTAAAATTATTTGAAGTAGCTTATAGAGCTAGTTCAACTCTAGTGTAAAATTATTTGTACTCGATTATAGAGCTAGTTTAACTCTACTTTAAAATTATTTGTACAAGCTTATAGAGCTAGTTCAACTCTAGTGTAAAATTATTTGTACTAGGCTATAGAGCTAGTTCAATTCTAGTGTAAAATTATTTGTACAAGCATATAGAGCTAGTTCAACTCTAGTGTAAAATTATTTGTACTAGGCTATCGAGCTAGTTCAACTCTAGTGTAAAATTATTTGAACGAAATTATAGAGCTAGTTCAACTCTAGTGTAAAAATATTTGAAGTAGCTTATAGATCTAGTTCAACTCTAGTGTAAAATTATTTGTACTAGATTATAGAGCTATTTCAACTCTAGTGTAAAATTATTTGAACTAGCTTATAGAGCTAGTTCAACTCTAGTGTAAAATTATTTGTACTAGCCTATAGAGTAAGTTCAACTCTAGTGTAAAATTATTTGTACAAGCTTATAGAGCTAGTTCAACTCTAGTGTAAAATTATTTGAACTAGCTTATAGAGCTAGGTCAACTCTAGTGTAAAATTATTTGAAGTAGCTTAGAGAGCTAGTTCAACTCTAGTGTAAAATTATTTGTACTCGATTATAGAGCTAGTTCAACTCTACTGTAAAATTATTTGAACTAGCTTATAGAGCTAGTTCAACTCTAGTGTAAAATTATTTGTACTAGCCTATAGAGCAAGTTCAACTCTAGTGTAAAATTATTTGTACAAGCTTATAGAGCTAGTTCAACTCTAGTGTAAAATTATTTGTACTAGCTTATAGAGCTAG
The DNA here is from genome assembly GCF_002575655.3 of Aegilops tauschii subsp. strangulata. Taxonomy (NCBI): domain Eukaryota; kingdom Viridiplantae; phylum Streptophyta; class Magnoliopsida; order Poales; family Poaceae; genus Aegilops; species Aegilops tauschii. The sequence continues at coordinate 153,921,279 of NC_053039.3, forward strand.
GTCAACTCTAGTGTAAAATTATTTGAAGTAGCTTATAGAGCTAGTTCAACTCTAGTGTAAATTTATTTGTACTCGATTATAGAGCTAGTTCAACTCTACTTTAAAATTATTTGTACAAGCTTATAGAGCTAGTTCAACTCTAGCGTAAAATTATTTGAACTAGCTTATAGAGCTAGTTCAACTCTAGTGTAAAATTATTTGAAGTAGCTTACAGAGCTAGTTCAACTCTAGTGTAAAATTATTTGTACTAGACTATAGAGCTAGTTCAGCTCTACTGTAAAATTATTTGTACAACCTTATAAAGCTAGTTTAACTCTGGTGTAAAATTATTTGAACTAGCTTATAGAGCTAGTTCAACTCTAGTGTAAAAATATTTGAATTAGCTTATAGAGCTAGTTCAACTCTAGTGTAAAATTATTTGTACTAGATTATAGAGCTAGTTCAACTCTAGTGTAAAATTATTTGTACTAGATTATAGAGCTAGTTCAACTCTAGTGTAAAATTATTTGAACCAGCTTATAGAGCTAGTTCAACTCTAGTGTAAAATTATTTGTACTACCTATAGAGCAAGTTCAACTCTACTGTAAAATTATTTGTACAAGCTTATAGAGCTAGTTCAACTCTAGTGTAAAATTATTTGAACTAGCTTATAGAGCTAGGTCAACTCTAGTGTAAAATTATTTGAAGAAGCTTATAGAGCTAGTTCAACTCTAGTGTAAAACTATTTGAACTAGATTATACAGCTAGTTCAACTCTAGTGTAAAATTATTTGAACTAGCTTATAGAGCTAGTTCAACTCTAGAGTAAAATTATTTTTACTAGCCTATAGAGCAATTTCAACTCTAGTGTAAAATTATTTGTACAAGTTTATAGATCTAGTTCAACTCTAGTGTAAAATTATTTGTACAAGTTTATAGAGCTAGTTCAACTCTAGTGTAAAATTATTTGTACTCGATTATAGAGCTAGTTCAACTCTACTGTAAAATTATTTGTACAAGCTTATAGAGCTAGTTCAACTCTAGTGTAAAATTATTTGTACTAGGCTATAGAGCTAGTTCAACTCTAGTGTAAAATTATTTGTACAAGCTTATAGAGCTAGTTCAACTCTAGTGTAAAAATATTTGTACTAGGCTATAGAGCTAGTTCAACAATAGTGTAAAATTATTTGAACTAAATTATAGAGCTAGTTCAACTCTAGTGTAAAATTATTTGAACTAGCTTATAGAGGTAGTTCAACTCTAGTGTAAAACTATTTGTACTAGCCTATAGAGCAAGGTCAACTCTCGTGTAAAATTATTTGTACAAGCTTATAGAGCTAGTTCAACTCTAGTGTAAAATTATTTGAACTAGCTTATAGAGCTAGTTCAACTCTACTGTAAAATTATTTGAAGTAGCTTACAGAGCTAGTTCAACTCTAGTGTAAAATTATTTGTACTAGACTATAGAGCTAGTTCAACTCTAGTGTAAAATTATTTGTACAACCTTATAAAGCTAGTTTAACTCTGGTGTAAAATTATTTGAACTAGCTTATAGAGCTATTTCAACTCTAGTGTAAAAATATTTGAAGTAGCTTATAGAGCTAGTTCAACTCTAGTGTAAAATTATTTGTACTAGATTATAGAGCTATTTCAACTCTAGTGTAAAATTATTTGAACTAGCTTATAGAGCTAGTTCAACTCTAGTGTAAAATTATTTGTACTAGCCTATAGAGTAAGTTCAACTCTAGTGTAAAATTATTTGTACAAGCTTATAGAGCTAGTTCAACTCTAGTGTAAAATTATTTGAACTAGCTTATAGAGCTAGGTCAACTCTAGTGTAAAATTATTTGAAGTAGCTTAGAGAGCTAGTTCAACTCTACTGTAAAATTATTTGTACTCGATTATAGAGCTAGTTCAACTCTACTTTAAAATTATTTGAACTAGCTTATAGAGCTAGTTCAACTCTAGTGTAAAATTGTTTGTACTAGCCTATAGAGCAAGTTCAACTCTAGTGTAAAATTATTTGTACAAGCTTATAGAGCTAGTTCAACTCTAGTGTAAAATTATTTGAACTAGCTTATAGAGCTAGGTCAACTCTAGTGTAAAATTATTTGAAGTAGCTTATAGAGCTAGTTCAACTCTAGTGTAAAATTATTTGTACTCGATTATAGAGCTAGTTTAACTCTACTTTAAAATTATTTGTACAAGCTTATAGAGCTAGTTCAACTCTAGTGTAAAATTATTTGTACTAGGCTATAGAGCTAGTTCAACTCTAGTGTAAAATTATTTGTACAAGCATATAGAGCTAGTTCAAATCTAGTGTAAAATTATTTGAACTAGCTTATAGAGCTAGGTCAACTCTAGTGTAAAATTATTTGAAGAAGCTTATAGAGCTAGTTCAACTCTAGTGTAAAATTATTTTAACTAGATTATACAGCTAGTTCCGCTCTAGTGTAAAATTATTTGAACTAGCTTATAGAGCTAGTTCAACTCTAGTGTAAAATTATTTTGACTAGCCTATAGAGCAAGTTCAACTCTAGTGTAAATTTTTTTGTACAAGCTTATAGAGCTAGTTCAACTCTAGTGTAAAATTATTTGAACTAGCTTATAGAGCTAGGTCAACTCTAGTGTAAAATTATTTGAAGTAGTTTATAGAGCTAGTTCAACTCTAGTGTAAAATTATTTGTACTCGATTATAGAGCTGGTTCAACTCTACTATAAAACTATTTGTACAAGCTTATAGAGCTAGTTCAACTCTAGTGTAAAATTATTTGTACTAGGCTATAGAGCTAGTTCAACTCTAGTGTAAAATTATTTGTACAAGCTTATAGAGCTAGTTCAACTCTAGTGTAAAATTATTTGTACTAGGCTATAGAGCTAGTTCAACTCTAGTGTAAAATTATTTGAACTAAATTATAGAGCTAGTTCAACTCTAGAGTAAAATTATTCGAACTAGCTTATAGAGCTAGTTCAACTCTAGTGTAAAATTATTTGTACTAGCCTATAGAGCAAGTTCAACTCTAGTGTAAAATTATTTGTACAAGCTTATAGAGCTAGTTCAACTCAAGTGTAAAATTATTTGAACTAGCTTATAGAGCTAGGTCAACTCTAGTGTAAAATTATTTGAAGAAGCTTATAGAGCTAGTTTAACTCTAGTGTAAAATTATTTGAACTAGATTATACAGCTAGTTCAACTCTAGTGTAAAATTATTTGAACTAGCTTATAGAGCTAGTTCAACTCTAGAGTAAAATTATTTGTACTAGCCTATAGAGCAAGTTCAACTCTAGTGTAAAATTATTTTTACAAGTTTATAGAGCTAGTTCAACTCTAGTGTAAAATTATTTGAACTAGCTTATAGAGCTAGGTCAACTCTAGTGTAAAATTATTTGAAGTAGTTTATAGAGCTAGTTCAACTCTAGTGTAAAATTATTTGTACTCGATTATAGAGCTAGTTCAACTCTACTGTAAAATTATTTGTACAAGCTTATAGAGCTAGTTCAACTCTAGTGTAAAATTATTCGTACTAGGCTATAGAGCTAGTTCAACTCTAGTGTAAAATTATTTGTACAAGCTTATAGAGCTAGTTCAACTCTAGTGTAAAAATATTTGTACTAGGCTATAGAGCTAGTTCAACAATAGTGTAAAATTATTTGAACTAAATTATAGAGCTAGTTCAACTCTAGTGTAAAATTATTTGAACTAGCTTATAGAGCTAGTTCAACTCTAGTGTAAAACTATTTGTACTAGCCTATAGAGCAAGGTCAACTCTAGTGTAAAATTATTTGTACAAGCTTATAGAGCTAGTTCAACTCTAGTGTAAAATTATTTGAACTAGCTTATAGAGCTAGTTCAACTCTACTGTAAAATTATTTGAAGTAGCTTACAGAGCTAGTTCAACTCTAGTGTAAAATTATTTGTACTAGACTATAGAGCTAGTTCAACTCTAGTGTAAAATTATTTGTACAACCTTATAAAGCTAGTTTAACTCTGGTGTAAAATTATTTGAACTAGCTTATAGAGCTAGTTCAACTCTAGTGTAAAAATATTTGAAGTAGCCTATAGAGCAAGTTCAACTCTAGTGTAAAATTATTTGTACTCGATTATAGAGCTAGTTTAACTCTACTTTAAAATTATTTGTACAAGCTTATAGAGCTAGTTCAACTCTAGTGTAAAATTATTTGTACTAGGCTATAGAGCTAGTTCAACTCTAGTGTAAAATTATTTGTACAAGCATATAGAGCTAGTTCAACTCTAGTGTAAAATTATTTGAACTAGCTTATAGAGCTAGGTCAACTCTAGTGTAAAATTATTTGAAGAAGCTTATAGAGCTAGTTCAACTCTAGTGTAAAATTATTTGAACTAGATTATACAGCTAGTTCCGCTCTAGTGTAAAATTATTTGAACTAGCTTATAGAGCTAGTTCAACTCTAGTGTAAAATTATTTTGACTAGCCTATAGAGCAAGTTCAACTCTAGTGTAAAATTTTTTGTACAAGCTTATAGAGCTAGTTCAACTCTAGTGTAAAATTATTTGAACTAGCTTATAGAGCTAGGTCAACTCTAGTGTAAAATTATTTGAAGTAGTTTATAGAGCTAGTTCAACTCTAGTGTAAAATTATTTGTACTCGATTATAGAGCTAGTTCAACTCTACTATAAAACTATTTGTACAAGCTTATAGAGCTAGTTCAACTCTAGTGTAAAATTATTTGTACTAGGCTATAGAGTTAGTTCAACTCTAGTGTAAAATTATTTGTACAAGCTTATAGAGCTAGTTCAACTCTAGTGTAAAATTATTTGTACTAGGCTATAGAGCTAGTTCAACTCTAGTGTAAAATTATTTGAACAAAATTATAGAGCTAGTTCAACTCTAGAGTAAAATTATTCGAACTAGCTTATAGAGCTAGTTCAACTCTAGTGTAAAATTATTTGTACTAGCCTATAGAGCAAGTTCAACTCTAGTGTAAAATTATTTGTACAAGCTTATAGAGCTAGTTCAACTCAAGTGTAAAATTATTTGAACTAGCTTATAGAGCTAGGTCAACTCTAGTGTAAAATTATTTGAAGAAGCTTATAGAGCTAGTTTAACTCTAGTGTAAAATTATTTGAACTAGATTATACAGCTAGTTCAACTCTAGTGTAAAATTATTTGAACTAGCTTATAGAGCTAGTTCAACTCTAGAGTAAAATTATTTGTACTAGCCTATAGAGCAAGTTCAACTCTAGTGTAAAATTATTTTTACAAGTTTATAGAGCTAGTTCAACTCTAGTGTAAAATTATTTGAACTAGCTTATAGAGCTAGGTCAACTCTAGTGTAAAATTATTTGAAGTAGTTTATAGAGCTAGTTCAACTCTAGTGTAAAATTATTTGTACTCGATTATAGAGCTAGTTCAACTCTACTGTAAAATTATTTGTACAAGCTTATAGAGCTAGTTCAACTCTAGTGTAAAATTATTCGTACTAGGCTATAGAGCTAGTTCAACACTAGTGTAAAATTATTTGTACAAGCTTATAGAGCTAGTTCAACTCTAGTGTAAAAATATTTGTACTAGGCTATAGAGCTAGTTCAACAATAGTGTAAAATTATTTGAACTAAATTATAGAGCTAGTTCAACTCTAGTGTAAAATTATTTGAACTAGCTTATAGAGCTAGTTCAACTCTAGTGTAAAACTATTTGTACTAGCCTATAGAGCAAGGTCAACTCTAGTGTAAAATTATTTGTACAAGCTTATAGAGCTAGTTCAACTCTAGTGTAAAATTATTTGAACTAGCTTATAGAGCTAGTTCAACTCTACTGTAAAATTATTTGAAGTAGCTTACAGAGCTAGTTCAACTCTAGTGTAAAATTATTTGTACTAGACTATAGAGCTAGTTCAACTCTAGTGTAAAATTATTTGTACAACCTTATAAAGCTAGTTTATCTCTGGTGTAAAATTATTTGAACTAGCTTATAGAGCTAGTTCAACTCTAGTGTAAAAATATTTGAAGTAGCTTATAGAGCTAGTTCAACTCTAGTGTAAAATTATTTGTACTAGATTATAGAGCTATTTCAACTCTAGTGTAAAATTATTTGAACTAGCTTATAGAGCTAGTTCAACTCTAGTGTAAAATTATTTGTACTAGGCTATACAGCTAGTTCAACTCTAGTGTAAAATTATTTGTACAAGCTTATAGAGCTAGTTCAATTCTAGTGTAAAATTATTTGAACTAGCTTATAAAGCTAGGTCAACTCTAGTGTAAAATTATTTGTACAAGCTTATAGAGCTAGTTCAACTCTAGTGTAAAATTATTTGAACTAGCTTATAGAGCTAGTTCAACTCTACTGTAAAATTATTTGAAGTAGCTTACAGAGCTAGTTCAACTCTAGTGTAAAATTATTTGTACTAGACTATAGAGCTAGTTCAACTCTAGTGTAAAATTATTTGTACAACCTTATAAAGCTAGTTTATCTCTGGTGTAAAATTATTTGAACTAGCTTATAGAGCTAGTTCAACTCTAGTGTAAAAATATTTGAAGTAGCTTATAGAGCTAGTTCAACTCTAGTGTAAAATTATTTGTACTAGATTATAGAGCTATTTCAACTCTAGTGTAAAATTATTTGAACTAGCTTATAGAGCTAGTTCAACTCTAGTGTAAAATTATTTGTACTAGGCTATACAGCTAGTTCAACTCTAGTGTAAAATTATTTGTACAAGCTTATAGAGCTAGTTCAATTCTAGTGTAAAATTATTTGAACTAGCTTATAAAGCTAGGTCAACTCTAGTGTAAAATTATTTGTACAAGCTTATAGAGCTAGTTCAACTCTAGTGTAAAATTTTTTGAACTAGCTTATAGAGCTAGTTCAACTCTACTGTAAAATTATTTGAAGTAGCTTACAGAGCTAGTTCAACTCTAGTGTAAAATTATTTGTACTAGACTATAGAGCTAGTTCAACTCTAGTGTAAAATTATTTGTACAACCTTATAAAGCTAGTTTAACTCTGGTGTAAAATTATTTGAACTAGCTTATAGAGCTAGTTCAACTCTAGTGTAAAAATATTTGAAGTAGCTTATAGAGCTAGTTCAACTCTAGTGTAAAATTATTTGTACTAGATTATAGAGCTATTTCAACTCTAGTGTAAAATTATTTGAACTAGCTTATAGAGCTAGTTCAACTCTAGTGTAAAATTATTTGTACTAGCCTATAGAGCTAGTTCAACTCTAGTGTAAAATTATTTGTACAAGCTTATAGAGCTAGTTCAACTATAGTGTAAAATTATTTGAACTAGCTTATAAAGCTAGGTCAACTCTAGTGTAAAATTATTTGTACAAGCTTATAGAGCTAGTTCAACTCTAGTGTAAAATTATTTCAACTAGCTTATAGAGCTAGGTCAACTCTAGTGTAAAATTATTTGAAGTAGCTTATAGAGCTAGTTCAACACTAGTGTAAAATTATTTGTACTCGATTATAGAGCTAGTTCAACTCTACTGTAAAACTATTTGTACAAGCTTATAGAGCTAGTTCAACTCTAGTGTAAAATTATTTGTACTAGGCTATAGAGCTAGTTCAACTCTAGTGTAAAATTATTTGTACAAGCTTATAGAGCTAGTTCAACTCTAGTGTAAAATTATTTGTACTAGGCTATAGAGCTAGTTCAACTCTAGTGTAAAATTATTTGAACTAAATTTTAGAGCTAGTTCAACTCTAGAGTAAAATTATTCGAACTAGCTTATAGAGCTAGTTCAACTCTAGTGTAAAATTATTTGTACTAGCCTATAGAGCAAGTTCAACTCTAGTGTAAAATTATTTGTACAAGCTTATAGAGCTAGTTCAACTCTAGCGTAAAATTATTTGAACTAGCTTATAGAGCTAGTTCAACTCTAGTGTAAACTTATTTGAAGTAGCTTACAGAGCTAGTTCAACTCTAGTGTAAAATTATTTGTACTAGACTATAGAGCTAGTTCAGCTCTACTGTAAAATTATTTGTACAACCTTATAAAGCTAGTTTAACTCTGGTGTAAAATTATTTGAACTAGCTTATAGAGCTAGTTCAACTCTAGTGTAAAAATATTTGAAGTAGCTTATAGAGCTAGTTCAACTCTAGTGTAAAATTATTTGTACTAGATTATAGAGCTAGTTCAACTCTAGTGTAAAATTATTTGAACTAGCTTATAGAGCTAGTTTAACTCTAGTGTAAAATTATTTGTACTACCTATAGAGCAAGTTCAACTCTAGTGTAAAATTATTTGTACAAGCTTATAGAGCTAGTTCAACTCTAGTGTAAAATTATTTGAACTAGCTTATAGAGCTAGGTCAACTCTAGTGTAAAATTATTTGAAGAAGCTTATAGAGCTAGTTCAACTCTAGTGTAAAACTATTTGAACTAGATTATACAGCTAGTTCAACTCTAGTGTAAAATTATTTGAACTAGCTTATAGAGCTAGTTCAACTCTAGAGTAAAATTATTTGTACTAGCCTATAGAGCAAGTTCAACTCTAGTGTAAAATTATTTGTACAAGTTTATAGATCTAGTTCAACTCTAGTGTAAAATTATTTGTACAAGTTTATAGAGCTAGTTCAACTCTAGTGTAAAATTATTTGTACTCGATTATAGAGCTAGTTCAACTCTACTGTAAAATTATTTGTACAAGCTTATAGAGCTAGTTCAACTCTAGTGTAAAATTATTTGTACTAGGCTATAGAGCTAGTTCAACTCTAGTGTAAAATTATTTGTACAAGCTTATAGAGCTAGTTCAACTCTAGTGTAAAAATATTTGTACTAGGCTATAGAGCTAGTTCAACAATAGTGTAAAATTATTTGAACTAAATTATAGAGCTAGTTCAACTCTAGTGTAAAATTATTTGAACTAGCTTATAGAGGTAGTTCAACTCTAGTGTAAAACTATTTGTACTAGCCTATAGAGCAAGGTCAACTCTCGTGTAAAATTATTTGTACAAGCTTATAGAGCTAGTTCAACTCTAGTGTAAAATTATTTGAACTAGCTTATAGAGCTAGTTCAACTCTACTGTAAAATTATTTGAAGTAGCTTCAGAGCTAGTTCAACTCTAGTGTAAAATTATTTGTACTAGACTATAGAGCTAGTTCAACTCTAGTGTAAAATTATTTGTACAACCTTATAAAGCTAGTTTAACTCTGGTGTAAAATTATTTGAACTAGCTTATAGAGCTAGTTCAACTCTAGTGTAAAATTATTTGTACTAGATTATAGAGCTATTTCAACTCTAGTGTAAAATTATTTGAACTAGCTTATAGAGCTAGTTCAACTCTAGTGTAAAATTATTTGTACTAGCCTATAGAGTAAGTTCAACTCTAGTGTAAAATTATTTGTACAAGCTTATAGAGCTAGTTCAACTCTAGTGTAAAATTATTTGAACTAGCTTATAGAGCTAGGTCAACTCTAGTGTAAAATTATTTGAAGTAGCTTAGAGAGCTAGTTCAACTCTAGTGTAAAATTATTTGTACTCGATTATAGAGCTAGTTCAACTCTACTTTAAAATTATTTGAACTAGCTTATAGAGCTAGTTCAACTCTAGTGTAAAATTGTTTGTACTAGCCTATAGAGCAAGTTCAACTCTAGTGTAAAATTATTTGTACAAGCTTATAGAGCTAGTTCAACTCTAGTGTAAAATTATTTGAACTAGCTTATAGAGCTAGGTCAACTCTAGTGTAAAATTATTTGAAGTAGCTTATAGAGCTAGTTCAACTCTAGTGTAAAATTATTTGTACTCGATTATAGAGCTAGTTTAACTCTACTTTAAAATTATTTGTACAAGCTTATAGAGCTAGTTCAACTCTAGTGTAAAATTATTTGTACTAGGCTATAGAGCTAGTTCAACTCTAGTGTATAATTATTTGTACAAGCATATAGAGCTAGTTCAACTCTAGTGTAAAATTATTTGTACTAGGCTATCGAGCTAGTTCAACTCTAGTGTAAAATTATTTGAACTAAATTATAGATCTAGTTCAACTCTAGTGTAAAAATATTTGAAGTAGCTTATAGATCTAGTTCAACTCTAGTGTAAAATTATTTGTACTAGATTATAGTGCTATTTCAACTCTAGTGTAAAATTATTTGAACTAGCTTATAGAGCTAGTTCAACTCTAGTGTAAAATTATTTGTACTAGCCTATAGAGTAAGTTCAACTCTAGTGTAAAATTATTTGTACAAGCTTAAGGAGCTAGTTCAACTCTAGTGTAAAATTATTTGAACTAGCTTATAGAGCTAGGTCAACTCTAGTGTAAAATTATTTGAAGTAGCTTAGAGAGCTAGTTCAACTCTAGTGTAAAATTATTTGTACAACCTTATAAAGCTAGTTTAACTCTGGTGTAAAATTATTTGAACTAGCTTATAGAGCTATTTCAACTCTAGTGTAAAAATATTTGAAGTAGCTTATAGAGCTAGTTCAACTCTAGTGTAAAATTATTTGTACTAGATTATAGAGCTATTTCAACTCTAGTGTAAAATTATTTGAACTAGCTTATAGAGCTAGTTCAACTCTAGTGTAAAATTATTTGTACTAGCCTATAGAGTAAGTTCAACTCTAGTGTAAAATTATTTGTACAAGCTTATAGAGCTAGTTCAACTCTACTGTAAAATTATTTGAACTAAATTATAGAGCTAGTTCAACTCTAGTGTTAAATTATTTGAACTAGCTTATAGAGCTAGGTCAACTATAGTGTAAAATTATTTGAACTAGCTTATAGAGCTAGTTCAACTCTAGTGTAAAATTATTTGTACTAGATTATAGAGCTATTTCAACTCTAGTGTAAAATTATTTGAACTAGCTTATAGAGCTAGTTCAACTCTAGTGTAAAATTATTTGTACTAGCCTATAGAGTAAGTTCAACTCTAGTGTAAAATTATTTGTACAAGCTTATAGAGCTAGTTCAACTCTAGTGTAAAATTATTTGAACTAGCTTATAGAGCTAGGTCAACTCTAGTGTAAAATTATTTGAAGTAGCTTAGAGAGCTAGTTCAACTCTAGTGTAAAATTATTTGTACTCGATTATAGAGCTAGTTCAACTCTACTTTAAAATTATTTGAACTAGCTTATAGAGCTAGTTCAACTCTAGTGTAAAATTGTTTGTACTAGCCTATAGAGCAAGTTCAACTCTAGTGTAAAATTATTTGTACAAGCTTATAGAGCTAGTTCAACTCTAGTGTAAAATTATTTGAACTAGCTTATAGAGCTAGGTCAACTCTAGTGTAAAATTATTTGAAGTAGCTTATAGAGCTAGTTCAACTCTAGTGTAAAATTATTTGTACTCGATTATAGAGCTAGTTTAACTCTACTTTAAAATTATTTGTACAAGCTTATAGAGCTAGTTCAACTCTAGTGTAAAATTATTTGTACTAGGCTATAGAGCTAGTTCAACTCTAGTGTATAATTATTTGTACAAGCATATAGAGCTAGTTCAACTCTAGTGTAAAATTATTTGTACTAGGCTATCGAGCTAGTTCAACTCTAGTGTAAAATTATTTGAACTAAATTATAGAGCTAGTTCAACTCTAGTGTAAAAATATTTGAAGTAGCTTATAGATCTAGTTCAACTCTAGTGTAAAATTATTTGTACTAGATTATAGTGCTATTTCAACTCTAGTGTAAAATTATTTGAACTAGCTTATAGAGCTAGTTCAACTCTAGTGTAAAATTATTTGTACTAGCCTATAGAGTAAGTTCAACTCTAGTGTAAAATTATTTGTACAAGCTTAAAGAGCTAGTTCAACTCTAGTGTAAAATTATTTGAACTAGCTTATAGAGCTAGGTCAACTCTAGTGTAAAATTATTTGAAGTAGCTTAGAGAGCTAGTTCAACTCTAGTGTAAAATTATTTGTACAACCTTATAAAGCTAGTTTAACTCTGGTGTAAAATTATTTGAACTAGCTTATAGAGCTATTTCAACTCTAGTGTAAAAATATTTGAAGTAGCTTATAGAGCTAGTTCAACTCTAGTGTAAAATTATTTGTACTAGATTATAGAGCTATTTCAACTCTAGTGTAAAATTATTTGAACTAGCTTATAGAGCTAGTTCAACTCTAGTGTAAAATTATTTGTACTAGCCTATAGAGTAAGTTCAACTCTAGTGTAAAATTATTTGTACAAGCTTATAGAGCTAGTTCAACTCTACTGTAAAATTATTTGAACTAAATTATAGAGCTAGTTCAACTCTAGTGTTAAATTATTTGAACTAGCTTATAGAGCTAGGTCAACTATAGTGTAAAATTATTTGAACTAGCTTATAGAGCTAGTTCAACTCTAGTGTAAAAATATTTGAAGTAGCTTATAGAGCTAGTTCAACTCTAGTGTAAAATTATTTGTACTAGATTATAGAGCTATTTCAACTCTAGTGTAAAATTATTTGAACTAGCTTATAGAGCTAGTTCAACTCTAGTGTAAAATTATTTGTACTAGGCTATACAGCTAGTTCAACTCTAGTGTAAAATTATTTGTACAAGCTTATAGAGCTAGTTCAATTCTAGTGTAAAATTATTTGAACTAGCTTATAAAGCTAGGTCAACTCTAGTGTAAAATTATTTGTACAAGCTTATAGAGCTAGTTCAACTCTAGTGTAAAATTATTTGAACTAGCTTATAGAGCTAGTTCAACTCTACTGTAAAATTATTTGAAGTAGCTTACAGAGCTAGTTCAACTCTAGTGTAAAATTATTTGTACTAGACTAGAGAGCTAGTTCAACTCTAGTGTAAAATTATTTGTACAACCTTATAAAGCTAGTTTAACTCTGGTGTAAAATTATTTGAACTAGCTTATAGAGCTAGTTCAACTCTAGTGTAAAAATATTTGAAGTAGCTTATAGAGCTAGTTCAACTCTAGTGTAAAATTATTTGTACTAGATTATAGAGCTATTTCAACTCTAGTGTAAAATTATTTGAACTAGCTTATAGAGCTAGTTCAACTCTAGTGTAAAATTATTTGTACTAGCCTATAGAGCTAGTTCAACTCTAGTGTAAAATTATTTGTACAAGCTTATAGAGCTAGTTCAATTCTAGTGTAAAATTATTTGAACTAGCTTATAAAGCTAGGTCAACTCTAGTGTAAAATTATTTGTACAAGCTTATAGAGCTAGTTCAACTCTAGTGTAAAATTATTTGAACTAGCTTATAGAGCTAGTTCAACTCTACTGTAAAATTATTTGAAGTAGCTTACAGAGCTAGTTCAACTCTAGTGTAAAATTATTTGTACTAGACTATAGAGCTAGTTCAACTCTAGTGTAAAATTATTTGTACAACCTTATAAAGCAAGTTTAACTCTGGTGTAAAATTATTTGAACTAGCTTATAGAGCTAGTTCAACTCTAGTGTAAAAATATTTGAAGTAGCTTATAGAGCTAGTTCAACTCTAGTGTAAAATTATTTGTACTAGATTATAGAGCTATTTCAACTCTAGTGTAAAATTATTTGAACTAGCTTATAGAGCTAGTTCAACTCTAGTGTAAAATTATTTGTACTAGCCTATAGAGCTAGTTCAACTCTAGTGTAAAATTATTTGTACAAGCTTATAGAGCTAGTTCAACTCTAGTGTAAAATTATTTGAACTAGCTTATAAAGCTAGGTCAACTCTAGTGTAAAATTATTTGTACAAGCTTATAGAGCTAGTTCAACTCTAGTGTAAAATTATTTCAACTAGCTTATAGAGCTAGGTCAACTCTAGTGTAAAATTATTTGAAGTAGCTTATAGAGCTAGTTCAACTCTAGAGTAAAATTATTTGTACAACCTTATAAAGCTAGTTTAACTCTGGTGTAAAATTATTTGAACTAGCTTATAGAGCTATTTCAACTCTAGTGTAAAATTATTTGTACTAGCCTATAGAGCAAGTTCAACTCTAGTGTAAAATTATTTGTACAAGTTTATAGATCTAGTTCAACTCTAGTGTAAAATTATTTGTACAAGTTTATAGAGCTAGTTCAACTCTAGTGTAAAATTATTTGTACTCGATTATAGAGCTAGTTCAACTCTACTGTAAAATTATTTGTACAAGCTTATAGAGCTAGTTCAACTCTAGTGTAAAATTATTTGTACTAGGCTATAGAGCTAGTTCAACTCTAGTGTAAAATTATTTGTACAAGCTTATAGAGCTAGTTCAACTCTAGTGTAAAAATATTTGTACTAGGCTATAGAGCTAGTTCAACAATAGTGTAAAATTATTTGAACTAAATTATAGAGCTAGTTCAACTCTAGTGTAAAATTATTTGAACTAGCTTATAGAGGTAGTTCAACTCTAGTGTAAAACTATTTGTACTAGCCTATAGAGCAAGGTCAACTCTCGTGTAAAATTATTTGTACAAGCTTATAGAGCTAGTTCAACTCTAGTGTAAAATTATTTGAACTAGCTTATAGAGCTAGTTCAACTCTACTGTAAAATTATTTGAAGTAGCTTACAGAGCTAGTTCAACTCTAGTGTAAAATTATTTGTACTAGACTATAGAGCTAGTTCAACTCTAGTGTAAAATTATTTGTACAACCTTATAAAGCTAGTTTAACTCTGGTGTAAAATTATTTGAACTAGCTTATAGAGCTATTTCAACTCTAGTGTAAAAATATTTGAAGTAGCTTATAGAGCTAGTTCAACTCTAGTGTAAAATTATTTGTACTAGATTATAGAGCTATTTCAACTCTAGTGTAAAATTATTTGAACTAGCTTATAGAGCTAGTTCAACTCTAGTGTAAAATTATTTGTACTAGCCTATAGAGTAAGTTCAACTCTAGTGTAAAATTATTTGTACAAGCTTATAGAGCTAGTTCAACTCTAGTGTAAAATTATTTGAACTAGCTTATAGAGCTAGGTCAACTCTAGTGTAAAATTATTTGAAGTAGCTTAGAGAGCTAGTTCAACTCTAGTGTAAAATTATTTGTACTCGATTATAGAGCTAGTTCAACTCTACTTTAAAATTATTTGAACTAGCTTATAGAGCTAGTTCAACTCTAGTGTAAAATTGTTTGTACTAGCCTATAGAGCAAGTTCAACTATAGTGTAAAATTATTTGTACAAGCTTATAGAGCTAGTTCAACTCTAGTGTAAAATTATTTGAACTAGCTTATAGAGCTAGGTCAACTCTAGTGTAAAATTATTTGAAGTAGCTTATAGAGCTAGTTCAACTCTAGTGTAAAATTATTTGTACTCGATTATAGAGCTAGTTCAACTCTAGTGTAAAATTATTTGAACTAGCTTATAGAGCTAATTCAACTCTACTGTAAAATTATTTGAAGTAGCTTACAGAGCTAGTTCAACTCTAGTGTAAAATTATTTGTACTAGACTATAGAGCTAGTTCAACTCTAGTGTAAAATTATTTGTACAACCTTATAAAGCTAGTTTAACTCTGGTGTAAAATTATTTGAACTAGCTTATAGAGCTAGTTCAACTCTAGTGTAAAAATATTTGAAGTAGCTTATAGAGCTAGTTCAACTCTAGTGTAAAATTATTTGTACTAGATTATAGTGCTATTTCAACTCTAGTGTAAAATTATTTGAACTAGCTTATAGAGCTAGTTCAACTCTAGTGTAAAATTATTTGTACTAGCCTATAGAGCTAGTTCAACTCTAGTGTAAAATTATTTGTACAAGCTTATAGAGCTAGTTCAACTCTAGTGTAAAATTATTTGAACTAGCTTATAAAGCTAGGTCAACTCTAGTGTAAAATTATTTGTACAAGCTTATAGAGCTAGTTCAACTCTAGTGTAAAATTATTTGAACTAGCTTATAGAGCTAGTTCAACTCTACTGTAAAATTATTTGTACTAGCCTATAGAGCTAGTTCAACTCTAGTGTAAAATTATTTGAACTAGCTTATAGAGCTAGTTCAACTCTAGTGTAAAATTATTTGTACTAGCCTATAGAGCTAGTTCAACTCTAGTGTAAAATTATTTGTACAAGCTTATAGAGCTAGTTCAACTCTAGTGTAAAATTATTTGAACTAGCTTATAGAGCTAGTTCAACTCTACTGTAAAATTACTTGAAGTAGCTTACAGAGCTAGTTCAACTCTAGTGTAAAATTATTTGTACTAGACTATAGAGCTAGTTCAACTCTAGTGTAAAATTATTTGTACAACCTTATAAAGCTAGTTTAACTCTGGTGTAAAATTATTTGAACTAGCTTATAGAGCTATTTCAACTCTAGTGTAAAAATATTTGAAGTAGCTTATAGAGCTAGTTCATCTCTAGTGTAAAATTATTTGTACTAGATTATAGAGCTATTTCAACTCTAGTGTAAAATTATTTGAACTAGCTTATAGAGCTAGTTCAACTCTAGTGTAAAATTATTTGTACTAGCCTATAGAGTAAGTTCAACTCTAGTGTAAAATTATTTGTACAAGCTTATAGAGCTAGTTCAACTCTAGTGTAAAATTATTTGAACTAGCTTATAGAGCTAGGTCAACTCTAGTGTAAAATTATTTGAAGTAGCTTAGAGAGCTAGTTCAACTCTAGTGTAAAATTATTTGTACTCGATTATAGAGCTAGTTCAACTCTACTTTAAAATTATTTGAACTAGCTTATAGAGCTAGTTCAACTCTAGTGTAAAATTGTTTGTACTAGCCCATAGAGCAAGTTCAACTCTAGTGTAAAATTATTTGTACAAGCTTATAGAGCTAGTTCAACTCTAGTGTAAAATTATTTGAACTAGCTTATAGAGCTAGGTCAACTCTAGTGTAAAATTATTTGAAGTAGCTTATAGAGCTAGTTCAACTCTAGTGTAAAATTATTTGTACTCGATTATAGAGCTAGTTTAACTCTACTTTAAAATTATTTGTACAAGCTTATAGAGCTAGTTCAACTCTAGTGTAAAATTATTTGTACTAGGCTATAGAGCTAGTTCAACTCTAGTGTATAATTATTTGTACAAGGATATAGAGCTAGTTCAACTCTAGTGTAAAATTATTTGTACTAGGCTATCGAGCTAGTTCAACTCTAGTGTAAAATTATTTGAACTAAATTATAGAGCTAGTTCAACTCTAGTGTAAAAATATTTGAAGTAGCTTATAGATCTAGTTCAACTCTAGTGTAAAATTATTTGTACTAGATTATAGTGCTATTTCAACTCTAGTGTAAAATTATTTGAACTAGCTTATAGAGCTAGTTCAACTCTAGTGTAAAATTATTTGTACTAGCCTATAGAGTAAGTTCAACTCTAGTGTAAAATTATTTGTACAAGCTTAAAGAGCTAGTTCAACTCTAGTGTAAAATTATTTGAACTAGCTTATAGAGCTAGGTCAACTCTAGTGTAAAATTATTTGAAGTAGCTTAGAGAGCTAGTTCAACTCTAGTGTAAAATTATTTGTACTCGATTATAGAGCTAGTTCAACTCTACTGTAAAATTATTTGAACTAGCTTATAGAGCTAGTTCAACTCTAGTGTAAAATTATTTGTACTAGCCTATAGAGCAAGTTCAACTCTAGTGTAAAATTATTTGTACAAGCTTATAGAGCTAGTTCAACTCTAGTGTAAAATTATTTGTACTAGCTTATAGAGCTAGGTCAACTCTAGTGTAAAATTATTTGAAGTAGCTTATAGAGCTAGTTCAACTCTAGTGTAAAATTATTTGTACTCGTTTATAGAGCTAGTTCAACTCTACTTTAAAATTATTTGTACAAGCTTATAGAGCTAGTTCAACTCTAGTGTAAAATTATTTGTACTAGGCTATAGAGCTAGTTCAACTCTAGTGTAAAATTATTTGTACAAGCATATAGAGCTAGTTCAACTCTAGTGTAAAATTATTTGTACTAGGCTATCGAGCTAGTTCAACTCTAGTGTAAAATTATTTGAACTAAATTATAGAGCTAGTTCAACTCTAGTGTAAAATTATTTGTACTAGCCTATAGAGCAAGTTCAACTCTAGTGTAAAATTATTTGTACAAGCTTATAGAGCTAGTTCAACTCTAGTGTAAAATTATTTGAACTAGCTTATAGAGCTAGTTCAACTCTAGTGTAAAATTATTTGAAGTAGCTTACAGAGCTAGTTCAACTCTAGTGTAAAATTATTTGTACCAGACTATAGAGCTAGTTCAACTCTAGTGTAAAATTATTTGTACAACCTTATAAAGCTAGTTTAACTCTAGTGTAAAATTATTTGAACTAGCTTATAGAGCTAGTTCAACTCTAGTGTAAAAATATTTGAAGTAGCTTATAGAGCTAGTTCAACTCTAGTGTAAAATTATTTGTACTAGATTATAGAGCTAGTTCAACTCTAGTGTAAAATTATTTGAACTATTCAACTCTAGTGTAAAATTATTTGTACTAGCCTATAGAGTAAGTTCAACTCTAGTGTAAAATTATTTGTACAAGCTTATAGAGCTAGTTCAACTCTAGTGTAAAATTATTTGAACTAGCTTATAGAGCTAGGTCAACTCTAGTGTAAAATTATTTGAAGTAGCTTATAGAGCAAGTTCAACTCTAGTGTAAAATTATTTGTACAAGTTTATAGAGCTAGTTCAACTCTAGTGTAAAATTATTTGAACTAGCTTATAGAGCTAGGTCAACTCTAGTGTAAAATTATTTGAAGTCGTTTATAGAGCTAGTTCAACTATAGTGTAAAATTATTTGTACTCGATTATAGAGCTAGTTCAACTCTATTGTAAAATTATTTGTACAAGCTTATAGAGCTAGTTCAACTCTAGTGTAAAATTATTTGTACTAGGCTATAGAGCTAGTTCAACTCTAGTGTAAAATTATTTGTACAAGCTTATAGAGCTAGTTCAACTCTAGTGTAAAAATATTTGTACTAGGCTATAGAGCTAGTTCAACAATAGTGTAAAATTATTTGAACTAAATTATAGAGCTAGTTCAACTCTAGTGTAAAATTATTTGAACTAGCTTATAGAGCTAGTTCAACTCTAGTGTAAAACTATTTGTACTAGCCTATAGAGCAAGGTCAACTCTAGTGTAAAATTACTTGTACAAGCTTATAGAGCTAGTTCAACTCTAGTGTAAAATTATTTGAACTAGCTTATAGAGCTAGTTCAACTCTACTGTAAAATTATTTGAAGTAGCTTACAGAGCTAGTTCAACTCTAGTGTAAAATTATTTGTACTAGACTATAGAGCTAGTTCAACTCTAGTGTAAAATTATTTGTACAACCTTATAAAGCTAGTTTAACTCTGGTGTAAAATTATTTGAACTAGCTTATAGAGCTAGTTCAACTCTAGTGTAAAAATATTTGAAGTAGCTTATAGAGCTAGTTCAACTCTAGTGTAAAATTATTTGTACTAGATTATAGTGCTATTTCCACTCTAGTGTAAAATTATTTGAACTAGCTTATAGAGCTAGTTCAACTCTAGTGTAAAATTATTTGTACTAGCCTATAGAGCTAGTTCAACTCTAGTGTAAAATTATTTGTACAAGTTTATAGATCTAGTTCAACTCTAGTGTAAAATTATTTGTACAAGTTTATAGAGCTAGTTCAACTCTAGTGTAAAATTATTTGTACTCGATTATAGAGCTAGTTCAACTCTGCTGTAAAATTATTTGTACAAGCTTATAGAGCTAGTTCAACTCTAGTGTAAAATTATTTGTACTAGGCTATAGAGCTAGTTCAACTCTAGTGTAAAATTATTTGTACAAGCTTATAGAGCTAGTTCAACTCTAGTGTAAAATTATTTGTACTAGGCTATAGAGCTAGTTCAACTCTAGTGTAAAATTATTTGTACTAGATTATAGTGCTATTTCCACTCTAGTGTAAAATTATTTGTACAAGCTTATAGAGCTAGTTCAACTCTAGTGTAAAATTATTTGTACTAGCCTATAGAGCTAGTTCAACTCTAGTGTAAAATTATTTGTACAAGCTTATAGAGCTAGTTCAACTCTAGTGTAAAATTATTTGAACTAGCTTATAAAGCTAGGTCAACTCTAGTGTAAAATTATTTGTACAAGCTTATAGAGCTAGTTCAACTCTAGTGTAAAATTATTTGAACTAGCTTATAGAGCTAGTTCAACTCTACTGTAAAATTATTTGAAGTAGCTTACAGAGCTAGTTCAACTCTAGTGTAAAATTATTTGTACTAGACTATAGAGCTAGTTCAACTCTAGTGTAAAATTATTTGTACAACCTTATAAAGCTAGTTTAACTCTGGTGTAAAATTATTTGAACTAGCTTATAGAGCTAGTTCAACTCTAGTGTAAAAATATTTGAAGTAGCTTATAGAGCTAGTTCAACTCTAGTGTAAAATTATTTGTACTAGATTATAGAGCTATTTCAACTCTAGTGTAAAATTATTTGAACTAGCTTATAGAGCTAGTTCAACTCTAGTGTAAAATTATTTGTACTAGCCTATAGAGCTAGTTCAACTCTAGTGTAAAATTATTTGTACAAGTTTATAGATCTAGTTCAACTCTAGTGTAAAATTATTTGTACAAGTTTATAGAGCTAGTTCAACTCTAGTGTAAAATTATTTGTACTCGATTATAGAGCTAGTTCAACTCTACTGTAAAATTATTTGTACAAGCTTATAGAGCTAGTTCAACTCTAGTGTAAAATTATTTGTACTAGGCTATAGAGCTAGTTCAACTCTAGTGTAAAATTATTTTTACAAGCTTATAGAGCTAGTTCAACTCTAGTGTAAAAAAATTTGTACTAGGCTATAGAGCTAGTACAACAATAGTGTAAAATTATTTGAACTAAATTATAGAGCTAGTTCAACTCTAGTGTAAAATTATTTGAACTAGCATATAGAGGTAGTTCAACTCTAGTGTAAAACTATTTGTACTAGCCTATAGAGCAAGGTCAACTCTCGTGTAAAATTATTTGTACAAGCTTATAGAGCTAGTTCAACTCTAGTGTAAAATTATTTGAACTAGCTTATAGAGCTAGTTCAACTCTACTGTAAAATTATTTGAAGTAGCTTACAGAGCTAGTTCAACTCTAGTGTAAAATTATTTGTACTAGACTATAGAGCTAGTTCAGCTCTACTGTAAAATTATTTGTACAACCTTATAAAGCTAGTTTAACTCTGGTGTAAAATTATTTGAACTAGCTTATAGAGCTAGTTCAACTCTACTGTAAAAATATTTGAAGTAGCTTATAGAGCTAGTTCAACTCTAGTGTAAAATTATTTGTACTAGATTATAGAGCTAGTGCAACTCTAGTGTAAAATTATTTGAACTAGCTTATAGAGCTAGTTCAACTCTAGTGTAAAATTATTTGTACTACCTATAGAGCAAGTTCAACTCTAGTGTAAAATTATTTGTACAAGCTTATAGAGCTAGTTCAACTCTAGTGTAAAATTATTTGAACTAGCTTATAGAGCTAGGTCAACTCTAGTGTAAAATTATTTGAAGAAGCTTATAGAGCTAGTTCAACTCTAGTGTAAAACTATTTGAACTAGATTATACAGCTAGTTCAACTCTAGTGTAAAATTATTTGAACTAGCTTATAGAGCTAGTTCAACTCTAGAGTAAAATTATTTGTACTAGCCTATAGAGCAAGTTCAACTCTAGTGTAAAATTATTTGTACAAGTTTATAGATCTAGTTCAACTCTAGTGTAAAATTATTTGTACAAGTTTATAGAGCTAGTTCAACTCTAGTGTAAAATTATTTGTACTCGATTATAGAGCTAGTTCAACTCTACTGTAAAATTATTTGTACAAGCTTATAGAGCTAGTTCAACTCTAGTGTAAAATTATTTGTACTAGGCTATAGAGCTAGTTCAACTCTAGTGTAAAATTATTTGTACAAGCTTATAGAGCTAGTTCAACTCTAGTGTAAAAATATTTGTACTAGGCTATAGAGCTAGTACAACAATAGTGTAAAATTATTTGAACTAAATTATAGAGCTAGTTCAACTCTAGTGTAAAATTATTTGAACTAGCATATAGAGGTAGTTCAACTCTAGTGTAAAACTATTTGTACTAGCCTATAGAGCAAGGTCAACTCTCGTGTAAAATTATTTGTACAAGCTTATAGAGCTAGTTCAACTCTAGTGTAAAATTATTTGAACTAGCTTATAGAGCTAGTTCAACTCTACTGTAAAATTATTTGAAGTAGCTTACAGAGCTAGTTCAACTCTAGTGTAAAATTATTTGTACTAGACTATAGAGCTAGTTCAACTCCAGTGTAAAATTATTTGTACAACCTTATAAAGCTAGTTTAACTCTGGTGTAAAATTATTTGAACTAGCTTATAGAGCTATTTCAACTCTAGTGTAAAAATATTTGAAGTAGCTTATAGAGCTAGTTCAACTCTAGTGTAAAATTATTTGTACTAGATTATAGAGCTATTTCAACTCTAGTGTAAAATTATTTGAACTAGCTTATAGAGCTAGTTCAACTCTAGTGTAAAATTATTTGTACTCGATTATAGAGCTAGTTCAACTCTACTTTAAAATTATTTGAACTAGCTTATAGAGCTAGTTCAACTCTAGTGTAAAATTGTTTGTACTAGCCTATAGAGCAAGTTCAACTCTAGTGTAAAATTATTTGTACAAGCTTATAGAGCTAGTTCAACTCTAGTGTAAAATTATTTGAACTAGCTTATAGAGCTAGGTCAACTCTAGTGTAAAATTATTTGAAGTAGCTTATAGAGCTAGTTCAACTCTAGTGTAAAATTATTTGTACTCGATTATAGAGCTAGTTTAACTCTACTTTAAAATTATTTGTACAAGCTTATAGAGCTAGTTCAACTCTAGTGTAAAATTATTTGTACTAGGCTATAGAGCTAGTTCAACTCTAGTGTAAAATTATTTGTACAAGCATATAGAGCTAGTTCAACTCTAGTGTAAAATTATTTGTACTAGGCTATCGAGCTAGTTCAACTCTAGTGTAAAATTATTTGAACTAAATTATAGAGCTAGTTCAACTCTAGTGTAAAAATATTTGAAGTAGCTTATAGATCTAGTTCAACTCTAGTGTAAAATTATTTGTACTAGATTATAGAGCTATTTCAACTCTAGTGTAAAATTATTTGAACTAGCTTAGAGAGCTAGTTCAACTCTAGTGTAAAATTATTTGTACTAGCCTATAGAGTAAGTTCAACTCTAGTGTAAAATTATTTGTACAAGCTTATAGAGCTAGTTCAACTCTAGTGTAAAATTATTTGAACTAGCTTATAGAGCTAGGTCAACTCTAGTGTAAAATTATTTGAAGTAGCTTAGAGAGCTAGTTCAACTCTAGTGTAAAATTATTTGTACTCGATTATAGAGCTAGTTCAACTCTACTATAAAATTATTTGAACTAGCTTATAGAGCTAGTTCAACTCTAGTGTAAAATTATTTGTACTAGGCTATAGAGCAAGTTCAACTCTATTGTAAAATTATTTGTACAAGCTTATAGAGCTAGTTCAACTCTAGTGTAAAATTATTTGTACTAGCTTATAGAGCTAGGTCAACTCTAGTGTAAAATTATTTGAAGTAGCTTATAGAGCTAGTTCAACTCTAGTGTAAAATTATTTGTACTCGATTATAGAGCTAGTTCAACTCTACTTTAAAATTATTTGTACAAGCTTATAGAGCTAGTTCAACTCTAGTGTAAAATTATTTGTACTAGGCTATAGAGCTAGTTCAACTCTAGTGTAAAATTATTTGTACAAGCATATAGAGCTAGTTCAACTCTAGTGTAAAATTATTTGTACTAGGCTATCGAGCTAGTTCAACTCTAGTGTAAAATTATTTGAACTAAATTATAGAGCTAGTTCAACTCTAGTGTAAAATTATTTGTACTAGCCTATAGAGCAAGTTCAACTCTAGTGTAAAATTATTTGTACAAGCTTATAGAGCTAGTTCAACTCTAGTGTAAAATTATTTGAACTAGCTTATAGAGCTAGTTCAACTCTAGTGTAATATTATTTGAAGTAGCTTACAGAGCTAGTTCAACTCTAGTGTAAAATTATTTGTACCAGACTATAGAGCTAGTTCAACTCTAGTGTAAAATTATTTGTACAACCTTATAAAGCTAGTTTAACTCTAGTGTAAAATTATTTGAACTAGCTTATAGAGCTAGTTCAACTCTAGTGTAAAAATATTTGAAGTAGCTTATAGAGCTAGTTCAACTCTAGTGTAAAATTATTTGTACTAGATTATAGAGCTAGTTCAACTCTAGTGTAAAATTATTTGAACTAGCTTATAGAGCTAGTTCAACTCTAGTGTAAAATTATTTGTACTAGCCTATAGAGTAAGTTCAACTCTAGTGTAAAATTATTTGTACAAGCTTATAGAGCTAGTTCAACTCTAGTGTAAAATTATTTGAACTAGCTTATAGAGCTAGGTCAACTCTAGTGTAAAATTATTTGAAGTAGCTTATAGAGCTAGTTCAACTCTAGTGTAAAATTATTTGTACTCGATTATAGAGCTAGTTCAACTCTACTTTAAAATTATTTGAACTAGCTTATAGAGCTAGTTCAACTCTAGTGTAAAATTATTTATACTAGCCTATAGAGCAAGTTTAACTCTAGTGTAAAATTATTTGTACAAGCTTATAGAGCTAGTTAAACTCTAGTGTAAAATTATTTGAACTAGCTTATAGAGCTAGGTCAACTCTAGTGTAAAATTATTTGAAGTAGCTTATAGAGCTAGTTCAACTCTAGTGTAAAATTATTTGTACTCGATTATAGAGCTAGTTCAACTCTACTGTAAAATTATTTGTACAAGCTTATAGAGCTAGTTCAACTCTAGTGTAAAATTATTTGTACTAGGCTATAGAGCTAGTTCAACTCTAGTGTAAAATTATTTGTACAAGCATATAGAGCTAGTTCAACTCTAGTGTAAAATTATTTGTACTAGGCTATAGAGCTAGTTCAACTCTAGTGTAAAATTATTTGAACTAGCTTATAGAGCTAGTTCAACTCTACTGTAAAATTATTTGAAGTAGCTTACAGAGCTAGTTCAACTCTAGTGTAAAATTATTTGTACTAGACTATAGAGCTAGTTCAACTCTAGTGTAAAATTATTTGTACAACCTTATAAAGCTAGTTTAACTCTGGTGTAAAATTATTTGAACTAGCTTATAGAGCTAGTTCAACTCTAGTGTAAAAATATTTGAAGTAGCTTATAGAGCTAGTTCAACTCTAGTGTAAAATTATTTGTACTAGATTATAGAGCTATTTCAACTCTAGTGTAAAATTATTTGAACTAGCTTATAGAGCTAGTTCAACTCTAGTGTAAAATTATTTGTACTAGCCTATAGAGCTAGTTCAACTCTAGTGTAAAATTATTTGTACAAGCTTATAGAGCTAGTTCAACTCTAGTGTAAAATTATTTGAACTAGCTTATAAAGCTAGGTCAACTCTAGTGTGAAATTATTTGTACAAGCTTATAGAGCTAGTTCAACTCTAGTGTAAAATTATTTCAACTAGCTTATAGAGCTAGGTCAACTCTAGTGTAAAATTATTTGAAGTAGCTTATAGAGCTAGTTCAACTCTAGTGTAAAATTATTTGTACTCGATTATAGAGCTAGTTCAACTCTACTATAAAACTATTTGTACAAGCTTATAGAGCTAGTTCAACTCTAGTGTAAAATTATTTGTACTAGGCTATAGAGCTAGTTCAACTCTAGTGTAAAATTATTTGTACAAGCTTATAGAGCTAGTTCAACTCTAGTGTAAAATTATTTGTACTAGGCTATAGAGCTAGTTCAACTCTAGTGTAAAATTATTTGAACTAAATTATAGAGCTAGTTCAACTCTAGAGTAAAATTATTCGAACTAGCTTATAGAGCTAGTTCAACTCTAGTGTAAAATTATTTGTACTAGCCTATAGAGCAAGTTCAACTCTAGTGTAAAATTATTTGTACAAGCTTATAGAGCTAGTTCAACTCTAGCGTAAAATTATTTGAACTAGCTTATAGAGCTAGTTCAACTCTAGTGTAAACTTATTTGAAGTAGCTTACAGAGCTAGTTCAACTCTAGTGTAAAATTATTTGTACTAGACTATAGAGCTAGTTCAGCTCTAGTGTAAAATTATTTGAAGTAGCTTATAGAGCTAGTTCAACTCTAGTGTAAAATTATTTGTACTAGATTATAGAGCTATTTCAACTCTAGTGTAAAATTATTTGAACTAGCTTATAGAGCTAGTTCAACTCTAGTGTAAAATTATTTGTACTAGCCTATAGAGCTAGTTCAACTCTAGTGTAAAATTATTTGTACAAGCTTATAGAGCTAGTTCAACTCTAGTGTAAAATTATTTGAACTAGCTTATAAAGCTAGGTCAACTCTAGTGTGAAATTATTTGTACAAGCTTATAGAGCTAGTTCATCTCTAGTGTAAAATTATTTCAACTAGCTTATAGAGCTAGGTCAACTCTAGTGTAAAATTATTTGAAGTAGCTTATAGAGCTAGTTCAACTCTAGTGTAAAATTATTTGTACTCGATTATAGAGCTAGTTCAACTCTACTATAAAACTATTTGTACAAGCTTATAGAGCTAGTTCAACTCTAGTGTAAAATTATTTGTACTAGGCTATAGAGCTAGTTCAACTCTAGTGTAAAATTATTTGTACAAGCTTATAGAGCTAGTTCAACTCTAGTGTAAAATTATTTGTACTAGGCTATAGAGCTAGTTCAACTCTAGTGTAAAATTATTTGAACTAAATTATAGAGCTAGTTCAACTCTAGTGTAAAATTATTCGAACTAGCTTATAGAGCTAGTTCAACTCTAGTGTAAAATTATTTGTACTAGCCTATAGAGCAAGTTCAACTCTAGTGTAAAATTATTTGTACAAGCTTATAGAGCTAGTTCAACTCTAGCGTAAAATTATTTGAACTAGCTTATAGAGCTAGTTCAACTCTAGTGTAAACTTATTTGAAGTAGCTTACAGAGCTAGTTCAACTCTAGTGTAAAATTATTTGTACTAGACTATAGAGCTAGTTCAGCTCTACTGTAAAATTATTTGTACAACCTTATAAAGCTAGTTTAACTCTGGTGTAAAATTATTTGAACTAGCTTATAGAGCTAGTTCAACTCTACTGTAAAAATATTTGAAGTAGCTTATAGAGCTAGTTCAACTCTAGTGTAAAATTATTTGTACTAGATTATAGTGCTAGTGCAACTCTAGTGTAAAATTATTTGAACTAGCTTATAGAGCTAGTTCAACTCTAGTGTAAAATTATTTGTACTACCTATAGAGCAAGTTCAACTCTAGTGTAAAATTATTTGTACAAGCTTATAGAGCTAGTTCAACTCTAGTGTAAAATTATTTGAACTAGCTTATAGAGCTAGGTCAACTCTAGTGTAAAATTATTTGAAGAAGCTTATAGAGCTAGTTCAACTCTAGTGTAAAACTATTTGAACTAGATTATACAGCTAGTTCAACTCTAGTGTAAAATTATTTGAACTAGCTTATAGAGCTAGTTCAACTCTAGAGTAAAATTATTTGTACTAGCCTATAGAGCAAGTTCAACTCTAGTGTAAAATTATTTGTACAAGTTTATAGATCTAGTTCAACTCTAGTGTAAAATTATTTGTACAAGTTTATAGAGCTAGTTCAACTCTAGTGTAAAATTATTTGTACTCGATTATAGAGCTAGTTCAACTCTACTGTAAAATTATTTGTACAAGCTTATAGAGCTAGTTCAACTCTAGTGTAAAATTATTTGTACTAGGCTATAGAGCTAGTTCAACTCTAGTGTAAAATTATTTGTACAAGCTTATAGAGCTAGTTCAACTCTAGTGTAAAAATATTTGTACTAGGCTATAGAGCTAGTACAACAATAGTGTAAAATTATTTGAACTAAATTATAGAGCTAGTTCAACTCTAGTGTAAAATTATTTGAACTAGCATATAGAGGTAGTTCAACTCTAGTGTAAAACTATTTGTACTAGCCTATAGAGCAAGGTCAACTCTCGTGTAAAATTATTTGTACAAGCTTATAGAGCTAGTTCAACTCTAGTGTAAAATTATTTGAACTAGCTTATAGAGCTAGTTCAACTCTACTGTAAAATTATTTGAAGTAGCTTACAGAGCTAGTTCAACTCTAGTGTAAAATTATTTGTACTAGACTATAGAGCTAGTTCAACTCTAGTGTAAAATTATTTGTACAACCTTATAAAGCTAGTTTAACTCTGGTGTAAAATTATTTGAACTAGCTTATAGAGCTATTTCAACTCTAGTGTAAAAATATTTGAAGTAGCTTATAGAGCTAGTTCAACTCTAGTGTAAAATTATTTGTACTAGATTATAGAGCTATTTCAACTCTAGTGTAAAATTATTTGAACTAGCTTATAGAGCTAGTTCAACTCTAGTGTAAAATTATTTGTACTAGCCTATAGAGCTAGTTCAACTCTAGTGTAAAATTATTTGTACAAGCTTATAGAGCTAGTTCAACTCTAGTGTAAAATTATTTGAACTAGCTTATAAAGCTAGGTCAACTCTAGTGTGAAATTATTTGTACAAGCTTATAGAGCTAGTTCAACTCTAGTGTAAAATTATTTCAACTAGCTTATAGAGCTAGGTCAACTCTAGTGTAAAATTATTTGAAGTAGCTTATAGAGCTAGTTCAACTCTAGTGTAAAATTATTTGTACTCGATTATAGAGCTAGTTCAACTCTACTATAAAACTATTTGTACAAGCTTATAGAGCTAGTTCAACTCTAGTGTAAAATTATTTGTACTAGGCTATAGAGCTAGTTCAACTCTAGTGTAAAATTATTTGTACAAGCTTATAGAGCTAGTTCAACTCTAGTGTAAAATTATTTGTACTAGGCTGTAGAGCTAGTTCAACTCTAGTGTAAAATTATTTGAACTAAATTATAGAGCTAGTTCAACTCTAGAGTAAAATTATTCGAACTAGCTTATAGAGCTAGTTCAACTCTAGTGTAAAATTATTTGTACTAGCCTATAGAGCAAGTTCAACTCTAGTGTAAAATTATTTGTACAAGCTTATAGAGCTAGTTCAACTCTAGCGTAAAATTATTTGAACTAGCTTATAGAGCTAGTTCAACTCTAGTGTAAACTTATTTGAAGTTGCTTACAGAGCTAGTTCAACTCTAGTGTAAAATTATTTGTACTAGACTATAGAGCTAGTTCAGCTCTACTGTAAAATTATTTGTACAACCTTATAAAGCTAGTTTAACTCTGGTGTAAAATTATTTGAACTAGCTTATAGAGCTAGTTCAACTCTACTGTAAAAATATTTGAAGTAGCTTATAGAGCTAGTTCAACTCTAGTGTAAAATTATTTGTACTAGATTATAGAGCTAGTGCAACTCTAGTGTAAAATTATTTGAACTAGCTTATAGAGCTAGTTCAACTCTAGTGTAAAATTATTTGTACTACCTATAGAGCAAGTTCAACTCTAGTGTAAAATTATTTGTACAACCTTATAGAGCTAGTTCAACTCTAGTGTAAAATTATTTGAACTAGCTTATAGAGCTAGGTCAACTCTAGTGTAAAATTATTTGAAGAAGCTTATAGAGCTAGTTCAACTCTAGTGTAAAACTATTTGAACTAGATTATACAGCTAGTTCAACTCTAGTGTAAAATTATTTGAACTAGCTTATAGAGCTAGTTCAACTCTAGAGTAAAATTATTTGTACTAGCCTATAGAGCAAGTTCAACTCTAGTGTAAAATTATTTGTACAAGTTTATAGATCTAGTTCAACTCTAGTGTAAAATTATTTGTACAAGTTTATAGAGCTAGTTCAACTCTAGTGTAAAATTATTTGTACTCGATTATAGAGCTAGTTCAACTCTACTGTAAAATTATTTGTACAAGCTTATAGAGCTAGTTCAACTCTAGTGTAAAATTATTTGTACTAGGCTATAGAGCTAGTTCAACTCTAGTGTAAAATTATTTGTACAAGCTTATAGAGCTAGTTCAACTCTAGTGTAAAAATATTTGTACTAGGCTATAGAGCTAGTACAACAATAGTGTAAAATTATTTGAACTAAATTATAGAGCTAGTTCAACTCTAGTGTAAAATTATTTGAACTAGCATATAGAGGTAGTTCAACTCTAGTGTAAAACTATTTGTACTAGCCTATAGAGCAAGGTCAACTCTCGTGTAAAATTATTTGTACAAGCTTATAGAGCTAGTTCAACTCTAGTGTAAAATTATTTGAACTAGCTTATAGAGCTAGTTCAACTCTACTGTAAAATTATTTGAAGTAGCTTACAGAGCTAGTTCAACTCTAGTGTAAAATTATTTGTACTAGACTATAGAGCTAGTTCAACTCTAGTGTAAAATTATTTGTACAACCTTATAAAGCTAGTTTAACTCTGGTGTAAAATTATTTGAACTAGCTTATAGAGCTATTTCAACTCTAGTGTAAAAATATTTGAAGTAGCTTATAGAGCTAGTTCAACTCTAGTGTAAAATTATTTGTACTAGATTATAGAGCTATTTCAACTCTAGTGTAAAATTATTTGAACTAGCTTATAGAGCTAGTTCAACTCTAGTGTAAAATTATTTGTACTCGATTATAGAGCTAGTTCAACTCTACTTTAAAATTATTTGAACTAGCTTATAGAGCTAGTTCAACTCTAGTGTAAAATTGTTTGTACTAGCCTATAGAGCAAGTTCAACTCTAGTGTAAAATTATTTGTACAAGCTTATAGAGCTAGTTCAACTCTAGTGTAAAATTATTTGAACTAGCTTATAGAGCTAGGTCAACTCTAGTGTAAAATTATTTGAAGTAGCTTATAGAGCTAGTTCAACTCTAGTGTAAAATTATTTGTACTCAATTATAGAGCTAGTTTAACTCTACTTTAAAATTATTTGTACAAGCTTATAGAGCTAGTTCAACTCTAGTGTAAAATTATTTGTACTAGGCTATAGAGCTAGTTCAACTCTAGTGTAAAATTATTTGTACAAGCATATAGAGCTAGTTCAACTCTAGTGTAAAATTATTTGTACTAGGCTATCGAGCTAGTTCAACTCTAGTGTAAAATTATTTGAACTAAATTATAGAGCTAGTTCAACTCTAGTGTAAAAATATTTGAAGTAGCTTATAGATCTAGTTCAACTCTAGTGTAAAATTATTTGTACTAGATTATAGAGCTATTTCAACTCTAGTGTAAAATTATTTGAACTAGCTTATAGAGCTAGTTCAACTCTAGTGTAAAATTATTTGTACTAGCCTATAGAGTAAGTTCAACTCTAGTGTAAAATTATTTGTACAAGCTTATAGAGCTAGTTCAACTCTAGTGTAAAATTATTTGAACTAGCTTATAGAGCTAGGTCAACTCTAGTGTAAAATTATTTGAAGTAGCTTAGAGAGCTAGTTCAACTCTAGTGTAAAATTATTTGTACTCGATTATAGAGCTAGTTCAACTCTACTGTAAAATTATTTGAACTAGCTTATAGAGCTAGTTCAACTCTAGTGTAAAATTATTTGTACTAGCCTATAGAGCAAGTTCAACTCTATTGTAAAATTATTTGTACAAGCTTATAGAGCTAGTTCAACTCTAGTGTAAAATTATTTGAACTAGCTTATAGAGCTAGGTCAACTCTAGTGTAAAATTATTTGAAGTAGCTTATAGAGCTAGTTCAACTCTAGTGTAAAATTATTTGTACTCGATTATAGAGCTAGTTTAACTCTACTTTAAAATTATTTGTACAAGCTTATAGAGCTAGTTCAACTCTAGTGTAAAATTATTTGTACTAGGCTGTAGAGCTAGTTCAACTCTAGTGTAAAATTATTTGTACAAGCATATAGAGCTAGTTCAACTCTAGTGTAAAATTATTTGTACTAGGCTATCGAGCTAGTTCAACTCTAGTGTAAAATTATTTGAACTAAATTATAGAGCTAGTTCAACTCTAGTGTAAAAATATTTGAAGTAGCTTATAGATCTAGTTCAACTCTAGTGTAAAATTATTTGTACTAGATTATAGAGCTATTTCAACTCTAGTGTAAAATTATTTGAACTAGCTTATAGAGCTAGTTCAACTCTAGTGTAAAATTATTTGTACTAGCCTATAGAGTAAGTTCAACTCTAGTGTAAAATTATTTGTACAAGCTTATAGAGCTAGTTCAACTCTAGTGTAAAATTATTTGAACTAGCTTATAGAGCTAGGTCAACTCTAGTGTAAAATTATTTGAAGTAGCTTAGAGAGCTAGTTCAACTCTAGTGTAAAATTATTTGTACTCGATTATAGAGCTAGTTCAACTCTACTGTAAAATTATTTGAACTAGCTTATAGAGCTAGTTCAACTCTAGTGTAAAATTATTTGTACTAGCCTATAGAGCAAGTTCAACTCTATTGTAAAATTATTTGTACAAGCTTATAGAGCTAGTTCAACTCTAGTGTAAAATTATTTGTACTAGCTTATAGAGCTAGGTCAACTCTAGTGTAAAATTATTTGAAGTAGCTTATAGAGCTAGTTCAACTCTAGTGTAAAATTATTTGTACTCGATTATAGAGCTAGTTCAACTCTACTTTAAAATTATTTGTACAAGCTTATAGAGCTAGTTCAACTCTAGTGTAAAATTATTTGTACTAGGCTATAGAGCTAGTTCAACTCTAGTGTAAAATTATTTGTACAAGCATATAGAGCTAGTTCAACTCTAGTGTAAAATTATTTGTACTAGGCTATCGAGCTAGTTCAACTCTAGTGTAAAATTATTTGAACTAAATTATAGAGCTAGTTCAACTCTAGTGTAAAATTATTTGTACTAGCCTATAGAGCAAGTTCAACTCTAGTGTAAAATTATTTGTACAAGCTTATAGAGCTAGTTCAACTCTAGTGTAAAATTATTTGAACTAGCTTATAGAGCTAGTTCAACTCTAGTGTAAAATTATTTGAAGTAGCTTAAAGAGCTAGTTCAACTCTAGTGTAAAATTATTTGTACCAGACTATAGAGCTAGTTCAACTCTAGTGTAAAATTATTTGTACAACCTTATAAAGCTAGTTTAACTCTAGTGTAAAATTATTTGAACTAGCTTATAGAGCTAGTTCAACTCTAGTGTAAAAATATTTGAAGTAGCTTATAGAGCTAGTTCAACTCTAGTGTAAAATTATTTGTACTAGATTATAGAGCTAGTTCAACTCTAGTGTAAAATTATTTGAACTTGCTTATAGAGCTAGTTCAACTCTAGTGTAAAATTATTTGTACTAGCCTATAGAGTAAGTTCAACTCTAGTGTAAAATTATTTGTACAAGCTTATAGAGCTAGTTCAACTCTAGTGTAAAATTATTTGAACTAGCTTATAGAGCTAGGTCAACTCTAGTGTAAAATTATTTGAACTAGCTTATAGAGCTAGTTCAACTCTAGTGTAAAATTATTTGTACTCGATTATAGAGCTAGTTCAACTCTACTGTAAAATTATTTGAACTAGCTTATAGAGCTAGTTCAACTCTAGTGTAAAATTATTTGTACTAGCCTATAGAGCAAGTTTAACTCTAGTGTAAAATTATTTGTACAAGCTTGTAGAGCTAGTTAAACTCTAGTGTAAAATTATTTGAACTAGCTTATAGAGCTAGGTCATCTCTAGTGTAAAATTATTTGAAGTAGCTTATAGAGCTAGTTCAACTCTAGTGTAAAATTATTTGTACTCGATTATAGAGCTAGTTCAACTCTACTGTAAAATTATTTGTACAAGCTTATAGAGCTAGTTCAACTCTAGTGTAAAATTATTTGTACTAGGCTATAGAGCTAGTTCAACTCTAGTGTAAAATTATTTGTACAAGCATATAGAGCTAGTTCAACTCTAGTGTAAAATTATTTGAAGTAGCTTAAAGAGCTAGTTCAACTCTAGTGTAAAATTATTTGTACCAGACTATAGAGCTAGTTCAACTCTAGTGTAAAATTATTTGTACAACCTTATAAAGCTAGTTTAACTCTAGTGTAAAATTATTTGAACTAGCTTATAGAGCTAGTTCAACTCTAGTGTAAAAATATTTGAAGTAGCTTATAGAGCTAGTTCAACTCTAGTGTAAAATTATTTGTACTAGATTATAGAGCTAGTTCAACTCTAGTGTAAAATTATTTGAACTAGCTTATAGAGCTAGTTCAACTCTAGTGTAAAATTATTTGTACTAGCCTATAGAGTAAGTTCAACTCTAGTGTAAAATTATTTGTACAAGCTTATAGAGCTAGTTCAACTCTAGTGTAAAATTATTTGAACTAGCTTATAGAGCTAGGTCAACTCTAGTGTAAAATTATTTGAACTAGCTTATAGAGCTAGTTCAACTCTAGTGTAAAATTATTTGTACTCGATTATAGAGCTAGTTCAACTCTACTGTAAAATTATTTGAACTAGCTTATAGAGCTAGTTCAACTCTAGTGTAAAATTATTTGTACTAGCCTATAGAGCAAGTTTAACTCTAGTGTAAAATTATTTGTACAAGCTTGTAGAGCTAGTTAAACTCTAGTGTAAAATTATTTGAACTAGCTTATAGAGCTAGGTCATCTCTAGTGTAAAATTATTTGAAGTAGCTTATAGAGCTAGTTCAACTCTAGTGTAAAATTATTTGTACTCGATTATAGAGCTAGTTCAACTCTACTGTAAAATTATTTGTACAAGCTTATAGAGCTAGTTCAACTCTAGTGTAAAATTATTTGTACTAGGCTATAGAGCTAGTTCAACTCTAGTGTAAAATTATTTGTACAAGCATATAGAGCTAGTTCAACTCTAGTGTAAAATTATTTGTACTAGGCTATAGAGCTAGTTCAACTCTAGTGTGAAATTATTTGAACTAAATTATAGAGCTAGTTCAACTCTAATGTAAAATTATTTGAACTAGCTTATAGAGCTAGTTCAACTCTAGTGTAAAATTATTTGTACTAGCCTATAGAGCAAGTTCAACTCTAGTGTAAAATTATTTGAACTAGCTTATAGAGCTAGGTCAACTCTAGTGTAAAATTATTTGAAGAAGCTTATAGAGCTAGTTGAACTCTAGTGTAAAATTATTTGAACTAGCTTATAGAGCTAGTTCAACTCTAGTGTAAAATTATTTGAACTAGCTTATAGAGCTAGTTCAACTCTAGTGTAAAATTATTTGAAGTAGCTTAAAGAGCTAGTTCAACTCTAGTGTAAAATTATTTGTACCAGACTATAGAGCTAGTTCAACTCTAGTGTAAAATTATTTGTACAACCTTATAAAGCTAGTTTAACTCTAGTGTAAAATTATTTGAACTAGCTTATAGAGCTAGTTCAACTCTAGTGTAAAAATATTTGAAGTAGCTTATAGAGCTAGTTCAACTCTAGTGTAAAATTATTTGTACTAGATTATAGAGCTAGTTCAACTCTAGTGTAAAATTATTTGAACTAGCTTATAGAGCTAGTTCAACTCTAGTGTAAAATTATTTGTACTAGCCTATAGAGTAAGTTCAACTCTAGTGTAAAATTATTTGTACAAGCTTATAGAGCTAGTTCAACTCTAGTGTAAAATTATTTGAACTAGCTTATAGAGCTAGGTCAACTCTAGTGTAAAATTATTTGAACTAGCTTATAGAGCTAGTTCAACTCTAGTGTAAAATTATTTGTACTCGATTATAGAGCTAGTTCAACTCTACTGTAAAATTATTTGAACTAGCTTATAGAGCTAGTTCAACTCTAGTGTAAAATTATTTGTACTAGCCTATAGAGCAAGTTTAACTCTAGTGTAAAATTATTTGTACAAGCTTGTAGAGCTAGTTAAACTCTAGTGTAAAATTATTTGAACTAGCTTATAGAGCTAGGTCATCTCTAGTGTAAAATTATTTGAAGTAGCTTATAGAGCTAGTTCAACTCTAGTGTAAAATTATTTGTACTCGATTATAGAGCTAGTTCAACTCTACTGTAAAATTATTTGTACAAGCTTATAGAGCTAGTTCAACTCTAGTGTAAAATTATTTGTACTAGGCTATAGAGCTAGTTCAACTCTAGTGTAAAATTATTTGTACAAGCATATAGAGCTAGTTCAACTCTAGTGTAAAATTATTTGTACTAGGCTATAGAGCTAGTTCAACTCTAGTGTGAAATTATTTGAACTAAATTATAGAGCTAGTTCAACTCTAATGTAAAATTATTTGAACTAGCTTATAGAGCTAGTTCAACTCTAGTGTAAAATTATTTGTACTAGCCTATAGAGCAAGTTCAACTCTAGTGTAAAATTATTTGAACTAGCTTATAGAGCTAGGTCAACTCTAGTGTAAAATTATTTGAAGAAGCTTATAGAGCTAGTTGAACTCTAGTGTAAAATTATTTGAACTAGCTTATAGAGCTAGTTCAACTCTAGTGTAAAATTATTTGAACTAGCTTATAGAGCTAGTTCAACTCAAGTGTAAAATTATTTGTACTAGCCTATAGAGCAAGTTCATCTCTAGTGTAAAATTATTTGTACAAGCTTATAGAGCTAGTTCAACTCTAGTGTAAAATTATTTGAACTAGCTTATAGAGCTAGGTCAACTCTAGTGTAAAATTATTTGAACTAGCTTATAGAGCTAGGTCAACTCTAGTGTAAAATTATTTGAAGTAGCTTATAGAGCTAGTTCATCTCTAGTGTAAAATTATTTGTACAAGCTTATAGAGCTAGTTCAACTCTAGTGTAAAATTATTTGTACTAGCCAATAGAGCAAGTTCAACTCTAGTGTAAAATTATTTGTACAAGCTTATAGAGCTAGTTCAACTCTAGTGTAAAATTATTTGAAGTAGCTTATAGAGCTAGTTCAACTCTAGTGTAAAATTATTTGTACTCGATTATAGAGCTAGTTCAACTCTACTGTAAAATTATTTGTACAAGCTTATAGAGCTAGTTCAACTCTAGTGTAAAATTATTTGTACTAGGCTATAGAGCTAGTTCAACTCTAGTGTAAAATTATTTGTACAAGCATATAGAGCTAGTTCAACTCTAGTGTAAAATTATTTGTACTAGGCTATCGAGCTAGTTCAACTCTAGTGTAAAATTATTTGAACTAAATTATAGAGCTAGTTCAACTCTAGTGTAAAATTATTTGAACTAGCTTATAGAGCTAGTTCAACTCTAGTGTAAAATTATTTGTACTAGCCTATAGAGCAAGTTCAACTCTAGTGTAAAATTATTTGTACAAGCTTATAGAGCTAGTTCAACTCTAGTGTAAAATTATTTGAACTAGCTTATAGAGCTAGTTCAACTCTAGTGTAAAATTACTTGAAGTAGCTTACAGAGCTAGTTCAACTCTAGTGTAAAATTATTTGTACTAGACTATAGAGCTAGTTCAACTCTAGTGTAAAATTATTTGTACAACCTTATAAAGCTAGTTTAACTCTGGTGTAAAATTATTTGAACTAGCTTATAGAGCTAGTTCAACTCTAGTGTAAAAATATTTGAAGTAGCTTATAGAGCTAGTTCAACTCTAGTGTAAAATTATTTGTACTAGATTATAGAGCTAGTTCAACTCTAGTGTAAAATTATTTGAACTAGCTTATCGAGCTAGTTCAACTCTAGTGTAAAATTATTTGAACTAAATTATAGAGCTAGTTCAACTCTAGTGTAAAATTATTTGAACTAGCTTATAGAGCTAGTTCAACTCTAGTGTAAAATTATTTGTACTAGCCTATAGAGCAAGTTCAACTCTAGTGTAAAATTATTTGTACAAGCTTATAGAGCTAGTTCAACTCTAGTGTAAAATTATTTGAACTAGCTTATAGAGCTAGTTCAACTCTAGTGTAAAATTACTTGAAGTAGCTTACAGAGCTAGTTCAACTCTAGTGTAAAATTATTTGTACTAGACTATAGAGCTAGTTCAACTCTAGTGTAAAATTATTTGTACAACCTTATAAAGCTAGTTTAACTCTGGTGTAAAATTATTTGAACTAGCTTATAGAGCTAGTTCAACTCTAGTGTAAAAATATTTGAAGTAGCTTATAGAGCTAGTTCAACTCTAGTGTAAAATTATTTGTACTAGATTATAGAGCTAGTTCAACTCTAGTGTAAAATTATTTGAACTAGCTTATAGAGCTAGTTCAACTCTAGTGTAAAATTATTTGAACTAGCTTATAGAGCTAGTTCAACTCTAGTGTAAAATTATTTGTACAAGCTTATAGAGCTAGTTCAACTCTAGTGTAAAATTATTTGTACTAGCCTATAGAGCAAGTTCAACTCTAGTGTAAAATTATTTGTACAAGCTTATAGAGCTAGTTCAACTCTAGTGTAAAATTATTTGAAGTAGCTTATAGAGCTAGTTCAACTCTAGTGTAAAATTATTTGTACTCGATTATAGAGCTAGTTCAACTCTACTGTAAAATTATTTGTACAAGCTTATAGAGCTAGTTCAACTCTAGTGTAAAATTATTTGTACTAGCCTATAGAGCAAGTTCAACTCTAGTGTAAAATTATTTGTACAAGCTTATAGAGCTAGTTCAACTCTAGTGTAAAATTATTTGAACTAGCTTATAGAGCTAGGTCAACTCTAGTGTAAAATTATTTGAACTAGCTTATAGAGCTAGGTCAACTCTAGTGTAAAATTATTTGAAGTAGCTTATAGAGCTAGTTCATCTCTAGTGTAAAATTATTTGTACAAGCTTATAGAGCTAGTTCAACTCTAGTGTAAAATTATTTGTACTAGCCTATAGAGCAAGTTCAACTCTAGTGTAAAATTATTTGTACAAGCTTATAGAGCTAGTTCAACTCTAGTGTAAAATTATTTGAAGTAGCTTATAGAGCTAGTTCAACTCTAGTGTAAAATTATTTGTACTCGATTATAGAGCTAGTTCAACTCTACTGTAAAATTATTTGTACAAGCTTATAGAGCTAGTTCAACTCTAGTGTAAAATTATTTGTACTAGGCTATAGAGCTAGTTCAACTCTAGTGTAAAATTATTTGTACAAGCATATAGAGCTAGTTCAACTCTAGTGTAAAATTATTTGTACTAGGCTATCGAGCTAGTTCAACTCTAGTGTAAAATTATTTGAACTAAATTATAGAGCTAGTTCAACTCTAGTGTAAAATTATTTGAACTAGCTTATAGAGCTAGTTCAACTCTAGTGTAAAATTATTTGTACTAGCCTATAGAGCAAGTTCAACTCTAGTGTAAAATTATTTGTACAAGCTTATAGAGCTAGTTCAACTCTAGTGTAAAATTATTTGAACTAGCTTATAGAGCTAGTTCAACTCTAGTGTAAAATTACTTGAAGTAGCTTACAGAGCTAGTTCAACTCTAGTGTAAAATTATTTGTACTAGCCTATAGAGCTAGTTCAACTCTAGTGTAAAATTATTTGTACAACCTTATAAAGCTAGTTTAACTCTGGTGTAAAATTATTTGAACTAGCTTATAGAGCTATTTCAACTCTAGTGTAAAAATATTTGAAGTAGCTTATAGAGCTAGTTCAACTCTAGTGTAAAATTATTTGTACTAGATTATAGAGCTAGTTCAACTCTAGTGTAAAATTATTTGAACTAGCTTATCGAGCTAGTTCAACTCTAGTGTAAAATTATTTGAACTAAATTATAGAGCTAGTTCAACTCTAGTGTAAAATTATTTGAACTAGCTTATAGAGCTAGTTCAACTCTAGTGTAAAATTATTTGTACTAGCCTATAGAGCAAGTTCAACTCTAGTGTAAAATTATTTGTACAAGCTTATAGAGCTAGTTCAACTCTAGTGTAAAATTATTTGAACTAGCTTATAGAGCTAGTTCAACTCTAGTGTAAAATTACTTGAAGTAGCTTACAGAGCTAGTTCAACTCTAGTGTAAAATTATTTGTACTAGACTATAGAGCTAGCTCAACTCTAGTGTAAAATTATTTGTACAACCTTATAAAGCTAGTTTAACTCTGGTGTAAAATTATTTGAACTAGCTTATAGAGCTAGTTCAACTCTAGTGTAAAAATATTTGAAGTAGCTTATAGAGCTAGTTCAACTCTAGTGTAAAATTATTTGTACTAGATTATAGAGCTAGTTCAACTCTAGTGTAAAATTATTTGAACTAGCTTATAGAGCTAGTTCAACTCTAGTGTAAAATTATTTGAACTAGCTTATAGAGCTAGTTCAACTCTAGTGTAAAATTATTTGTACAAGCTTATAGAGCTAGTTCAACTCTAGTGTAAAATTATTTGTACTAGCCTATAGAGCAAGTTCAACTCTAGTGTAAAATTATTTGTACAAGCTTATAGAGCTAGTTCAACTCTAGTGTAAAATTATTTGAAGTAGCTTATAGAGCTAGTTCAACTCTAGTGTAAAATTATTTGTACTCGATTATAGAGCTAGTTCAACTCTACTGTAAAATTATTTGTACAAGCTTATAGAGCTAGTTCAACTCTAGTGTAAAATTATTTGTACTAGGCTATAGAGCTAGTTCAACTCTAGTGTAAAATTATTTGTACAAGCATATAGAGCTAGTTCAACTCTAGTGTAAAATTATTTGTACTAGGCTATCGAGCTAGTTCAACTCTAGTGTAAAATTATTTGAACTAAATTATAGAGCTAGTTCAACTCTAGTGTAAAATTATTTGAACTAGCTTATAGAGCTAGTTCAACTCTAGTATAAAATTATTTGTACTAGCTTATAGAGCAAGTTCAACTCTAGTGTAAAATTATTTGTACAAGCTTATAGAGCTAGTTCAACTCTAGTGTAAAATTATTTGAACTAGCTTATAGAGCTAGTTCAACTCTAGTGTAAAATTATTTGAAGTAGCTTACAGAGCTAGTTCAACTCTAGTGTAAAATTATTTGTACTAGACTATAGAGCTAGTTCAACTCTAGTGTAAAATTTTTTGTACAACCTTATAAAGCTAGTTTAACTCTGGTGTAAAATTATTTGAACTAGCTTATAGAGCTAGTTCAACTCTAGTGTAAAAATATTTGAAGTAGCTTATAGAGCTAGTTCAACTCTAGTGTAAAATTAATTGTACTAGATTATAGAGCTAGTTCAACTCTAGTGTAAAATTATTTAAACTAGATTATAGAGCTAGTTCAACTCTAGTGTAAAATTATTTGTACTAGCCTATAGAGGAAGTTCAACTCTAGTGTAAAATTATTTGTACAAGCTTATAAAGCTAGTTCAACTCTAGTGTAAAATTATTTGAACTAGCTTATAGAGCTAGGTCAACTCTAGTGTAAAATTATTTGAAGTAGCTTATAGAGCTAGTTCAACACTAGTG
Organism: Aegilops tauschii subsp. strangulata; assembly: GCF_002575655.3. Classification (NCBI taxonomy): domain Eukaryota; kingdom Viridiplantae; phylum Streptophyta; class Magnoliopsida; order Poales; family Poaceae; genus Aegilops; species Aegilops tauschii. The sequence goes on from NC_053039.3 coordinate 153,962,192, forward strand.
TAAAATTATTTGTACTCGATTATAGAGCTAGTTCAACTCTACTGTAAAATTATTTGAACTAGCTTATAGAGCTAGTTCAACTCTAGTGTAAAATTATTTGTACTAGCCTATAGAGCAAGTTTAACTCTAGTGTAAAATTATTTGTGCAAGCTTATAGAGCTAGTTAAACTCTAGTGTAAAATTATTTGAACTAGCTTATAGAGCTAGGTCAACTCTAGTGTAAAATTATTTGAAGTAGCTTATAGAGCTAGTTCAACTCTAGTGTAAAATTATTTGTACTCGATTATAGAGCTAGTTCAACTCTACTGTCAAATTATTTGTACAAGCTTATAGACCTAGTTCAACTCTAGTGTAAAATTATTTGTACAAGCTTATAGAGCTAGTTCAACTCTAGCGTAAAATTATTTGAACTAGCTTATAGAGCTAGTTCAACTCTAGTGTAAACTTATTTGAAGTAGCTTACAGAGCTAGTTCAACTCTAGTGTAAAATTATTTGTACTAGACTATAGAGCTAGTTCAGCTCTACTGTAAAATTATTTGTACAACCTTATAAAGCTAGTTTAACTCTGGTGTAAAATTATTTGAACTAGCTTATAGAGCTAGTTCAACTCTAGTGTAAAAATATTTGAAGTAGCTTATAGATCTAGTTCAACTCTAGTGTAAAATTATTTGTACTAGATTATAGAGCTAGTGCAACTCTAGTGTAAAATTATTTGTACTAGATTATAGAGCTAGTGCAACTCTAGTGTAAAATTATTTGAACTAGCTTATAGAGCTAGTTCAACTCTAGTGTAAAATTATTTGTACTACCTATAGAGCAAGTTCAACTCTAGTGTAAAATTATTTGTACAAGCTTATAGAGCTAGTTCAACTCTAGTGTAAAATTATTTGAACTAGCTTATAGAGCTAGGTCAACTCTAGTGTAAAATTATTTGAAGAAGCTTATAGAGCTAGTTCAACTCTAGTGTAAAACTATTTGAACTAGATTATGCAGCTAGTTCAACTCTAGTGTAAAATTATTTGAACTAGCTTATAGACCTAGTTCAACTCTAGAGTAAAATTATTTGTACTAGCCTATAGAGCAAGTTCAACTCTAGTGTAAAATTATTTGTACAAGTTTATAGATCTAGTTCAACTCTAGTGTAAAATTATTTGTACTCGATTATAGAGCTAGTTCAACTCTACTGTAAAATTATTTGTACAAGCTTATAGAGCTAGTTCAACTCTAGTGTAAAATTATTTGTACTAGGCTATAGAGCTAGTTCAACTCTAGTGTAAAATTATTTGTACAAGCTTATAGAGCTAGTTCAACTCTAGTGTAAAAATATTTGTACTAGGCTATAGAGCTAGTTCAACAATAGTGTAAAATTATTTGAACTAAATTATAGAGCTAGTTCAACTCTAGTGTAAAATTATTTGAACTAGCATATAGAGGTAGTTCAACTCTAGTGTAAAACTATTTGTACTAGCCTATAGAGCAAGGTCAACTCTCGTGTAAAATTATTTGTACAAGCTTATAGAGCTAGTTCAACTCTAGTGTAAAATTATTTGAACTAGCTTATAGAGCTAGTTCAACTCTACTGTAAAATTATTTGAAGTAGCTTACAGAGCTAGTTCAACTCTAGTGTAAAATTATTTGTACTAGACTATAGAGCTAGTTCAACTCTAGTGTAAAATTATTTGTACAACCTTATAAAGCTAGTTTAACTCTGGTGTAAAATTATTTGAACTAGCTTATAGAGCTATTTCAACTCTAGTGTAAAAATATTTGAAGTAGCTTATAGAGCTAGTTCAACTCTAGTGTAAAATTATTTGTACTAGATTATAGAGCTATTTCAACTCTAGTGTAAAATTATTTGAACTAGCTTATAGAGCTAGTTCAACTCTATTGTAAAATTATTTGTACTCGATTATAGAGCTAGTTCAACTCTACTTTAAAATTATTTGAACTAGCTTATAGAGCTAGTTCAACTCTAGTGTAAAATTGTTTGTACTAGCCTATAGAGCAAGTTCAACTCTAGTGTAAAATTATTTGTACAAGCTTATAGAGCTAGTTCAACTCTAGTGTAAAATTATTTGAACTAGCTTATAGAGCTAGGTCAACTCTAGTGTAAAATTATTTGAAGTACCTTATAGAGCTAGTTCAACTCTAGTGTAAAATTATTTGTACTCGATTATAGAGCTAGTTTAACTCTACTTTAAAATTATTTGTACAAGCTTATAGAGCTAGTTCAACTCTAGTGTAAAATTATTTGTACTAGGCTATAGAGCTAGTTCAACTCTAGTGTAAAATTATTTGTACAAGCATATAGAGCTAGTTCAACTCTAGTGTAAAATTATTTGTACTAGGCTATCGAGCTAGTTCAACTCTAGTGTAAAATTATTTGAACTAAATTATAGAGCTAGTTCAACTCTAGTGTAAAAATATTTGAAGTAGCTTATAGATCTAGTTCAACTCTAGTGTAAAATTATTTGTACTAGATTATAGAGCTATTTCAACTCTAGTGTAAAATTATTTGAACTAGCTTATAGAGCTAGTTCAACTCTAGTGTAAAATTATTTGTACTAGCCTATAGAGTAAGTTCAACTCTAGTGTAAAATTATTTGTACAAGCTTATAGAGCTAGTTCAACTCTAGTGTAAAATTATTTGAACTAGCTTATAGAGCTAGGTCAACTCTAGTGTAAAATTATTTGAAGTAGCTTAGAGAGCTAGTTCAACTCTAGTGTAAAATTATTTGTACTCGATTATAGAGCTAGTTCAACTCTACTGTAAAATTATTTGAACTAGCTTATAGAGCTAGTTCAACTCTAGTGTAAAATTATTTGTACTAGCCTATAGAGCAAGTTCAACTCTATTGTAAAATTATTTGTACAAGCTTATAGAGCTAGTTCAACTCTAGTGTAAAATTATTTGTACTAGCTTATAGAGCTAGGTCAACTCTAGTGTAAAATTATTTGAAGTAGCTTATAGAGCTAGTTCAACTCTAGTGTAAAATTATTTGTACTCGATTATAGAGCTAGTACAACTCTACTTTAAAATTATTTGTACAAGCTTATAGAGCTAGTTCAACTCTAGTGTAAAATTATTTGTACTAGGCTATAGAGCTAGTTCAACTCTAGTGTAAAATTATTTGTACAAGCATATAGAGCTAGTTCAACTCTAGTGTAAAATTATTTGTACTAGGCTATCGAGCTAGTTCAACTCTAGTGTAAAATTATTTGAACTAAATTATAGAGCTAGTTCAACTCTAGTGTAAAATTATTTGTACTAGCCTATAGAGCAAGTTCAACTCTAGTGTAAAATTATTTGTACAAGCTTATAGAGCTAGTTCAACTCTAGTGTAAAATTATTTGAACTAGCTTATAGAGCTAGTTCAACTCTAGTGTAAAATTATTTGAAGTAGCTTACAGAGCTAGTTCAACTCTAGTGTAAAATTATTTGTACCAGACTATAGAGCTAGTTCAACTCTAGTGTAAAATTATTTGTACAACCTTATAAAGCTAGTTTAACTCTAGTGTAAAATTATTTGAACTAGCTTATAGAGCTAGTTCAACTCTAGTGTAAAAATATTTGAAGTAGCTTATAGAGCTAGTTCAACTCTAGTGTAAAATTATTTGTACTAGATTATAGAGCTAGTTCAACTCTAGTGTAAAATTATTTGAACTAGCTTATAGAGCTAGTTCAACTCTAGTGTAAAATTATTTGTACTAGCCTATAGAGTAAGTTCAACTCTAGTGTAAAATTATTTGTACAAGCTTATAGAGCTAGTTCAACTCTAGTGTGAAATTATTTGAACTAGCTTATAGAGCTAGGTCAACTCTAGTGTAAAATTATTTGAAGTAGCTTATAGAGCTAGTTCAACTCTAGTGTAAAATTATTTGTACTCGATTATAGAGCTAGTTCAACTCTACTGTAAAATTATTTGAACTAGCTTATAGAGCTAGTTCAACTCTAGTGTAAAATTATTTGTACTAGCCTATAGAGCAAGTTTAACTCTAGTGTAAAATTATTTGTACAAGCTTATAGAGCTAGTTAAACTCTAGTGTAAAATTATTTGAACTAGCTTATAGAGCTAGGTCAACTCTAGTGTAAAATTATTTGAAGTAGCTTATAGAGCTAGTTCAACTCTAGTGTAAAATTATTTGTACTCGATTATAGAGCTAGTTCAACTCTACTGTAAAATTATTTGTACAAGCTTATAGAGCTAGTTCAACTCTAGTGTAAAATTATTTGTACTAGGCTATAGAGCTAGTTCAACTCTAGTGTAAAATTATTTGTACAAGCATATAGAGCTAGTTCAACTCTAGTGTAAAATTATTTGTACTAGGCTATAGAGCTAGTTCAACTCTAGTGTGAAATTATTTGAACTAAATTATAGAGCTAGTTCAACTCTAATGTAAAATTATTTGAACTAGCTTATAGAGCTAGTTCAACTCTAGTGTAAAATTATTTGTACTAGCCTATAGAGCAAGTTCAACTCTAGTGTAAAATTATTTGAACTAGCTTATAGAGCTAGGTCAACTCTAGTGTAAAATTATTTGAAGAAGCTTATAGAGCTAGTTGAACTCTAGTGTAAAATTATTTGAACTAGCTTATAGAGCTAGTTCAACTCTAGTGTAAAATTATTTGAACTAGCTTATAGAGCTAGTTCAACTCTAGTGTAAAATTATTTGTACTAGCCTATAGAGCAAGTTCAACTCTAGTGTAAAATTATTTGTACTCGATTATAGAGCTAGTTCAACTCTACTGTAAAATTATTTGTACAAGCTTATAGAGCTAGTTCAACTCTAGTGTAAAATTATTTGTACTAGGCTATAGAGCTAGTTCAACTCTAGTGTAAAATTATTTGTACAAGCTTATAGAGCTTGTTCAACTCTAGTGTAAAAATATTTGTACTAGGCTATAGAGCTAGTTCAACAATAGTGTAAAATTATTTGAACTAAATTATAGAGCTAGTTCAACTCTAGTGTAAAATTATTTGAACTAGCATATAGAGGTAGTTCAACTCTAGTGTAAAACTATTTGTACTAGCCTATAGAGCAAGGTCAACTCTCGTGTAAAATTATTTGTACAAGCTTATAGAGCTAGTTCAACTCTAGTGTAAAATTATTTGAACTAGCTTATAGAGCTAGTTCAACTCTACTGTAAAATTGTTTGAAGTAGCTTACAGAGCTAGTTCAACTCTAGTGTAAAATTATTTGTACTAGACTATAGAGCTAGTTCAACTCTAGTGTAAAATTATTTGTACAACCTTATAAAGCTAGTTTAACTCTGGTGTAAAATTATTTGAACTAGCTTATAGAGCTATTTCAACTCTAGTGTAAAAATATTTGAAGTAGCTTATAGAGCTAGTTCAACTCTAGTGTAAAATTATTTGTACTAGATTATAGAGCTATTTCAACTCTAGTGTAAAATTATTTGAACTAGCTTATAGAGCTAGTTCAACTCTAGTGTAAAATTATTTGTACTCGATTATAGAGCTAGTTCAACTCTACTTTAAAATTATTTGAACTAGCTTATAGAGCTAGTTCAACTCTAGTGTAAAATTGTTTGTACTAGCCTATAGAGCAAGTTCAACTCTAGTGTAAAATTATTTGTACAAGCTTATAGAGCTAGTTCAACTCTAGTGTAAAATTATTTGAACTAGCTTATAGAGCTAGGTCAACTCTAGTGTAAAATTATTTGAAGTAGCTTATAGAGCTAGTTCAACTCTAGTGTAAAATTATTTGTACTCGATTATAGAGCTAGTTTAACTCTACTTTAAAATTATTTGTACAAGCTTATAGAGCTAGTTCAACTCTAGTGTAAAATTATTTGTACTAGGCTATAGAGCTAGTTCAACTCTAGTGTAAAATTATTTGTACAAGCATATAGAGCTAGTTCAACTCTAGTGTAAAATTATTTGTACTAGGCTATCGAGCTAGTTCAACTCTAGTGTAAAATTATTTGAACTAAATTATAGAGCTAGTTCAACTCTAGTGTAAAAATATTTGAAGTAGCTTATAGATCTAGTTCAACTCTAGTGTAAAATTATTTGTACTAGATTATAGAGCTATTTCAACTCTAGTGTAAAATTATTTGAACTAGCTTATAGAGCTAGTTCAACTCTAGTGTAAAATTATTTGTACTAGCCTATAGAGTAAGTTCAACTCTAGTGTAAAATTATTTGTACAAGCTTATAGAGCTAGATCAACTCTAGTGTAAAATTATTTGAACTAGCTTATAGAGCTAGGTCAACTCTAGTGTAAAATTATTTGAAGTAGCTTAGAGAGCTAGTTCAACTCTAGTGTAAAATTATTTGTACTCGATTATAGAGCTAGTTCAACTCTACTGTAAAATTATTTGAACTAGCTTATAGAGCTAGTTCAACTCTAGTGTAAAATTATTTGTACTAGCCTATAGAGCAAGTTCAACTCTATTGTAAAATTATTTGTACAAGCTTATAGAGCTAGTTCAACTCTAGTGTAAAATTATTTGTACTAGCTTATAGAGCTAGGTCAACTCTAGTGTAAAATTATTTGAAGTAGCTTATAGAGCTAGTTCAACTCTAGTGTGAAATTATTTGTACTCGATTATAGAGCTAGTTCAACTCTACTTTAAAATTATTTGTACAAGCTTATAGAGCTAGTTCAACTCTACTGTAAAATTATTTGTACTAGGCTATAGAGCTAGTTCAACTCTAGTGTAAAATTATTTGTACAAGCATATAGAGCTAGTTCAACTCTAGTGTAAAATTATTTGTACTAGGCTATCGAGCTAGTTCAACTCTAGTGTAAAATTATTTGAACTAAATTATAGAGCTAGTTCAACTCTAGTGTAAAATTATTTGTACTAGCCTATAGAGCAAGTTCAACTCTAGTGTAAAATTATTTGTACAAGCTTATAGAGCTAGTTCAACTCTAGTGTAAAATTATTTGAACTAGCTTATAGAGCTAGTTCAACTCTAGTGTAAAATTATTTGAAGTAGCTTACAGAGCTAGTTCAACTCTAGTGTAAAATTATTTGTACCAGACTATAGAGCTAGTTCAACTCTAGTGTAAAATTATTTGTACAACCTTATAAAGCTAGTTTAACTCTAGTGTAAAATTATTTGAACTAGCTTATAGAGCTAGTTCAACTCTAGTGTAAAAATATTTGAAGTAGCTTATAGAGCTAGTTCAACTCTAGTGTAAAATTATTTGTACTAGATTATAGAGCTAGTTCAACTCTAGTGTAAAATTATTTGAACTAGCTTATAGAGCTAGTTCAACTCTAGTGTAAAATTATTTGTACTAGCCTATAGAGTAAGTTCAACTCTAGTGTAAAATTATTTGTACAAGCTTATAGAGCTAGTTCAACTCTAGTGTAAAATTGTTTGAACTAGCTTATAGAGCTAGGTCAACTCTAGTGTAAAATTATTTGAAGTAGCTTATAGAGCTAGTTCAACTCTAGTGTAAAATTATTTGTACTAGATTATAGAGCTAGTTCAACTCTAGTGTAAAATTATTTGAACTAGCTTATAGAGCTAGTTCAACTCTAGTGTAAAATTATTTGTACTAGCCTATAGAGTAAGTTCAACTCTAGTGTAAAATTATTTGTACAAGCTTATAGAGCTAGTTCAACTCTAGTGTAAAATTATTTGAACTAGCTTATAGAGCTAGGTCAACTCTAGTGTAAAATTATTTGAAGTAGCTTAGACAGCTAGTTCAACTCTAGTGTAAAATTATTTGTACTCGATTATAGAGCTAGTTCAACTCTACTGTAAAATTATTTGAACTAGCTTATAGAGCTAGTTCAACTCTAGTGTAAAATTATTTGTACTAGCCTATAGAGCAAGTTCAACTCTATTGTCAAATTATTTGTACAAGCTTATAGAGCTAGTTCAACTCTAGTGTAAAATTATTTGTACTAGCTTATAGAGCTAGGTCAACTCTAGTGTAAAATTATTTGAAGTAGCTTATAGAGCTAGTTCAACTCTAGTGTGAAATTATTTGTACTCGATTATAGAGCTAGTTCAACTCTACTTTAAAATTATTTGTACAAGCTTATAGAGCTAGTTCAACTCTACTGTAAAATTATTTGTACTAGGCTATAGAGCTAGTTCAACTCTAGTGTAAAATTATTTGTACAAGCATATAGAGCTAGTTCAACTCTAGTGTAAAATTATTTGTACTAGGCTATCGAGCTAGTTCAACTCTAGTGTAAAATTATTTGAACTAAATTATAGAGCTAGTTCAACTCTAGTGTAAAATTATTTGTACTAGCCTATAGAGCAAGTTCAACTCTAGTGTAAAATTATTTGTACAAGCTTATAGAGCTAGTTCAACTCTAGTGTAAAATTATTTGAACTAGCTTATAGAGCTAGTTCAACTCTAGTGTAAAATTATTTGAAGTAGCTTACAGAGCTAGTTCAACTCTAGTGTAAAATTATTTGTACCAGACTATAGAGCTAGTTCAACTCTAGTGTAAAATTATTTGTACAACCTTATAAAGCTAGTTTAACTCTAGTGTAAAATTATTTGAACTAGCTTATAGAGCTAGTTCAACTCTAGTGTAAAAATATTTGAAGTAGCTTATAGAGCTAGTTCAACTCTAGTGTAAAATTATTTGTACTAGATTATAGAGCTAGTTCAACTCTAGTGTAAAATTATTTGAACTAGCTTATAGAGCTAGTTCAACTCTAGTGTAAAATTATTTGTACTAGCCTATAGAGTAAGTTCAACTCTAGTGTAAAATTATTTGTACAAGCTTATAGAGCTAGTTCAACTCTAGTGTAAAATTGTTTGAACTAGCTTATAGAGCTAGGTCAACTCTAGTGTAAAATTATTTGAAGTAGCTTATAGAGCTAGTTCAACTCTAGTGTAAAATTATTTGTACTCGATTATAGAGCTAGTTCAACTCTACTGTAAAATTATTTGAACTAGCTTATAGAGCTAGTTCAACTCTAGTGTAAAATTATTTGTACTAGCCTATAGAGCAAGTTTAACTCTAGTGTAAAATTATTTGTACAAGCTTATAGAGCTAGTTAAACTCAAGTGTAAAATTATTTGAACTAGCTTATAGAGCTAGGTCAACTCTAGTGTAAAATTATTTGAAGTAGCTTATAGAGCTAGTTCAACTCTAGTGTAAAATTATTTGTACTCGATTATAGAGCTAGTTCAACTCTACTGTAAAATTATTTGTACAAGCTTATAGAGCTAGTTCAACTCTAGTGTAAAATTATTTGTACTAGGCTATAGAGCTAGTTCAACTCTAGTGTAAAATTATTTGTACAAGCATATAGAGCTAGTTCAACTCTAGTGTAAAATTATTTGTACTAGGCTATAGAGCTAGTTCAACTCTAGTGTGAAATTATTTGAACTAAATTATAGAGCTAGTTCAACTCTAATGTAAAATTATTTGAACTAGCTTATAGAGCTAGTTCAACTCTAGTGTAAAATTATTAGTACTAGCCTATAGAGCAAGTTCAACTCTAGTGTAAAATTATTTGAACTAGCTTATAGAGCTAGGTCAACTCTAGTGTAAAATTATTTGAAGAAGCTTATAGAGCTAGTTGAACTCTAGTGTAAAATTATTTGAACTAGCTTATAGAGCTAGTTCAACTCTAGTGTAAAATTATTTGAACTAGCTTATAGAGCTAGTTCAACTCTAGTGTAAAATTATTTGTACTAGCCTATAGAGCAAGTTCAACTCTAGTGTAAAATTATTTGTACAAGCTTATAGAGCTAGTTCAACTCTAGTGTAAAATTATTTGAACTAGCTTATAGAGCTAGGTCAACTCTAGTGTAAAATTATTTGAACTAGCTTATAGAGCTAGGTCAACTCTAGTGTAAAATTATTTGAAGTAGCTTATAGAGCTAGTTCAACTCTAGTGTAAAATTATTTGTACAAGCTTATAGAGCTAGTTCAACTCTAGTGTAAAATTATTTGTACTAGCCTATAGAGCAAGTTCAACTCTAGTGTAAAATTATTTGTACAAGCTTATAGAGCTAGTTCAACTCTAGTGTAAAATTATTTGAAGTAGCTTATAGAGCTAGTTCAACTCTAGTGTAAAATTATTTGTACTCGATTATAGAGCTAGTTCAACTCTACTGTAAAATTATTTGTACAAGCTTATAGAGCTAGTTCAACTCTAGTGTAAAATTATTTGTACTAGGCTATAGAGCTAGTTCAACTCTAGTGTAAAATTATTTGTACAAGCATATAGAGCTAGTTCAACTCTAGTGTAAAATTATTTGTACTAGGCTATCGAGCTAGTTCAACTCTAGTGTAAAATTATTTGAACTAAATTATAGAGCTAGTTCAACTCTAGTGTAACATTATTTGAACTAGCTTATAGAGCTAGTTCAACTCTAGTGTAAAATTATTTGTACTAGCCTATAGAGCAAGTTCAACTCTAGTGTAAAATTATTTGTACAAGCTTATAGAGCTAGTTCAACTCTAGTGTAAAACTATTTGAACTAGCTTATAGAGCTAGTTCAACTCTAGTGTAAAATTACTTGAAGTAGCTTACAGAGCTAGTTCAACTCTAGTGTAAAATTATTTGTACTAGACTATAGAGCTAGTTCAACTCTAGTGTAAAATTATTTGTACAACCTTATAAAGCTAGTTTAACTCTGGTGTAAAATTATTTGAACTAGCTTATAGAGCTAGTTCAACTCTAGTGTAAAAATATTTGAAGTAGCTTATAGAGCTAGTTCAACTCTAGTGTAAAATTATTTGTACTAGATTATAGAGCTAGTTCAACTCTAGTGTAAAATTATTTGAACTAGCTTATAGAACTAGTTCAACTCTAGTGTAAAATTATTTGAACTAGCTTATAGAGCTAGTTCAACTCTAGTGTAAAATTATTTGTACAAGCTTATAGAGCTAGTTCAACTCTAGTGTAAAATTATTTGTACTAGCCTATAGAGCAAGTTCAACTCTAGTGTAAAATTATTTGTACAAGCTTATAGAGCTAGTTCAACTCTAGTGTAAAATTATTTGAACTAGCTTATAGAGCTAGTTCAACTCTAGTGTAAAATTATTTGAAGTAGCTTACAGAGCTAGTTCAACTCTAGTGTAAAATTATTTGTACCAGACTATAGAGCTAGTTCAACTCTAGTGTAAAATTATTTGTACAACCTTATAAAGCTAGTTTAACTCTAGTGTAAAATTATTTGAACTAGCTTATAGAGCTAGTTCAACTCTAGTGTAAAAATATTTGAAGTAGCTTATAGAGCTAGTTCAACTCTAGTGTAAAATTATTTGTACTAGATTATAGAGCTAGTTCAACTCTAGTGTAAAATTATTTGAACTAGCTTATAGAGCTAGTTCAACTCTAGTGTAAAATTATTTGTACTAGCCTATAGAGTAAGTTCAACTCTAGTGTAAAATTATTTGTACAAGCTTATAGAGCTAGTTCAACTCTAGTGTAAAATTGTTTGAACTAGCTTATAGAGCTAGGTCAACTCTAGTGTAAAATTATTTGAAGTAGCTTATAGAGCTAGTTCAACTCTAGTGTAAAATTATTTGTACTCGATTATAGAGCTAGTTCAACTCTACTGTAAAATTATTTGAACTAGCTTATAGAGCTAGTTCAACTCTAGTGTAAAATTATTTGTACTAGCCTATAGAGCAAGTTTAACTCTAGTGTAAAATTATTTGTACAAGCTTATAGAGCTAGTTAAACTCAAGTGTAAAATTATTTGAACTAGCTTATAGAGCTAGGTCAACTCTAGTGTAAAATTATTTGAAGTAGCTTATAGAGCTAGTTCAACTCTAGTGTAAAATTATTTGTACTCGATTATAGAGCTAGTTCAACTCTACTGTAAAATTATTTGTACAAGCTTATAGAGCTAGTTCAACTCTAGTGTAAAATTATTTGTACTAGGCTATAGAGCTAGTTCAACTCTAGTGTAAAATTATTTGTACAAGCATATAGAGCTAGTTCAACTCTAGTGTAAAATTATTTGTACTAGGCTATAGAGCTAGTTCAACTCTAGTGTGAAATTATTTGAACTAAATTATAGAGCTAGTTCAACTCTAATGTAAAATTATTTGAACTAGCTTATAGAGCTAGTTCAACTCTAGTGTAAAATTATTAGTACTAGCCTATAGAGCAAGTTCAACTCTAGTGTAAAATTATTTGAACTAGCTTATAGAGCTAGGTCAACTCTAGTGTAAAATTATTTGAAGAAGCTTATAGAGCTAGTTGAACTCTAGTGTAAAATTATTTGAACTAGCTTATAGAGCTAGTTCAACTCTAGTGTAAAATTATTTGAACTAGCTTATAGAGCTAGTTCAACTCTAGTGTAAAATTATTTGTACTAGCCTATAGAGCAAGTTCAACTCTAGTGTAAAATTATTTGTACAAGCTTATAGAGCTAGTTCAACTCTAGTGTAAAATTATTTGAACTAGCTTATAGAGCTAGGTCAACTCTAGTGTAAAATTATTTGAACTAGCTTATAGAGCTAGGTCAACTCTAGTGTAAAATTATTTGAAGTAGCTTATAGAGCTAGTTCAACTCTAGTGTAAAATTATTTGTACAAGCTTATAGAGCTAGTTCAACTCTAGTGTAAAATTATTTGTACTAGCCTATAGAGCAAGTTCAACTCTAGTGTAAAATTATTTGTACAAGCTTATAGAGCTAGTTCAACTCTAGTGTAAAATTATTTGAAGTAGCTTATAGAGCTAGTTCAACTCTAGTGTAAAATTATTTGTACTCGATTATAGAGCTAGTTCAACTCTACTGTAAAATTATTTGTACAAGCTTATAGAGCTAGTTCAACTCTAGTGTAAAATTATTTGTACTAGGCTATAGAGCTAGTTCAACTCTAGTGTAAAATTATTTGTACAAGCATATAGAGCTAGTTCAACTCTAGTGTAAAATTATTTGTACTAGGCTATCGAGCTAGTTCAACTCTAGTGTAAAATTATTTGAACTAAATTATAGAGCTAGTTCAACTCTAGTGTAACATTATTTGAACTAGCTTATAGAGCTAGTTCAACTCTAGTGTAAAATTATTTGTACTAGCCTATAGAGCAAGTTCAACTCTAGTGTAAAATTATTTGTACAAGCTTATAGAGCTAGTTCAACTCTAGTGTAAAACTATTTGAACTAGCTTATAGAGCTAGTTCAACTCTAGTGTAAAATTACTTGAAGTAGCTTACAGAGCTAGTTCAACTCTAGTGTAAAATTATTTGTACTAGACTATAGAGCTAGTTCAACTCTAGTGTAAAATTATTTGTACAACCTTATAAAGCTAGTTTAACTCTGGTGTAAAATTATTTGAACTAGCTTATAGAGCTAGTTCAACTCTAGTGTAAAAATATTTGAAGTAGCTTATAGAGCTAGTTCAACTCTAGTGTAAAATTATTTGTACTAGATTATAGAGCTAGTTCAACTCTAGTGTAAAATTATTTGAACTAGCTTATAGAACTAGTTCAACTCTAGTGTAAAATTATTTGAACTAGCTTATAGAGCTAGTTCAACTCTAGTGTAAAATTATTTGTACAAGCTTATAGAGCTAGTTCAACTCTAGTGTAAAATTATTTGTACTAGCCTATAGAGCAAGTTCAACTCTAGTGTAAAATTATTTGTACAAGCTTATAGAGCTAGTTCAACTCTAGTGTAAAATTATTTGAAGTAGCTTATAGAGCTAGTTCAACTCTAGTGTAAAATTATTTGTACTCGATTATAGAGCTAGTTCAACTCTACTGTAAAATTATTTGTACAAACTTATAGAGCTAGTTCAACTCTAGTGTATAATTATTTGTACTAGGCTATAGAGCTAGTTCAACTCTAGTGTAAAATTATTTGTACAAGCATATAGAGCTAGTTCAACTCTAGTGTAAAATTGTTTGTACTAGGCTATCGAGCTAGTTCAACTCTAGTGTAAAATTATTTGAACTAAATTATAGAGCTAGTTCAACTCTAGTGTAAAATTATTTGAACTAGCTTATAGAGCTAGTTCAACTCTAGTGTAAAATTATTTGTACTAGCTTATAGAGCAAGTTCAACTCTAGTGTAAAATTATTTGTACAAGCTTATAGAGCTAGTTCAACTCTAGTGTAAAATTATTTGAACTAGCTTATAGAGCTAGTTCAACTCTAGTGTAAAATTATTTGAAGTAGCTTACAGAGCTAGTTCAACTCTAGTGTAAAATTATTTGTACTAGACTATAGAGCTAGTTCAACTCTAGTGTAAAATTATTTGTACAACCTTATAAAGCTAGTTTAACTCTGGTGTAAAATTATTTGAACTAGCTTATAGAGCTAGTTCAACTCTAGTGTAAAAATATTTGAAGTAGCTTATAGAGCTAGTTCAACTCTAGTGTAAAATTATTTGTACTAGATTATAGAGCTAGTTCAACTCTAGTGTAAAATTATTTAAACTAGATTATAGAGCTAGTTCAACTCTAGTGTAAAATTATTTGTACTAGCCTATAGAGGAAGTTCAACTCTAGTGTAAAATTATTTGTACAAGCTTATAAAGCTAGTTCAACTCTAGTGTAAAATTATTTGAACTAGCTTATAGAGCTAGGTCAACTCTAGTGTAAAATTATTTGAAGTAGCTTATAGAGCTAGTTCAACACTAGTGTAAAATTATTTGTACTCGATTATAGAGCTAGTTCAACTGTACTGTAAAATTATTTGAACTAGCTTATAGAGCTAGTTCAACTCTAGTGTAAAATTATTTGTACTAGCCTATAGAGCAAGTTTAACTCTAGTGTAAAATTATTTGTGCAAGCTTATAGAGCTAGTTAAACTCTAGTGTAAAATTATTTGAACTAGCTTATAGAGCTAGGTCAACTCTAGTGTAAAATTATTTGAAGTAGCTTATAGAGCTAGTTCAACTCTAGTGTAAAATTATTTGTACTCGATTATAGAGCTAGTTCAACTCTACTGTCAAATTATTTGTACAAGCTTATAGACCTAGTTCAACTCTAGTGTAAAATTATTTGTACTAGGCTATAGAGCTAGTTCAACTCTAGTGTAAAACTATTTGTACAAGCATATAGAGCTAGTTCAACTCTAGTGTAAAATTATTTGTACTAGGCTATAGAGCTAGTTCAACTCTAGTGTGAAATTATTTGAACTAAATTATAGAGCTAGTTCAACTCTAGTGTAAAATTATTTGTACTAGCCTATAGAGCAAGTTCAACTCTAGTGTAAAATTATTTGAACTAGCTTATAGAGCAAGTTCAACTCTAGTGTAAAATTATTTGAACTAGCTTATAGAGCTAGTTCAACTCTAGTGTAAAATTATTTGAACTAGATTATAGAGCTAGTTCAACTCTAGTGTAAAATTATTTGTACTAGGCTATAGAGCTAGTTCAACTCTAGTGTAAAATTATTTGTACAAGCATATAGAGCTAGTTCAACTCTAGTGTAAAATTATTTGTACTAGGCTATCGAGCTAGTTCAACTCTAGTGTAAAATTATTTGAACTAAATTATAGAGCTAGTTCAACTCTAGTGTAACATTATTTGAACTAGCTTATAGAGCTAGTTCAACTCTAGTGTAAAATTATTTGTACTAGCCTATAGAGCAAGTTCAACTCTAGTGTAAAATTATTTGTACAAGCTTATAGAGCTAGTTCAACTCTAGTGTAAAACTATTTGAACTAGCTTATAGAGCTAGTTCAACTCTAGTGTAAAATTACTTGAAGTAGCTTACAGAGCTAGTTCAACTCTAGTGTAAAATTATTTGTACTAGACTATAGAGCTAGTTCAACTCTAGTGTAAAATTATTTGTACAACCTTATAAAGCTAGTTTAACTCTGGTGTAAAATTATTTGAACTAGCTTATAGAGCTAGTTCAACTCTAGTGTAAAAATATTTGAAGTAGCTTATAGAGCTAGTTCAACTCTAGTGTAAAATTATTTGTACTAGATTATAGAACTAGTTCAACTCTAGTGTAAAATTATTTGAACTAGCTTATAGAGCTAGTTCAACTCTAGTGTAAAATTATTTGAACTAGCTTATAGAGCTAGTTCAACTCTAGTGTAAAATTATTTGTACAAGCTTATAGAGCTAGTTCAACTCTAGTGTAAAATTATTTGTACTAGCCTATAGAGCAAGTTCAACTCTAGTGTAAAATTATTTGTACAAGCTTATAGAGCTAGTTCAACTCTAGTGTAAAATTATTTGAAGTAGCTTATAGAGCTAGTTCAACTCTAGTGTAAAATTATTTGTACTCGATTATAGAGCTAGTTCAACTCTACTGTAAAATTATTTGTACAAACTTATAGAGCTAGTTCAACTCTAGTGTATAATTATTTGTACTAGGCTATAGAGCTAGTTCAACTCTAGTGTAAAATTATTTGTACAAGCATATAGAGCTAGTTCAACTCTAGTGTAAAATTGTTTGTACTAGGCTATCGAGCTAGTTCAACTCTAGTGTAAAATTATTTGAACTAAATTATAGAGCTAGTTCAACTCTAGTGTAAAATTATTTGAACTAGCTTATAGAGCTAGTTCAACTCTAGTGTAAAATTATTTGTACTAGCTTATAGAGCAAGTTCAACTCTAGTGTAAAATTATTTGTACAAGCTTATAGAGCTAGTTCAACTCTAGTGTAAAATTATTTGAACTAGCTTATAGAGCTAGTTCAACTCTAGTGTAAAATTATTTGAACTAGCTTATAGAGCTAGTTCAACTCTAGTGTAAAATTATTTGTACTAGACTATAGAGCTAGTTCAACTCTAGTGTAAAATTATTTGTACAACCTTATAAAGCTAGTTTAACTCTGGTGTAAAATTATTTGAACTAGCTTATAGAGCTAGTTCAACTCTAGTGTAAAAATATTTGAAGTAGCTTATAGAGCTAGTTCAACTCTAGTGTAAAATTATTTGTACTAGATTATAGAGCTAGTTCAACTCTAGTGTAAAATTATTTAAACTAGATTATAGAGCTAGTTCAACTCTAGTGTAAAATTATTTGTACTAGCCTATAGAGGAAGTTCAACTCTAGTGTAAAATTATTTGTACAAGCTTATAAAGCTAGTTCAACTCTAGTGTAAAATTATTTGAACTAGCTTATAGAGCTAGGTCAACTCTAGTGTAAAATTATTTGAAGTAGCTTATAGAGCTAGTTCAACACTAGTGTAAAATTATTTGTACTCGATTATAGAGCTAGTTCAACTGTACTGTAAAATTATTTGAACTAGCTTATAGAGCTAGTTCAACTCTAGTGTAAAATTATTTGTACTAGCCTATAGAGCAAGTTTAACTCTAGTGTAAAATTATTTGTGCAAGCTTATAGAGCTAGTTAAACTCTAGTGTAAAATTATTTGAACTAGCTTATAGAGCTAGGTCAACTCTAGTGTAAAATTATTTGAAGTAGCTTATAGAGCTAGTTCAACTCTAGTGTAAAATTATTTGTACTCGATTATAGAGCTAGTTCAACTCTACTGTCAAATTATTTGTACAAGCTTATAGACCTAGTTCAACTCTAGTGTAAAATTATTTGTACTAGGCTATAGAGCTAGTTCAACTCTAGTGTAAAACTATTTGTACAAGCATATAGAGCTAGTTCAACTCTAGTGTAAAATTATTTGTACTAGGCTATAGAGCTAGTTCAACTCTAGTGTGAAATTATTTGAACTAAATTATAGAGCTAGTTCAACTCTAGTGTAAAATTATTTGTACTAGCCTATAGAGCAAGTTCAACTCTAGTGTAAAATTATTTGAACTAGCTTATAGAGCAAGTTCAACTCTAGTGTAAAATTATTTGAACTAGCTTATAGAGCTAGTTCAACTCTAGTGTAAAATTATTTGAACTAGATTATAGAGCTAGTTCAACTCTAGTGTAAAATTATTTGAACTAGCTTATAGAGCTAGTTCAACTCTAGTGTAAAATTATTTGTACTAGCCTATAGAGCAAGTTCAACTCTAGTGTAAAATTATTTGTACAAGCTTATAGAGCTAGTTCAACTCTAGTGTAAAATTATTTTAACTAGCTTATAGAGCTAGGTCAACTCTAGTGTAAAATTATTTGAACTAGCTTATAGAGCTAGGTCAACTCTAGTGTAAAATTATTTGAAGTAGCTTATAGAGCTCGGTCAACTCTAGTGTAAAATTATTTGTACACGCTTATAGAGCTACTTCAACTCTAGAGTAAAATTATTTGTACTAGGCTATAGAGCTTGTTCAACTCTAGTGTAAAATTATTTGAACTAAATTATAGAGCTAGTTCAACTCTAGTGTTAAATTATTTGAACTAGCTTATAGAGCTAGTTCAACTCTAGTGTAAAATTATTTGAACTAGCTTATAGAGCTAGTTCAACTCTAGTGTAAAATTATTTGTACTAGCCAATAGAGCAAGTTCAACTCTAGTGTAAAATTATTTGTACATAGTTATAGAGCTAGTTCAAC
The DNA here is from genome assembly GCF_002575655.3 of Aegilops tauschii subsp. strangulata. Lineage (NCBI taxonomy): Eukaryota > Viridiplantae > Streptophyta > Magnoliopsida > Poales > Poaceae > Aegilops > Aegilops tauschii. The sequence goes on from NC_053039.3 coordinate 153,980,532, forward strand.
TCTAGTGTAAAATTATTTGAACTAGCTTATAGAGCTAGTTCAACTCTAGTGTAAAATTATTTGAAGTAGCTTACAGAGCTAGTTCAACTCTAGTGTAAAATTATTTGAAGTAGCGTACAGAGCTAGTTCAACTCTAGTGTAAAATTATTTTTACAACCTTATAAAGCTAGTTTAACTCTGGTGTAAAATTATTTGAACTAGCTTATTGAGCTAGTTCAACTCTAGTGTAAAAATATTTGAAGTAGCTTATAGAGCTAGTTCAACTCTAGTGTAAAATTATTTGTACTCGATTATAGAGCTAGTTCAACTCTACTGTAAAATTATTTGTACAACCTTATAGAGCTAGTTCAACTCTAGTGTAAAATTACTTGTACTCGATTATAGAGCTAGTTCAACTCTACTGTAAAATTATTTGTACAAGCTTATAGAGCTAGTTCAACTCTAGTGTAAAATTATTTGTACTAGGCTATAGAGCTAGTTCAACTCTAGTGTAAAATTATTTGTACAAGCATATAGAGCTAGTTCAACTCTAGTGTAAAATTATTTGTACTAGGCTATAGAGCTAGTTCAACTCTAGTGTGAAATTATTTGAACTAAATTATAGAGCTAGTTCAACTCTAATGTAAAATTATTTGAACTAGCTTATAGAGCTAGTTCAACTCTAGTGTAAAATTATTTGAAGAAGCTTATAGAGCTAGCTCAACTCTAGTGTAAAATTATTTGAACTAGATTATAGAGCTAGTTCAACTCTAGTGTAAAATTATTTGAACTAGCTTATAGAGCTAGTTCAACTCTAGTGTAAAATTATTTGTACTAGCCTATAGAGCAAGTTCAACTCTAGTGTAAAATTATTTGTACAAGCTTATAGAGCTAATTCAACTCTAGTGTAAAGTTATTTGAACTACCTTATAGAGCTAGGTCAACTCTAGTGTAAAATTATTTGTACTAGGCTATAGAGCTTGTTCAACTCTAGTGCAAAATTATTTGTACAAGCTTATAGAGCTAGTTCAACTCTAGTGTAAAATTATTTGTACTAGGCTATAGAGCTAGTTCAACTCTAGTGTAAAATTATTTGTACTAGGCTATAGAGCTTGTTCAACTCTAGTGTAAAATTATTTGTACAAGCTTATAGAGCTAGTTCAACTCTAGTGTAAAATTATTTGAACTAGCTTATAGAGCTAGTTCAACTCTAGTGTAAAATTATTTGAACTAAATTATAGAGCTAGTTCAACTCTAGTGTTAAATTATTTGAACTAGCTTATAGAGCTAGTTCAACTCTAGTGTAAAATTATTTGAACTAGCTTATAGAGCTAGTTCAACTCTAGTGTAAAATTATTTGAAGTAGCTTACAGAGCTAGTTCAACTCTAGTGTAAAATTATTTGAAGTAGCGTACAGAGCTAGTTCAACTCTAGTGTAAAATTATTTTTACAACCTTATAAAGCTACTTTAACTCTGGTGTAAAATTATTTGAACTAGCTTATTGAGCTAGTTCAACTCTAGTGTAAAAATATTTGAAGTAGCTTATAGAGCTAGTTCAACTCTAGTGTAAAATTATTTGAACTAGATTATAGAGCTAGTTCAACTCTAGTGTAAAATTATTTGAACTAGCTTATAGAGCTAGTTCAACTCTAGTGTAAAATTATTTGTACTAGCCTATAGAGCAAGCTCAACTCTAGTGTAAAATTATTTGTACAAGCTTATAGAGCTAGTTCAACTCTAGTGTAAAATTATTTGAACTAGCTTATAGAGCTAAGTCAACTCTAGTGTAAAATTATTTGAACTAGCTTATAGAGCTAGGTCAACTCTAGTGCAAAATTATTTGAAGTAGCTTATAGAGCTACTTCAACTCTAGTGTAAAATTATTTGTACAAGCTTATAGAGCTACTTCAACTCTAGAGTAAAATTATTTGTACTAGGCTATAGAGCTTGTTCAACTCTAGTGTAAAATTATTTGTACAAGCTTATAGAGCTAGTTCAACTCTAGTGTAAAATTATTTGTACTAGGCTATAGAGCTAGTTCAACTCTAGTGTAAAATTATTTGAACTAAATTATAGAGCTAGTTCAACTCTAGTGTTAAATTATTTGAACTAGCTTATAGAGCTAGTTCAGCTCTAGTGTAAAATTATTTGAACTAGCTTATAGAGCTAGTACAACTCTAGTGTAAAATTATTTGTACTAGCCAATAGAGCAAGTTCAACTCTAGTGTAAAATTATTTGTACATGGTTATAGAGCTAGTTCAACTCTAGTGTAAAATTATTTGAACTAGCTTATAGAGATAGTTCAACTCTAGTGTAAAATTATTTGAAGTAGCTTACAGAGCTAGTTCAACTCTAGTGTTAAATTATTTGAAGTAGCGTACAGAGCTAGTTCAAGTCTAGTGTAAAATTATTTTTACAACCTTATAAAGCTAGTTTAACTCTGTTGTAAAATTATTTGAACTAGCTTATTGAGCTAGTTCAACTCTAGTGTAAAAATATTTGAAGTAGCTTATAGAGCTAGTTCAACTCTAGTGTAAAATTATTTGTACTCGATTATAGAGCTAGTTCAACTCTACTGTAAAATTATTTGTACAAGCTTATAGAGCTAGTTCAACTCTAGTGTAAAATTATTTGTACTAGGCTATAGAGCTAGTTCAACTCTAGTGTAAAATTATTTGTACAAGCATATAGAGCTAGTTCAACTCTAGTGTAAAATTATTTGTACTAGATTATAGAGCTAGTTCAACTCTAGTGTAAAATTATTTGAACTAGCTTATAGAGCTAGTTCAACTCTAGTGTAAAATTATTTGTACTAGCCTATAGAGCAAGCTCAACTCTAGTGTAAAATTATCTGTACAAGCTTATAGAGCTAGTTCAACTCTAGTGTAAAATTATTTGAACTAGCTTATAGAGCTAGGTCAACTCTAGTGTAAAATTATTTGAACTAGCTTATAGAGCTAGGTCAACTCTAGTGCAAAATTATTTGAAGTAGCTTATAGAGCTAGTTCAACTCTAGTGTAAAATTATTTGTACAAGCTTATAGAGCTACTTCAACTCTAGAGTAAAATTATTTGTACTAGGCTATAGAGCTTGTTCAACTCTAGTGTAAAATTATTTGTACAAGCTTATAGAGCTAGTTCAACTCTAGTGTAAAATTATTTGTACTAGGCTATAGAGCTAGTTCAACTCTAGTGTAAAATTATTTGAACTAAATTATAGAGCTAGTTCAACTCTAGTGTTAAATTATTTGAACTAGCTTATAGAGCTAGTTCAGCTCTAGTGTAAAATTATTTGAACTAGCTTATAGAGCTAGTACAACTCTAGTGTAAAATTATTTGTACTAGCCAATAGAGCAAGTTCAACTCTAGTGTAAAATTATTTGTACATGGTTATAGAGCTAGTTCAACTCTAGTGTAAAATTATTTGAACTAGCTTATAGAGCTAGTTCAACTCTAGTGTAAAATTATTTGAAGTAGCTTACAGAGCTAGTTCAACTCTAGTGTAAAATTATTTGAAGTAGCGTACAGAGCTAGTTCAACTCTAGTGTAAAATTATTTTTACAACCTTATAAAGCTAGTTTAACTCTGGTGTAAAATTATTTGAACTAGCTTATTGAGCTAGTTCAACTCTAGTGTAAAAATATTTGAAGTAGCTTATAGAGCTAGTTCAACTCTAGTGTAAAATTATTTGTACTCGATTATAGAGCTAGTTCAACTCTACTGTAAAATTATTTGTACAAGCTTATAGAGCTAGTTCAACTCTAGTGTAAAATTATTTGTACTAGGCTATAGAGCTAGTTCAACTCTAGTGTAAAATTATTTGTACAAGCATATAGAGCTAGTTCAACTCTAGTGTAAAATTATTTGTACTAGATTATAGAGCTAGTTCAACTCTAGTGTAAAATTATTTGAACTAGCTTATAGAGCTAGTTCAACTCTAGTGTAAAATTATTTGTACTAGCCTATAGAGCAAGCTCAACTCTAGTGTAAAATTATCTGTACAAGCTTATAGAGCTAGTTCAACTCTAGTGTAAAATTATTTGAAGTAGCTTATAGAGCTAGTTCAACTCTAGTGTAAAATTATTTGAACTAGCTTATAGAGCTAGGTCAACTCTAGTGTAAAATTATTTGAAGAAGCTTATAGAGCTAGTTCAACTCTAGTGTACAATTATTTGAACTAGATTATAGAGCTAGTTCAACTCTAGTGTAAAATTATTTGAACTAGCTTATAGAGCTAGTTCAACTCTAGTGTAAAATTATTTGTACTAGCTTATAGAGCTAGTTCAACTCTAATGTAAAATTATTTGAAGTAGCTTATAGAGCTAGTTCAACTCTAGTGTAAAATTATTTGAACTAGCTTATAGAGGTAGGTCAACTCTAGTGTAAAATTATTTGAAGAAGCTTATAGAGCTAGTTCAACTCTAGTGTAAAATTATTTGAACTAGATTATAGAGCTAGTTCAACTCTAGTGTAAAATTATTTGAACTAGCTTATAGAGCTAGTTCAACTCTAGTGTAAAATTATTTGTACTAGGCTATAGAGCTTGTTCAACTCTAGTGTAAAATTATTTGTACAAGCTTAGAGAGCTAGTTCAACTCTAGTGTAAAATTATTTGTACTAGGCTACAGAGCTAGTTCAACTCTAGTGTAAAATTATTTGAACTAAATTATAGAGCTAGTTCAACTCTAGTGTTAAATTATTTGAACTAGCTTATAGAGCTAGTTCAACTCTAGTGTAAAATTATTTGAACTAGCTTATAGAGCTAGTTCAACTCTAGTGTAAAATTATTTGTACTAGCCAATAGAGCAAGTTCAACTCTAGTGTAAAATTATTTGTACATGGTTATAGAGCTTGTTTAACTCTAGTGTAAAATTATTTGAACTAGCTTATAGAGCTAGTTCAACTCTAGTGTAAAATTATTTGAAGTAGCTTACAGAGCTAGTTCAACTCTAGTGTAAAATTATTTGAAGTAGCGTACAGAGCTAGTTCAACTCTAGTGTAAAATTATTTGTACAACCTTATAAAGCTAGTTTAACTCTGGTGTAAAATTATTTGAACTAGCTTATTGAGCTAGTTCAACTCTAGTGTAAAAATATTTGAAGTAGCTTATAGAGCTAGTTCAACTCTAGTGTAAAATTATTTGTACTAGATTATAGAGCTAGTTCAACTCTAGTGTAAAATTATTTGAACTAGCTTATAGAGCTAGTTCAACTCTAGTGTAAAATTATTTGTACTAGCCTATAGAGCAAGTTCAACTCTAGTGTAAAATTATTTGTACAAGCTTATAGAGCTAGTTCAACTCTAGTGTAAAATTATTTGAACTAGCTTATAGAGCTAGGTCAACTCTAGTGTAAAATTATTTGAAGAAGCTTATAGAGCTAGTTCAACTCTAGTGTAAAATTATTTGAACTAGATAATAGAGCTAGTTTAACTCTAGTGTAAAATTATTTGAACTAGCTTATAGAGCTAGTTCAACTCTAGTGTAAAATTATTTGTACTAGCCTATAGAGCAAGTTCAACTCTAGTGTAAAATTATTTGTACAAGCTTATAGAGCTAGTTCAACTCTAGTGTAAAATTATTTGAACTAGCTTATAGAGCTAGTTCAACTCTAGTGTAAAATTATTTGAAGTAGCTTATAGAGCTAGTTCAACTCTAGTGTAAAATTATTTGTACTCGATTATAGAGCTAGTTCAACTGTACTGTAAAATTATTTGTACAATCTTATAGAGCTAGTTCAACTATAGTGTAAAATTATTTGTACTAGGGTATAGAGCTTGTTCAACTCTAGTGTAAAATTATTTGTACAAGCTTATAGAGCTAGTTGAACTCTAGTGTAAAATTATTTTTACTAGGCTATAGAGCTAGTTCAACTCGAGTGTAAAATTATTTGAACTAAATTATAGAGCTAGTTCAACTCTAATGTAAAATTATTTGAACTAGCTTATAGAGCTAGTTCAACTCTAGTGTAAAATTATTTGTACTAGCTTATAGAGCTAGTTCAACTCTAATGTAAAATTATTTGAAGTAGCTTATAGAGCTAGTTCAACTCTAGTGTAAAATTATTTGAACTAGCTTATAGAGCTAGGTCAACTCTAGTGTAAAATTATTTGAAGAAGCTTATAGAGCTAGTTCAACTCTAGTGTAAAATTATTTGAACTAGATTATAGAGCTAGTTCAACTCTAGTGTAAAATTATTTGAACTAGCTTATAGAGCTAGTTCAACTCTAGTGTAAAATTATTTGTACTAGCCTATAGAGCAAGTTCAACTCTAGTGTAAAATTATTTGTACAAGCTTACAGAGCTAGTTCAACTCTAGTGTAAAATTATTTGAACTAGCTTATAGAGCTAGGTCAACTCTAGTGTAAAATTATTTGAACTAGCTTATACAGCTAGGTCAACTCTAGTGTAAAATTATTTGAAGTAGCTTATAGAGCTAGTTCAACTCTAGTGTAAAATTATTTGTACAAGCTTATAGAGCTAGTTCAACTTTAGTGTAAAATTATTTGTACTAGGCTATAGAGCTTGTTCAACTCTAGTGTAAAATTATTTGTACAAGCTTAGAGAGCTAGTTCAACTCTAGTGTAAAATTATTTGTACTAGGCTACAGAGCTAGTTCAACTCTAGTGTAAATTTATTTGAACTAAATTATAGAGCTAGTTCAACTCTAGTGTTAAATTATTCGAACTAGCTTATAGAGCTAGTTCAACTCTAGTGTAAAATTATTTGAACTAGCTTATAGAGCTAGTTCAACTCTAGTGTAAAATTATTTGTACTAGCCAATAGAGCAAGTTCAACTCTAGTGTAAAATTATTTGTACATGGTTATAGAGCTTGTTTAACTCTAGTGTAAAATTATTTGAACTAGCTTATAGAGCTAGTTCAACTCTAGTGTAAAATTATTTGAAGTAGCTTACAGAGCTAGTTCAACTCTAGTGTAAAATTATTTGAAGTAGCGTACAGAGCTAGTTCAACTCTAGTGTAAAATTATTTGTACAACCTTATAAAGCTAGTTTAACTCTGGTGTAAAATTATTTGAACTAGCTTATTGAGCTAGTTCAACTCTAGTGTAAAAATATTTGAAGTAGCTTATAGAGCTAGTTCAACTCTAATGTAAAATTATTTGAAGTAGCTTATAGAGCTAGTTCAACTCTAGTGTAAAATTATTTGAACTAGCTTATAGAGCTAGGTCAACTCTAGTGTAAAATTATTTGAAGAAGCTTATAGAGCTAGTTCAACTCTAGTGTAAAATTATTTGAACTAGATTATAGAGCTAGTTCAACTCTAGTGTAAAATAATTTGAACTAGCTTATAGAGCTAGTTCAACTCTAGTGTAAAATTATTTGTACTAGCCTATAGAGCAAGTTCAACTCTAGTGTAAAATTATTTGTACAAGCTTATAGAGCTAGTTCAACTCTAGTGTAAAATTATTTGAACTAGCTTATAGAGCTAGGTCAACTCTAGTGTAAAATTATTTGAACTAGCTTATACAGCTAGGTCAACTCTAGTGTAAAATTATTTGAAGTAGCTTATAGAGCTAGTTCAACTCTAGTGTAAAATTATTTGTACAAGCTTATAGAGCTAGTTCAACTCTAGTGTAAAATTATTTATACTAGGCTATAGAGCTTGTTCAACTCTAGTGTAAAATTATTTGTACAAGCTTAAAGAGCTAGTTCAACTCTAGTGTAAAATTATTTGTACTAGGCTACAGAGCTAGTTCAACTCTAGTGTAAAATTATTTGAACTAAATTATAGAGCTAGTTCAACTCTGGTGTTAAATTATTTGAACTAGCTTATAGAGCTAGTTCAACTCTAGTGTAAAATTATTTGAACTAGCTTATAGAGCTAGTTCAACTCTAGTGTAAAATTATTTGTACTAGCCAATAGAGCAAGTTCAACTCTAGTGTAAAATTATTTGTACATGGTTATAGAGCTTGTTTAACTCTAGTGTAAAATTATTTGAACTAGCTTATAGAGCTAGTTCAACTCTAGTGTAAAATTATTTTAAGTAGCTTACAGAGCTAGTTCAACTCTAGTGTAAAATTATTTGAAGTAGCGTACAGAGCTAGTTACACTCTAGTGTAAAATTATTTGTACAACCTTATAAAGCTAGTTTAACTCTGGTGTAAAATTATTTGAACTAGCTTATAGAGCTAGTTCAACTCTAGTGTAAAATTATTTGTACTAGATTATAGAGCTAGTTCAACTCTAGTGTAAAATTATTTGAACTAGCTTATAGAGCTAGTTCAACTCTAGTGTAAAATTATTTGTACTAGCCTATAGAGCAAGTTCAACTCTAGTGTAAAATTATTTGTACAAGCTTATAGAGCTAGTTCAACTCTAGTGTAAAATTATTTGAACTAGCTTATAGAGCTAGGTCAACTCTAGTGTAAAATTATTTGAAGAAGCTTATAGAGCTAGTTCAACTCTAGTGTAAAATTATTTGAACTAGATAATAGAGCTAGTTTAACTCTAGTGTAAAATTATTTGAACTAGCTTATAGAGCTAGTTCAACTCTAGTGTAAAATTATTTGTACTAGCCTATAGAGCAAGTTCAACTCTAGTGTAAAATTATTTGTACAAGCTTATAGAGCTAGTTCAACTCTAGTGTAAAATTATTTGAACGAGCTTATAGAGCTAGTTCAACTCTAGTGTAAAATTATTTGAAGTAGCTTATAGAGCTAGTTCAACTCTAGTGTAAAATTATTTGTACTCGATTATAGAGCTAGTTCAACTGTACTGTAAAATTATTTGTACAAGCTTATAGAGCTAGTTCAACTATAGTGTAAAATTATTTGTACTAGGGTATAGAGCTTGTTCAACTCTAGTGTAAAATTATTTGCACAAGCTTATAGAGCTAGTTGAACTCTAGTGTAAAATTATTTTTACTAGGCTATAGAGCTAGTTCAACTCGAGTGTAAAATTATTTGAACTAAATTAGAGCTAGTTCAACCCTAGTGTTAAATTATTTGAACTAGCTTATAGAGCTAGTTCAACTCTAGTGTAAAATTATTTGTACTAGCCTATAGAGCAAGGTCAACTCTAGTGTAAAATTATTTGTACAAGCTTATAGAGCTAGTTCAACTCTAGTGTAAAATTATTTGAACTAGCTTATAGAGCTAGTTCAACTCTAGTGTAAAATTATTTGAAGTAGCTTACAGAGCTAGTTCAACTCTAGTGTAAAATTATATGTACTAGACTATAGGTCTAGTTCAACTCTACTGTAAAATTATTTGTACAACCTTATAAAGCTAGTTTAACTCTGGTGTAAAATTATTTGAACTAGCTTATAGAGCTAGTTCAACTCTAGTGTAAAAATATTTGAAGTAGCTTATAGAGCCAGTTCAACTCTAGTGTAAAATTATTTGTACTAGGCTATAGAGCTAGTTCAACTCTAGTGTGAAATTATTTGAACTAGCTTATAGAGCTAGTTCAACTCTAGTGTAAAATTATTTGTACTAGCCTATAGAGCAAGTTCAACTCTAGTGTAAAATTATTTGTACAAGCTTATAGAGCTAGTTCAACTCTAGTGTAAAATTATTTGAACTAGCTTATAGAGCTAGGTCAACTCTAGTGTAAAATTATTTGAAGTAGCTTATAGAGCTAGTTCAACTCTATTGTAAAATTATTTGTACTCGATTATAGAGCTAGTTCAACTCTAGTGTAAAATTATTTGAACTAGCTTATAGAGCTAGTTCAACTCTAGTGTAAAATTATTTGTACTAGCCTATAGAGCAAGTTCAACTCTAGTGTAAAATTATTTGAACTAGCTTATAGAGCTAGGTCAACTCTAGTGTAAAATTATTTGAAGTAGCTTATAGAGCTAGTTCAACTCTAGTGTAAAATTATTTGTACTTGATTATAGAGCTAGTTCAACTCTAGTGTAAAATTATTTGAACTAGCTTATAGAGCTAGTTCAACTCTAGTGTAAAATTATTTGTAGTAGCCTATAGAGCAAGTTCAACTCTAGTGTAAAATTATTTGTACAAGCTTATAGAGCTAGTTCAACTCTAGTGTAAAATTATTTGAACTAGCTTATAGAGCTAGGTCAACTCTAGTGTAAAATTATTTGAACTACCTTATACAGCTAGGTCAACTGTAGTGTAAAATTATTTGAAGTAGCTTATAGAGCTAGTTCAACTCTAGTGTAAAATTATTTGTACAAGCTTATAGAGCTAGTTCAACTCTAGTGTAAAATTATTTGTACTAGGCTATAGAGCTTGTTCAACTCTAGTGTAAAATTATTTGTACAAGCTTAGAGAGCTAGTTCAACTCTAGTGTAAAATTATTTGTACTAGGCTATAGAGCTAGTTCAACTCTAGTGTAAAATTATTTGAACTAAATTATAGAGCTAGTTCAACTCTAGTGTTAAATTATTTGAACTAGCTTATAGAGCTAGTTCAACTCTAGTGTAAAATTATTTGAACTAGCTTATAGAGCTAGTTCAACTCTAGTGTAAAATTATTTGTACTAGCCAATAGAGCAAGTTCAACTCTAGTGTAAAATTATTTGTACATGGTTATAGAGCTTGTTTAACTCTAGTGTAAAATTATTTGAACTTGCTTATAGAGCTAGTTCAACTCTAGTGTAAAATTATTTGAAGTAGCTTACAGAGCTAGTTCAACTCGAGTGTAAAATTATTTGAAGTAGCGTACAGAGCTAGTTCAACTCTAGTGTAAAATTATTTGTACAACCTTATAAAGCTAGTTTAACTCTGGTGTAAAATTATTTGAACTAGCTTATTGAGCTAGTTCAACTCTAGTGTAAAAATATTTGAAGTAGCTTATAGAGCTAGTTCAACTCTAGTGTAAAATTATTTGAACTAGATTATAGAGCTAGTTCAACTCTAGTGTAAAATTATTTGAACTAGCTTATAGAGCTAGTTCAACTCTAGTGTAAAATTATTTGTACTAGCCTATAGAGCAAGTTCAACTCTAGTGTAAAATTATTTGTACAAGCTTATAAAGCTAGTTCAACTCTAGTGTAAAATTATTTGAACTAGCTTATAGAGCTAGGTCAACTCTAGTGTAAAATTATTTGAATTAGCTTATAGAGCTAGTTCAACTCTAGTGTAAAATTATTTGAACTAGATTATAGAGCTAGTTTAACTCTAGTGTAAAATTATTTGAACTAGCTTATAGAGCTAGTTCAACTCTAGTGTAAAATTATTTGTACTAGCCTATAGAGCAAGTTCAACTCTAGTGTAAAATTATTTGTACAAGCTTATAGAGCTAGTTCAACTCTAGTGTAAAATTATTTGAACTAGCTTATAGAGCTAGGGCAACTCTAGTGTAAAATTATTTGAAGTAGCTTATAGAGCTAGTTAAACTCTAGTGTAAAATTATTTGTACTCGATTATAGAGCTAGTTCAACTGTACTGTAAAATTATTTGTACAAGCTTATAGAGCTAGTTCAACTATAGTGTAAAATTATTTGTACTAGGGTATAGAGCTTGTTCAACTCTAGTGTAAAATTATTTGTACAAGCTTATAGAGCTAGTTGAACTCTAGTGTAAAATTATTTTTACTAGGCTATAGAGCTAGTTCAACTCGAGTGTAAAATTATTTGAACTAAATTAGAACTAGTTCAACTCTAGTGTTAAATTATTTGAACTAGCTTATAGAGCTAGTTCAACTCTAGTGTAAAATTATTTGTACTAGCCTATAGAGCAAGGTCAACTCTAGTGTAAAATTATTTGTACAAGCTTATAGAGCTAGTTCAACTCTAGTGTAAAATTATTTGAACTAGCTTATAGAGCTAGTTCAACTCTAGTGTAAAATTATTTGAAGTAGCTTACAGAGCTAGTTCAACTCTAGTGTAAAATTATATGTACTAGACTATTGGGCTAGTTCAACTCTACTATAAAATTATTTGTACAACCTTATAAAGCTAGTTTAACTCTGGTGTAAAATTATTTGAACTAGCTTATAAAGCTAGTTCAACTCTAGTGTAAAAATATTTGAAGTAGCTTATAGAGCCAGTTCAACTCTAGTGTAAAATTATTTGTACTAGATTATAGAGCTAGTTCAACTCTAGTGTAAAATTATTTGAACTAGCTTATAGAGCTAGTTCAACTCTAGTGTAAAATTATTTGTACTAGCCTATAGAGAAAGTTCAACTCTAGTGTAAAATTATTTGTACAAGCTTATAGAGCTAGTTCAACTCTAGTGTAAAATTATTTGAACTAGCTTATAGAGCTAGGTCAACTCTAGTGTAAAATTATTTGAACTAGCTTATAGAGCTAGGTCAACTCTAGTGTAAAATTATTTGAAGTAGCTTATAGAGCTAGTTCAACTCTAGTGTAAAATTATTTGTACTCGATTATAGAGCTAGTTCAACTCTAGTGTAAAATTATTTGAACTAGATTATAGAGCTAGTTCAACTCTAGTGTAAAATTATTTGAACTAGCTTATAGAGCTAGTTCAACTCTAGTGTAAAATTATTTGTACTAGCCTATAGAGCAAGTTTAACTCTAGTGTAAAATTATTTGTACAAGCTTATAGAGCTAGTTCAACTCTAGTGTAAAATTATTTGAACTAGCTTATAGAGCTAGGTCAACTCTAGTGTAAAATTATTTGAACTAGCTTATACAGCTAGGTCAACTCTAGTGTAAAATTATTTGAAGTAGCTTATAGAGCTAGTTCAACTCTAGTGTAAAATTATTTGTACAAGCTTATAGAGCTAGTTCAACTCTAGTGTAAAATTATTTGTACTAGGCTATAGAGCTTGTTCAACTCTAGTGTAAAATTATTTGTACAAGCTTAGAGAGCTAGTTCAACTCTAGTGTAAAATTATTTGTACTAGGCTATAGAGCTAGTTCAACTCTAGTGTAAAATTATTTGAACTAAATTATAGAGCTAGTTCAACTCTAGTGTTAAATTATTTGAACTAGCTTATAGAGCTAGTTCAACTCTAGTGTAAAATTATTTGAACTAGCTTATAGAGCTAGTTCAACTCTAGTGTAAAATTATTTGTACTAGCCAATAGAGCAAGTTCAACTCTAGTGTAAAATTATTTGTACATGGTTATAGAGCTTGTTTAACTCTAGTGTAAAATTATTTGAACTAGCTTATAGAGCTAGTTCAACTCTAGTGTAAAATTATTTGAAGTAGCTTACAGAGCTAGTTCAACTCTAGTGTAAAATTATTTGAAGTAGCGTACAGAGCTAGTTCAACTCTAGTGTAAAATTATTTGTACAACCTTATAAAGCTAGTTTAACTCTCGTGTAAAATTATTTGAACTAGCTTATTGAGCTAGTTCAACTCTAGTGTAAAAATATTTGAAGTAGCTTATAGAGCTAGTTCAACTCTAGTGTAAAATTATTTGTACTAGATTATAGAGCTAGTTCAACTCTAGTGTAAAATTATTTGAACTAGCTTATAGAGCTAGTTCAACTCTAGTGTAAAATTATTTGTACTAGCCTATAGAGCAAGTTCAACTCTAGTGTAAAATTATTTGTACAAGCTTATAGAGCTAGTTCAACTCTAGTGTAAAATTATTTGAACTAGCTTATAGAGCTAGGTCAACTCTAGTGTAAAATTATTTGAAGAAGCTTATAGAGCTAGTTCAACTCTAGTGTAAAATTATTTGAACTAGATTATAGAGCTAGTTTAACTCTAGTGTAAAATTATTTGAACTAGCTTATAGAGCTAGTTCAACTCTAGTGTAAAATTATTTGTACTAGCCTATAGAGCAAGTTCAACTCTAGTGTAAAATTATTTGTACAAGCTTATAGAGCTAGTTCAACTCTAGTGTAAAATTATTTGATTTAGCTTATAGAGCTAGGGAAACTCTAGTGTAAAATTATTTGAAGTAGCTTATAGAGCTAGTTCAACTCTAGTGTAAAATTATATGTACTCGATTATAGAGCTAGTTCAACTGTACTGTAAAATTATTTGTACAAGCTTATAGAGCTAGTTCAACTATAGTGTAAAATTATTTGTACTAGGGTATAGAGCTTGTTCAACTCTAGTGTAAAATTATTTGTACAAGCTTATAGAGCTAGTTGAACTCTAGTGTAAAATTATTTTTACTAGGCTATAGAGCTAGTTCAACTCGAGTGTAAAATTATTTGAACTAAATTAGAGCTAGTTCAACTCTAGTGTTAAATTATTTGAACTAGCTTATAGAGCTAGTTCAACTCTAGTGTAAAATTATTTGTACTAACCTATAGAGCAAGGTCAACTCTAGTGTCAAATTATTTGTACAAGCTTATAGAGAGAATTCAACTCTAATGTAAAATTATTTGTACTAGGCTATAGAGCTAGTTCAACTCTAGTGTAAAATTATTTGAACTAGATTATAGAGCTAGTTCAACTCTAGTGTTAAATTATTTGAACTAGCTTATAGAGCTAGTTCAACTCTAGTGTAAAATTATTTGAAGTAGATTATAGAGCTAGTTCAACTCTAGTGTAAAATTATTTGAACTAGCTTATAGAGCTAGTTCAACTCTAGTGTAAAATTATTTGTACTAGCCTATAGAGAAAGTTCAACTCTAGTGTAAAATTATTTGTACAAGCTTATAGAGCTAGTTCAACTCTAGTGTAAAATTATTTGAACTAGCTTATAGAGCTAGGTCAACTCTAGTGTAAAATTATTTGAACTAGCTTATAGAGCTAGGTCAACTCTAGTGTAAAATTATTTGAAGTAGCTTATAGAGCTAGTTCAACTCTAGTGTAAAATTATTTGTACTCGATTATAGAGCTAGTTCAACTCTAGTGTAAAATTATTTGAACTAGATTATAGAGCTAGTTCAACTCTAGTGTAAAATTATTTGAACTAGCTTATAGAGCTAGTTCAACTCTAGTGTAAAATTATTTGTACTAGCCTATAGAGCAAGTTTAACTCTAGTGTAAAATTATTTGTACAAGCTTATAGAGCTAGTTCAACTCTAGTGTAAAATTATTTGAACTAGCTTATAGAGCTAGGTCAACTCTAGTGTAAAATTATTTGAACTAGCTTATACAGCTAGGTCAACTCTAGTGTAAAATTATTTGAAGTAGCTTATAGAGCTAGTTCAACTCTAGTGTAAAATTATTTGTACTAGCCTATAGAGCAAGTTTAACTCTAGTGTAAAATTATTTGTACAAGCTTATAGAGCTAGTTCAACTCTAGTGTAAAATTATTTGAACTAGCTTATAGAGCTAGGTCAACTCTAGTGTAAAATTATTTGAACTAGCTTATACAGCTAGGTCAACTCTAGTGTAAAATTATTTGAAGTAGCTTATAGAGCTAGTTCAACTCTAGTGTAAAATTATTTGTACAAGCTTATAGAGCTAGTTCAACTCTAGTGTAAAATTATTTGTACTAGGCTATAGAGCTTGTTCAACTCTAGTGTAAAATTATTTGTACAAGCTTAGAGAGCTAGTTCAACTCTAGTGTAAAATTATTTGTACTAGGCTATAGAGCTAGTTCAACTCTAGTGTAAAATTATTTGAACTAAATTATAGAGCTAGTTCAACTCTAGTGTTAAATTATGTGAACTAGCTTATAGAGCTAGTTCAACTCTAGTGTAAAATTATTTGAACTAGCTTATAGAGCTAGTTCAACTCTAGTGTAAAATTATTTGTACTAGCCAATAGAGCAAGTTCAACTCTAGTGTAAAATTATTTGTACATGGTTATAGAGCTTGTTTAACTCTAGTGTAAAATTATTTGAAGTAGCTTACAGAGCTAGTTCAACTCTAGTGTAAAATTATTTGAAGTAGCGTACAGAGCTAGTTCAACTCTAGTGTAAAATTATTTGTACAACCTTATAAAGCTAGTTTAACTCTCGTGTAAAATTATTTGAACTAGCTTATTGAGCTAGTTCAACTCTAGTGTAAAAATATTTGAAGTAGCTTATAGAGCTAGTTCAACTCTAGTGTAAAATTATTTGTACTAGATTATAGAGCTAGTTCAACTCTAGTGTAAAATTATTTGAACTAGCTTATAGAGCTAGTTCAACTCTAGTGTAAAATTATTTGTACTAGCCTATAGAGCAAGTTCAACTCTAGTGTAAAATTATTTGTACAAGCTTATAGAGCTAGTTCAACTCTAGTGTAAAATTATTTGAACTAGCTTATAGAGCTAGGTCAACTCTAGTGTAAAATTATTTGAAGAAGCTTATAGAGCTAGTTCAACTCTAGTGTAAAATTATTTGAACTAGATTATAGAGCTAGTTTAACTCTAGTGTAAAATTATTTGAACTAGCTTATAGAGCTAGTTCAACTCTAGTGTAAAATTATTTGTACTAGCCTATAGAGCAAGTTCAACTCTAGTGTAAAATTATTTGTACAAGCTTATAGAGCTAGTTCAACTCTAGTGTAAAATTATTTGATTTAGCTTATAGAGCTAGGGAAACTCTAGTGTAAAATTATTTGAAGTAGCTTATAGAGCTAGTTCAACTCTAGTGTAAAATTATATGTACTCGATTATAGAGCTAGTTCAACTGTACTGTAAAATTATTTGTACAAGCTTATAGAGCTAGTTCAACTATAGTGTAAAATTATTTGTACTAGGGTATAGAGCTTGTTCAACTCTAGTGTAAAATTATTTGTACAAGCTTATAGAGCTAGTTGAACTCTAGTGTAAAATTATTTTTACTAGGCTATAGAGCTAGTTCAACTCGAGTGTAAAATTATTTGAACTAAATTAGAGCTAGTTCAACTCTAGTGTTAAATTATTTGAACTAGCTTATAGAGCTAGTTCAACTCTAGTGTAAAATTATTTGTACTAGTCTATAGGGCTAGTTCAACTCTACTGTAAAATTATTTGTACAACCTTATAAAGCTAGTTTAACTCTGGTGTAAAATTGTTTGAACTAGCTTATAGAGCTAGTTCAACTCTAGTGTAAAAATATTTGAAGTAGCTTATAGAGCCAGTTCAACTCTAGTGTAAAATTATTTGTACTAGATTATAGAGCTAGTTCAACTCTAGTGTAAAATTATTTGAACTCCCTTATAGAGCTAGTTCAACTCTAGTGTAAAATTATTTGTACTAGCCTATAGAGCAAGTTCAACTCTAGTGTAAAATTATTTGTACAAGCTTATAGAGCTAGTTCAACTCTAGTGTAAAATTATTTGAACTAGCTTATAGAGCTAGGTCAACTCTAGTGTAAAATTATTTGAAGTAGCTTATAGAGCTAGTTCAACTCTAGTGTAAAATTATTTGTACTAGGCTATAGAGCTTGTTCAACTCTAGTGTAAAATTATTTGTACAAGCTTAGAGAGCTAGTTCAACTCTAGTGTAAAATTATTTGTACTAGGCTATAGAGCTAGTTCAACTCTAGTGTAAAATTATTTGAACTAAATTATAGAGCTAGTTCAACTCTAGTGTTAAATTATTTGAACTAGCTTATAGAGCTAGTTCAACTCTAGTGTAAAATTATTTGTACTAGCCAATAGAGCAAGTTCAACTCTAGTGTAAAATTATTTGTACATGGTTATAGAGCTTGTTTAACTCTAGTGTAAAATTATTTGAACTAGCTTATAGAGCTAGTTCAACTCTAGTGTAAAATTATTTGAAGTAGCTTACAGAGCTAGTTCAACTCGAGTGTAAAATTATTTGAAGTAGCGTACAGAGCTAGTTCAACTCTAGTGTAAAATTATTTGTACAACCTTATAAAGCTAGTTTAACTCTGGTGTAAAATTATTTGAACTAGCTTATTGAGCTAGTTCAACTCTAGTGTAAAAATATTTGAAGTAGCTTATAGAGCTAGTTCAACTCTAGTGTAAAATTATTTGTACTAGATTATAGAGCTAGTTCAACTCTAGTGTAAAATTATTTGAACTAGCTTATAGAGCTAGTTCAACTCTAGTGTAAAATTATTTGTACTAGCCTATAGAGCAAGTTCAACTCTAGTGTAAAATTATTTGTACAAGCTTATAGAGCTAGTTCAACTCTAGTGTAAAATTATTTGAACTAGCTTATAGAGCTAGGTCAACTCTAGTGTAAAATTATTTGAAGAAGCTTATAGAGCTAGTTCAACTCTAGTGTAAAATTATTTGAACTAGATTATAGAGCTAGTTTAACTCTAGTGTAAAATTATTTGAACTAGCTTATAGAGCTAGTTCAACTCTAGTGTAAAATTATTTGTACTAGCCTATAGAGCAAGTTCAACTCTAGTGTAAAATTATTTGTACAAGCTTATAGAGCTAGTTCAACTCTAGTGTAAAATTATATGATTTAGCTTATAGAGCTAGGGAAACTCTAGTGTAAAATTATTTGAAGTAGCTTATAGAGCTAGTTCAACTCTAGTGTAAAATTATTTGTACTCGATTATAGAGCTAGTTCAACTGTACTGTAAAATTATTTGTACAAGCTTATAGAGCTAGTTCAACTATAGTGTAAAATTATTTGTACTAGGGTATAGAGCTTGTTCAACTCTAGTGTAAAATTATTTGTACAAGCTTATAGAGCTAGTTGAACTCTAGTGTAAAATTATTTTTACTAGGCTATAGAGCTAGTTCAACTCGAGTGTAAAATTATTTGAACTAAATTAGAGCTAGTTCAACTCTAGTGTTAAATTATTTGAACTAGCTTATAGAGCTAGTTCAACTCTAGTGTAAAATTATTTGTACTAGCCTATAGAGCAAGGTCAACTCTAGTGTAAAATTATTTGTACAAGCTTATAGAGCTAGTTCAACTCTAGTGTAAAATTATTTGAACTAGCTTATAGAGCTAGTTCAACTCTAGTGTAAAATTATTTGAAGTAGCTTACAGAGCTAGTTCAACTCTAGTGTAAAATTATATGTACTAGTCTATAGGGCTAGTTCAACTCTACTGTAAAATTATTTGTACAACCTTATAAAGCTAGTTTAACTCTGGTGTAAAATTGTTTGAACTAGCTTATAGAGCTAGTTCAACTCTAGTGTAAAAATATTTGAAGTAGCTTATAGAGCCAGTTCAACTCTAGTGTAAAATTATTTGTACTAGATTATAGAGCTAGTTCAACTCTAGTGTAAAATTATTTGAACTAGCTTATAGAGCTAGTTCAACTCTAGTGTAAAATTATTTGTACTAGCCTATAGAGCAAGTTCAACTCTAGTGTAAAATTATTTGTACAAGCTTATAGAGCTAGTTCAACTCTAGTGTAAAATTATTTGAACTAGCTTATAGAGCTAGGTCAACTCTAGTGTAAAATTATTTGAAGTAGCTTATAGAGCTAGTTCAACTCTAGTGTAAAATTATTTGTACTCGATTATAGAGCTAGTTCAACTATACTGTAAAATTATTTGTACAAGCTTATAGAGCTAGTTCAACTCTAGTGTAAAATTATTTGTACTAGGCTATAGAGCTTGTTCAACTCTAGTGTAAAATTATTTGTACAAGCTTATAGAGCTAGTTCAACTCTAGTGTAAAATTATTTGTACTAGGCTATAGAGCTAGTTCAACTCGAGTGTAAAATTATTTGAACTAAATTATAGAGCTAGTTCAACTCTAGTGTTAAATTATTTGAACTAGCTTATAGAGCTAGTTCAACTCTAGTGTAAAAATATTTGTACTAGTCTATAGAGCAATGTCAACTCTAGTGTAAAATTATTTGTACAAGCTTATAGAGCGAGTTCAACTCTAGTGTAAAATTATTTGAACTAGCTTATAGAGCTAGTTCAACTCTAGTGTAAAATTATTTGAAGTAGCTTACAGAGCTAGTTCAACTCTAGTGTAAAATTATTTGTACTAGACTATAGGGCTAGTTCAACTCTACCGTAAAATTATTTGTACAACCTTATAAAGCTAGTTTAACTCTGGTGTAAAATTATTTGAACTAGCTTATAGAGCTAGTTCAACTCTAGTGTAAAAATATTTGAAGTAGCTTATAGAGCCAGTTCAACTCTAGTGTAAAATTATTTGTACTAGATTATAGAGCTAGTTCAACTCTAGTGTAAAATTATTTGAACTAGCTTATAGAGCTAGTTCAACTCTGGTGTAAAATTATTTGTACTAGCCTATAGAGCAAGTTCAACTCTAGTGTAAAATTATCTGTACAAGCTTATAGAGCTAGTTCAACTCTAGTGTAAAATTATTTGAACTAGCTTATAGAGCTAGGTCAACTCTAGTGTAAAATTATTTGAAGTAGCTTATAGAGCTAGTTCAACTCTAGTGTAAAATTATTTGTACTCGATTATAGAGCTAGTTCAACTGTACTGTAAAATTATTTGTACAAGCTTATAGAGCTAGTTCAACTCTAGTGTAAAATTATTTGTACTAGGCTATAGAGCTTGTTCAACTCTAGTGTAAAATTATTTGTACAAGCTTATAGAGCTAGTTCAACTCTAGTGTAAAATTATTTGTACTAGGCTATAGAGCTAGTTCAACTCGAGTGTAAAATTATTTGAACTAAATTATAGAGCTAGTTCAACTCTAGTGTTAAATTATTTGAACTAGCTTATAGAGCTAGTTCAACTCTAGTGTAAAAATATTTGTACTAGTCTATAGAGCAATGTCAACTCTAGTGTAAAATTATTTGTACAAGCTTATAGAGCTAGTTCAACTCTAGTGTAAAATTATTTGAACTAGCTTATAGAGCTAGTTCAACTCTAGTGTAAAATTATTTGAAGTAGCTTACAGAGCTAGTTCAACTCTAGTGTAAAATTATTTGTACTAGACTATAGGGCTAGTTCAACTCTACTGTAAAATTATTTGTACAACCTTATAAAGCTAGTTTAACTCTGGTGTAAAATTATTTGAACTAGCTTATAGAGCTAGTTCAACTCTAGTGTAAAAATATTTGAAGTAGCTTATAGAGCCAGTTCAACTCTAGTGTAAAATTATTTGTACTAGATTATAGAGCTAGTTCAACTCTAGTGTAAAATTATTTGAACTAGCTTATAGAGCTAGTTCAACTCTAGTGTAAAATTATTTGTACTAGCCTATAGAGCAAGTTCAACTCTAGTGTAAAATTATCTGTACAAGCTTATAGAGCTAGTTCAACTCTAGTGTAAAATTATTTGAACTAGCTTATAGAGCTAGGTCAACTCTAGTGTAAAATTATTTGAAGTAGCTTATAGAGCTAGTTCAACTCTAGTGTAAAATTATTTGTACTCGATTATAGAGCTAGTTCAACTCTACTGTAAAATTATTTGTACAAGCTTATAGAGCTAGTTCAACTCTAGTGTAAAATTATTTGTACTAGGCTATAGAGCTTGTTCAACTCTAGTGTAATATTATTTGTACAAGCTTATAGAGCTAGTTCAACTCTAGTGTAAAATTATTTGTACTAGGCTATAGAGCTAGTTCAACTCGAGTGTAAAATTATTTGAACTAAATTATAGAGCTAGTTCAACTCTAGTGTTAAATTATTTGAACTAGCTTATAGAGCTAGTTCAACTCTAGTGTAAAATTATTTGTACTAGCCTATAGAGCAAGGTCAACTCTAGTGTAAAATTATTTGTACAAGCTTATAGAGCTAGTTCAACTCTAGTGTAAAATTATTTGAACTAGCTTATAGAGCTAGTTCAACTCTAGTGTAAAATTATTTGAAGTAGCTTACAGAGCTAGTTCAACTCTAGTGTAAAATTATTTGTACTAGACTATAGGGCTAGTTCAACTCTACTGTAAAATTATTTGTACAACCTTATAAAGCTAGTTTAACTCTGGTGTAAAATTATTTGAACTAGCTTATAGAGCTAGTTCAACTCTAGTGTAAAAATATTTGAAGTAGCTTATAGAGCCAGTTCAACTCTAGTGTAAAATTATTTGTACTAGATTATAGAGCTAGTTCAACTCTAGTGTAAAATTATTTGAACTAGCTTATAGAGCTAGTTCAACTCTGGTGTAAAATTATTTGTACTAGCCTATAGAGCAAGTTCAACTCTAGTGTAAAATTATCTGTACAAGCTTATAGAGCTAGTTCAACTCTAGTGTAAAATTATTTGAACTAGCTTATAGAGCTAGGTCAACTCTAGTGTAAAATTATTTGAAGTAGCTTATAGAGCTAGTTCAACTCTAGTGTAAAATTATTTGTACTCGATTATAGAGCTAGTTCAACTGTACTGTAAAATTATTTGTACAAGCTTATAGAGCTAGTTCAACTCTAGTGTAAAATTATTTGTACTAGGCTATAGAGCTTGTTCAACTCTAGTGTAAAATTATTTGTACAAGCTTATAGAGCTAGTTCAACTCTAGTGTAAAATTATTTGTACTAGGCTATAGAGCTAGTTCAACTCGAGTGTAAAATTATTTGAACTAAATTATAAAGCTAGTTCAACTCTAGTGTTAAATTATTTGAACTAGCTTATAGAGCTAGTTCATCTCTAGTGTAAAAATATTTGTACTAGTCTATAGAGCAATGTCAACTCTAGTGTAAAATTATTTGTACAAGCTTATAGAGCTAGTTCAACTCTAGTGTAAAATTATTTGAACTAGCTTATAGAGCTAGTTCAACTCTAGTGTAAAATTATTTGAAGTAGCTTACAGAGCTAGTTCAACTCTAGTGTAAAATTATTTGTACTAGACTATAGGGCTAGTTCAACTCTACTGTAAAATTATTTGTACAACCTTATAAAGCTAGTTTAACTCTGGTGTAAAATTATTTGAACTAGCTTATAGAGCTAGTTCAACTCTAGTGTAAAAATATTTGAAGTAGCTTATAGAGCCAGTTCAACTCTAGTGTAAAATTATTTGTACTAGATTATAGAGCTAGTTCAACTCTAGTGTAAAATTATTTGAACTAGCTTATAGAGCTAGTTCAACTCTAGTGTAAAATTATTTGTACTAGCCTATAGAGCAAGTTCAACTCTAGTGTAAAATTATCTGTACAAGCTTATAGAGCTAGTTCAACTCTAGTGTAAAATTATTTGAACTAGCTTATAGAGCTAGGTCAACTATAGTGTAAAATTATTTGAAGTAGCTTATAGAGCTAGTTCAACTCTAGTGTAAAATTATTTGTACTCGATTATAGAGCTAGTTCAACTCTACTGTAAAATTATTTGTACAAGCTTATAGAGCTAGTTCAACTCTAGTGTAAAATTATTTGTACTAGGCTATAGAGCTTGTTCAACTCTAGTGTAATATTATTTGTACAAGCTTATAGAGCTAGTTCAACTCTAGTGTAAAATTATTTGTACTAGGCTATAGAGCTAGTTCAACTCGAGTGTAAAATTATTTGAACTAAATTATAGAGCTAGTTCAACTCTAGTGTTAAATTATTTGAACTAGCTTATAGAGCTAGTTCAACTCTAGTGTAAAATTATTTGTACTAGCCTATAGAGCAAGGTCAACTCTAGTGTAAAATTATTTGTACAAGCTTATAGAGCTAGTTCAACTCTAGTGTAAAATTATTTGAACTAGCTTATAGAGCTAGTTCAACTCTAGTGTAAAATTATTTGAAGTAGCTTACAGAGCTAGTTCAACTCTAGTGTAAAATTATTTGTACTAGACTATAGGGCTAGTTCAACTCTACTGTAAAATTATTTGTACAACCTTATAAAGCTAGTTTAACTCTGGTGTAAAATTATTTGAACTAGCTTATAGAGCTAGTTCAACTCTAGTGTAAAAATATTTGAAGTAGCTTATAGAGCCAGTTCAACTCTAGTGTAAAATTATTTGTACTAGATTATAGAGCTAGTTCAAATCTAGTGTAAAATTATTTGAACTAGCTTATAGAGCTAGTTCAACTCTGGTGTAAAATTATTTGTACTAGCCTATAGAGCAAGTTCAACTCTAGTGTAAAATTATCTGTACAAGCTTATAGAGCTAGTTCAACTCTAGTGTAAAATTATTTGAACTAGCTTATAGAGCTAGGTCAACTCTAGTGTAAAATTATTTGAAGTAGCTTATAGAGCTAGTTCAACTCTAGTGTAAAATTATTTGTACTCGATTATAGAGCTAGTTCAAATCTACTGTAAAATTATTTGTACAAGCTTATAGAGCTAGTTCAACTCTAGTGTAAAATTATTTGTACTAGGCTATAGAGCTTGTTCAACTCTAGTGTAATATTATTTGTACAAGCTTATAGAGCTAGTTCAACTCTAGTGTAAAATTATTTGTACTAGGCTATAGAGCTAGTTCAACTCGAGTGTAAAATTATTTGAACTAAATTATAGAGCTAGTTCAACTCTAGTGTTAAATTATTTGAACTAGCTTATAGAGCTAGTTCAACTCTAGTGTAAAATTATTTGTACTAGCCTATAGAGCAAGGTCAACTCTAGTGTAAAATTATTTGTACTAGGCTATAGAGCTTGTTCAACTCTAGTGTAAAATTATTTGTACAAGCTTATAGAGCTAGTTCAACTCTAGTGTAAAATTATTTGTACTA
This sequence comes from Aegilops tauschii subsp. strangulata, assembly GCF_002575655.3. NCBI lineage: Eukaryota > Viridiplantae > Streptophyta > Magnoliopsida > Poales > Poaceae > Aegilops > Aegilops tauschii. The sequence goes on from NC_053039.3 coordinate 154,004,746, forward strand.
GGCTATAGAGCTAGTTCAACTCTAGTGTAAAATTATTTGAACTAAATTATAGAGCTAGTTCAACTCTAGTGTTAAATTATTTGTACTCGATTATAGAGCTAGTTCAACTCTAGTGTAAAATTATTTGTACTAGCCTATAGAGCAAGGTCAACTCTAGTGTAAAATTATTTGTACAAGCTTATAGAGCTAGTTCAACTCTAGTGTAAAATTATTTGTACTAGCCTATAGAGCAAGTTCAACTCTAGTGTAAAATTATTTGTACAAGCTTATAGAGCTAGTTCAACTCTAGTGTAAAATTATTTGAACTGGCTTATAGAGCTAGGTCAACTCTAGTGTAAAATTATTTGAAGTAGCTTATAGAGCTAGTTCAACTCTAGTGTAAAATTATTTGTACTCGATTATAGAGCTAGTTCAACTCTACTGTAAAATTATTTGTACAAGCTTATAGAGCTAGTTCAACTCTAGTGTAAAATTATTTGTACTAGGCTATAGAGCTTGTTCAACTCTAGTGTAAAATTATTTGTACAAGCTTATAGAGCTAGTTCAACTCTAGTGTAAAATTATTTGTACTAGGCTATAGAGCTAGTTCAACTCGAGTGTAAAATTATTTGAACTAAATTATAGAGCTAGTTCAACTCTAGTGTTAAATTATTTGAACTAGCTTATAGAGCTAGTTCAACTCTAGTGTAAAATTATTTGTACTAGCCTATAGAGCAAGGTCAACTCTAGTGTAAAATTATTTGTACAAGCTTATAGAGCTAGTTCAACTCTAGTGTAAAATTATTTGAACTAGCTTATAGAGCTAGGTCAACTCTAGTGTAAAATTATTTGAAGTAGCTTATAGAGCTAGTTCAACTCTAGTGTAAAATTATTTGTACTCGATTATAGAGCTAGTTCAACTGTACTGTAAAATTATTTGTACAAGCTTATAGAGCTAGTTCAACTCTAGTGTAAAATTATTTGTACTAGGCTATAGAGCTTGTTCAACTCTAGTGTAAAATTATTTGTACAAGCTTATAGAGCTAGTTCAACTCTAGTGTAAAATTATTTGTACTAGGCTATAGAGCTAGTTCAACTCGAGTGTAAAATTATTTGAACTAAATTATAGAGCTAGTTCAACTCTAGTGTTAAATTATTTGTACTCGATTATAGAGCTAGTTCAACTCTAGTGTAAAATTATTTGTACTAGCCTATAGAGCAAGGTCAACTCTAGTGTAAAATTATTTGTACTCGATTATAGAGCTAGTTCAACTCTACTGTAAAATTATTTGTACAAGCTTATAGAGCTAGTTCAACTCTAGTGTAAAATTATTTGTACTAGGCTATAGAGCTTGTTCAACTCTAGTGTAAAATTATTTGTACAAGCTTATAGAGCTAGTTCAACTCTAGTGTAAAATTATTTGTACTAGGCTATAGAGCTAGTTCAACTCTAGTGTAAAATTATTTGAACTAAATTATAGAGCTAGTTCAACTCTAGTGTTAAATTATTTGTACTCGATTATAGAGCTAGTTCAACTCTAGTGTAAAATTATTTGTACTAGCCTATAGAGCAAGGTCAACTCTAGTGTAAAATTATTTGTACAAGCTTATAGAGCTAGTTCAACTCTAGTGTAAAATTATTTGAACTAGCTTATAGAGCTAGTTCAACTCTAGTGTAAAATTATTTGTACTAGCCTATAGAGCAAGTTCAACTCTAGTGTAAATTATTTGTACAAGCTTATAGAGCTAGTTCAACTCTAGTGTTAAATTATTTGAACTAGCTTATAGAGCTAGTTCAACTCCAGTGTAAAATTATTTGTACTCGCCTATAGAGCAAGGTCAACTCTAGTGTAAAATTATTTGTACAAGCTTATAGAGCTAGTTCAACTCTAGTGTAAAATTATTTGAACTAGCTTATAGAGCTAGGTCAACTCTAGTGTAAAATTATTTGAAGTAGCTTATAGAGCTAGTTCAACTCTAGTGTAAAATTATTTGTACTCGATTATAGAGCTAGTTCAACTGTACTGTAAAATTATTTGTACAAGCTTATAGAGCTAGTTCAACTCTAGTGTAAAATTATTTGTACTAGGCTATAGAGCTTGTTCAACTCTAGTGTAAAATTATTTGTACAAGCTTATAGAGCTAGTTCAACTCTAGTGTAAAATTATTTGTACTAGGCTATAGAGCTAGTTCAACTCGAGTGTAAAATTATTTGAACTAAATTATAGAGCTAGTTCAACTCTAGTGTTAAATTATTTGTACTCGATTATAGAGCAAGTTCAACTCTAGTGTAAAATTATTTGTACTAGGCTATAGAGCTAGTTCAACTCTAGTGTAAAATTATTTGTACTCGATTATAGAGCTAGTTCAACTCTACTGTAAAATTATTTGTACAAGCTTATAGAGCTAGTTCAACTCTAGTGTAAAATTATTTGTACTAGGCTATAGAGCTTGTTCAACTCTAGTGTAAAATTATTTGTACAAGCTTATAGAGCTAGTTCAACTCTAGTGTAAAATTATTTGTACTAGGCTATAGAGCTAGTTCAACTCTAGTGTAAAATTATTTGAACTAAATTATAGAGCTAGTTCAACTCTAGTGTTAAATTATTTGTACTCGATTATAGAGCTAGTTCAACTCTACTGTAAAATTATTTGTACAAGCTTATAGAGCTAGTTCAACTCTAGTGTAAAATTATTTGTACTAGGCTATAGAGCTTGTTCAACTCTAGTGTAAAATTATTTGTACAAGCTTATAGAGCTAGTTCAACTCTAGTGTAAAATTATTTGTACTAGGCTATAGAGCTAGTTCAACTCGAGTGTAAAATTATTTGAACTAAATTATAGAGCTAGTTCAACTCTAGTGTTAAATTATTTGAACTAGCTTATAGAGCTAGTTCAACTCTAGTGTAAAATTATTTGTACTAGCCTATAGAGCAAGGTCAACTCTAGTGTAAAATTATTTGTACAAGCTTATAGAGCTAGTTCAACTCTAGTGTAAAATTATTTGAACTAGCTTATAGAGCTAGGTTAACTCTAGTGTAAAATTATTTGAAGTAGCTTATAGAGCTAGTTCAACTCTAGTGTAAAATTATTTGTACTCGATTATAGAGCTAGTTCAACTGTACTGTAAAATTATTTGTACAAGCTTATAGAGCTAGTTCAACTCTAGTGTTAAATTATTTGTACTAGGCTATAGAGCTTGTTCAACTCTAGTGTAAAATTATTTGTACAAGCTTATAGAGCTAGTTCAACTCTAGTGTAAAATTATTTGTACTAGGCTATAGAGCTAGTTCAACTCGAGTGTAAAATTATTTGAACTAAATTATAGAGCTAGTTCAACTCTAGTGTTAAATTATTTGAACTAGCTTATAGAGCTAGTTCAACTCTAGTGTAAAAATGTTTGTACTAGTCTATAGAGCAATGTCAACTCTAGTGTAAAATCATTTGTACAAGCTTATAGAGCTAGTTCAACTCTAGTGTAAAATTATTTGAACTAGCTTATAGAGCTAGTTCAACTCTAGTGTAAAATTATTTGAAGTAGCTTACAGAGCTAGTTCAACTCTAGTGTAAAATTATTTGTACTAGACTATAGGGCTAGTTCAACTCTACTGTAAAATTATTTGTACAACATTATAAAGCTCGTTTAACTCTGGTGTAAAATTATTTGAACTAGCTTATAGAGCTAGTTCAACTCTAGTGTAAAAATATTTGAAGTAGCTTATAGAGCCAGTTCAACTCTAGTGTAAAATTATTTGTACTAGATTATAAAGCTAGTTCAACTCTAGTGTAAAATTATTTGAACTAGCTTATAGAGCTAGTTCAACTCTAGTGTAAAATTATTTGTACTAGCCTATAGAGCAATTTCAACTCTAGTGTAAAATTATCTGTACAAGCTTATAGAGCTAGTTCAACTCTAGTGTAAAATTATTTGAACTAGCTTATAGAGCTAGGTCAACTCTAGTGTAAAATTATTTGAAGTAGCTTATATAGCTAGTTCAACTCTAGTGTAAAATTATTTGTACTCGATTATAGAGCTAGTTCAACTCTACTGTAAAATTATTTGTACAAGCTTATAGAGCTAGTTCAACTCTAGTGTAAAATTATTTGTACTAGGCTATAGAGCTTGTTCAACTCTAGTGTAATATTATTTGTACAAGCTTATAGAGCTAGTTCAACTCTAGTGTAAAATTATTTGTACTAGGCTATAGAGCTAGTTCAACTCGAGTGTAAAATTATTTGAACTAAATTATAGAGCTAGTTCAACTCTAGTGTTAAATTATTTGAACTAGCTTATAGAGCTAGTTCAACTCTAGTGTAAAATTATTTGTACTAGCCTATAGAGCAAGGTCAACTCTAGTGTAAAATTATTTGTACAAGCTTATAGAGCTAGTTCAACTCTAGTGTAAAATTATTTGAACTAGCTTATAGAGCTAGTTCAACTCTAGTGTAAATTTATTTGAAGTAGCTTACTGAGCTAGTTCAACTCTAGTGTAAAATTATTTGTACTAGACTATAGGGCTAGTTCAACTCTACTGTAAAATTATTTGTACAACCTTATAAAGCTAGTTCAACTCTGGTGTAAAATTATTTGAACTAAATTATAGAGCTAGTTCAACTCTAGTGTTAAATTATTTGTACTCGATTATAGAGCTAGTTCAACTCTAGTGTAAAATTATTTGTACTAGCCTATAGAGCAAGGTCAACTCTAGTGTAAAATTATTTGTACAAGCTTATAGAGCTAGTTCAACTCTAGTGTAAAATTATTTGAACTAGCTTATAGAGCTAGTTCAACTCTAGTGTAAAATTATTTGTACTAGCCTATAGAGCAAGTTCAACTCTAGTGTAAAATTATTTGTACAAGCTTATAGAGCTAGTTCAACTCTAGTGTAAAATTATTTGTACTAGGATATTGAGCTAGTTCAACTCTAGTGTAAAATTATTTGAACTAAATTATAGAGCTAGTTCAACTCTAGTGTTAAATTATTTGTACTCGATTATAGAGCTAGTTCAACTCTAGTGTAAAATTATTTGTACTAGCCTATAGAGCCAGTTCAACTCTAGTGTAAAATTATTTGTACAAGCTTATAGAGCTAGTTCAACTCTAGTGTAAAATTATTTGAACTGGCTTATAGAGCTAGGTCAACTCTAGTGTAAAATTATTTGAAGTAGCTTATAGAGCTACTTCAACTCTAGTGTAAAATTATTTGTACTCGATTATAGAGCTAGTTCAACTCTAGTGTAAAATTATTTGTACAAGCTTATAGAGCTAGTTCAACTCTAGTGTAAAATTATTTGTACTAGGCTATAGAGCTTGTTCAACTCTAGTGTAAAATTATTTGTACTCGATTATAGAGCTAGTTCAACTCTACTGTAAAATTATTTGTACAAGCTTATAGAGCTAGTTCAACTCTAGTGTAAAATTATTTGTACTAGGCTATAGAGCTTGTTCAACTCTAGTGTAAAATTATTTGTACAAGCTTATAGAGCTTGTTCAACTCTAGTGTAAAATTATTTGTACTAGGCTATAGAGCTAGTTCAACTCGAGTGTAAAATTATTTGAACTAAATTATAGAGCTAGTTCAACTCTAGTGTAAAATTATTTGAACTAAATTATAGAGCTAGTTCAACTCTAGTGTTAAATTATTTGTACTCGATTATAGAGCTAGTTCAACTCTAGTGTAAAATTATTTGTACTAGCCTATAGAGCAAGGTCAACTCTAGTGTAAAATTATTTGTACAAGCTTATAGAGCTAGTTCAACTCTAGTGTAAAATTATTTGAACTAGCTTATAGAGCTAGTTCAACTCTAGTGTAAAATTATTTGTACTAGCCTATAGAGCAAGTTCAACACTAGTGTAAAATTATTTGTACAAGCTTATAGAGCTAGTTCAACTCTAGTGTAAAATTATTTGAACTAGCTTATAGAGCTAGGTCAACTCTAGTGTAAAATTATTTGAAGTAGCTTATAGAGCTAGTTCAACTCTAGTGTAAAATTATTTGTACTCGATTATAGAGCTAGTTCAACTCTACTGTAAAATTATTTGTACAAGCTTATAGAGCTAGTTCAACTCTAGTGTAAAATTATTTGTACTAGCCTATAGAGCAAGTTCAACTCTAGTGTAAAATTATTTGTACAAGCTTATAGAGCTAGTTCAACTCTAGTGTAAAATTATTTGTACTAGGCTATAGAGCTAGTTCAACTCTAGTGTAAAATTATTGGAACTAAATTATAGAGCTAGTTCAACTCTAGTGTTAAATTATTTGTACTCGATTATAGAGCTAGTTCAACTCTAGTGTAAAATTATTTGTACTAGCCTATAGAGCAAGGTCAACTCTAGTGTAAAATTATTTGTACAAGCTTATAGAGCTAGTTCAACTCTAGTGTAAAATTATTTGAACTAGCTTATAGAGCTAGTTCAACTCTAGTGTAAAATTATTTGAAGTAGCTTACAGAGCTAGTTCAACTCTAGTGTAAAATTATTTGTACTAGACTATAGGTCTAGTTCAACTCTACTGTAAAATTATTTGTACAACCTTATAAAGCTAGTTTAACTCCGGTGTAAAATTATTTGAACTAGCTTATAGAGCTAGTTCAACTCTAGTGTAAAAATATTTGAAGTAGCTTATAGAGCTAGTTCAACTCTAGTGTAAATTTATTTGAACTAGCTTATAGAGCTAGTTCAACTCTAGTGTAGAAATATTTGAAGTAGCTTATAGAGCTAGTTCAACTCTAGTGTAAAATTATTTGTACTAGATTATAGAGCTAGTTCAACTCTAGTGTAAAATTATTTGAACTAGCTTATAGAGCTAGTTCAACTCTAGTGTAAAATTATTTGTACTAGCCTATAGAGCAAGTTCAACTCTAGTGTAAAATTATTTGTACAAGCTTATAGAGCTAGTTCAACTCTAGTGTAAAATTATTTGAACTAGCTTATAGAGCTAGGTCAACTCTAGTGTAAAATTATTTGAAGTAGCTTATAGAGCTAGTTCAACTCTAGTGTAAAATTATTTGTACTAGCCTATAGAGCAAGGTCAACTCTAGTGTAAAATTATTTGTACAAGCTTATAGAGCTAGTTCAACTCTAGTGTAAAATTATTTGAACTAGCTTATAGAGCTAGTTCAACTCTAGTGTAAATTTATTTGAAGTAGCTTACAGAGCTAGTTCAACTCTAGTGTAAAATTATTTGTACTAGACTATAGGGCTAGTTCAACTCTACTGTAAAATTATTTGTACAACCTTATAAAGCTAGTTTAACTCTGGTGTAAAATTATTTGAACTAGCTTATAGAGCTAGTTCAACTCTAGTGTAAAATTATTTGTACTAGATTATAGAGCTAGTTCAACTCTAGTGTAAAATTATTTGAACTAGCTTATAGAGCTAGTTCAACTCTAGTGTAAAATTATTTGTACTAGCCTATAGAGCAAGTTCAACTCTAGTGTAAAATTATTTGTACAAGCTTATAGAGCTAGTTCAACTCTACTGTAAAATTATTTGAACTAGCTTATAGAGCTAGGTCAACTCTAGTGTAAAATTATTTGAAGTAGCTTATAGAGCTAGTTCAACTCTAGTGTAAAATTATTTGTACTCGATTATAGAGCTAGTTCAACTCTACTGTAAAATTATTTGTACAAGCTTATAGAGCTATTTCCACTCTAGTGTAAAATTATTTGTACTAGGCTATAGAGCTTGTTCAACTCTAGTGTAAAATTATTTGTACAAGCTTATAGAGCTAGTTCAACTCTAGTGTAAAATTATTTGTACTAGGCTATAGAGCTAGTTCAACTCTAGTGTAAAATTATTTGAACTAAATTATAGAGCTAGTTCAACTCTAGTGTTAAATTATTTGTACTCGATTATAGAGCTAGTTCAACTCTAGTGTAAAATTATTTGTACTAGCCTATAGAGCAAGTTCAACTCTAGTGTAAAATTATTTGTACAAGCTTATAGAGCTTGTTCAACTCTAGTGTAAAATTATTTGAACTAGCTTATAGAGCTAGGTCAACTCTAGTGTAAAATTATTTGAAGTAGCTTATAGAGCTAGTTCAACTCTAGTGTAAAATTATTTGTACTCGATTATAGAGCTAGTTCAACTCTACTGTAAAATTATTTGTACAAGCTTATAAAGCTAGTTCAACTCTAGTGTAAAATTATTTGTACTAGGCTATAGAGCTTGTTCAACTCTAGTGTAAAATTATTTGTACAAGCTTATAGAGCTAGTTCAACTCTAGTGTAAAATTATTTGTACTAGGCTATAGAGCTAGTTCAACTCTAGTGTAAAATTATTTGAACTAAATTATAGAGCTAGTTCAACTCTAGTGTTAAATTATTTGTACTCGATTATAGAGCTAGTTCAACTCTAGTGTAAAATTATTTGTACTCGATTATAGAGTTAGTTCAACTCCACTGTAAAATTATTTGAACTAGCTTATAGAGCTAGTTCAACTCTAGTGTAAAATTATTTGAACTAGCTTATAGAGCTAGTTCAACTCTAGTGTAAAATTATTTGAAGTAGCTTACAGAGCTAGTTCAACTCTAGTGTAAAATTATTTGTACTAGACTATAGGGCTAGTTCAACTCTACTGTAAAAATATTTGTACAACCTTATAAAGCTAGTTTAACTCCGGTGTAAAATTATTTGAACTAGCTTATTGAGCTAGTTCAAATCTAGTGTAAAAATATTTGAAGTAGCTTATAGAGCTAGTTCAACTCTAGTGTAAATTTATTTGAACTAGCTTATAGAGCTAGTTCAACTCTAGTGTAAAAATATGTGAAGTAGCTTATAGAGCTAGTTCAACTCTAGTGTAAAATTATTTGTACTAGATTATAGAGCTAGTTCAACTCTAGTGTAAAATTATTTGAACTAGCTTATAGAGCTTGTTCAACTCTAGTGTAAAATTATTTGTACTAGCCTATAGAGCAAGTTCAACTCTAGTGTAAAATTATTTGTACAAGCTTATAGAGCTAGTTCAACTCTAGTGTAAAATTATTTGAACTAGCTTATAGAGCTAGGTCAACTCTAGTGTAAAATTATTTGAAGTAGCTTATAGAGCTAGTTCAACTCTAGTGTAAAATTATTTGTACTCGATTATAGAGCTAGTTCAACTCTATTGTAAAATTATTTGTACAAGCTTATAGAGCTAGTTCAACTCTAGTGTAAAATTATATGTACTAGGCTATAGAGCTTGTTCAACTCTAGTGTAAAATTATTTGTACAAGCTTATAGAGCTAGTTCAACTCTAGTGTAAAATTATTTGTACTCGATTATAGAGCTAGTTCAACTCTATTGTAAAATTATTTGTACAAGCTTATAGAGCTAGTTCAACTCTAGTGTAAAATTATTTGTACTAGCCTATAGAGCAAGGTCAACTCTAGTGTAAAATTATTTGTACAAGCTTATAGAGCTAGTTCAACTCTAGTGTAAAATTATTTGAACTAGCTTATAGAGCTAGTTCAACTGTAGTGTAAAATTATTTGTACTAGACTATAGGGCTAGTTCAACTCTACTGTAAAATTATTTGTACAACCTTATAAAGCTAGTTTAACTCCGGTGTAAAATTATTTGAACTAGCTTATAGAGCTAGTTCAACTCTAGTGTAAAAATATTTGAAGTAGCTTATAGAGCTAGTTCAACTCTAGTGTAAATTTATTTGAACTAGCTTATAGAGCTAGTTCAACTCTAGTGTAGAAATATTTGAAGTAGCTTATAGAGCTAGTTCAACTCTAGTGTAAAATTATTTGTACTAGATTATAGAGCTAGTTCAACTCTAGTGTAAAATTATTTGAACTAGCTTATAGAGCTAGTTCAACTCTAGTGTAAAATTATTTGTACTAGCCTATAGAGCAAGTTCAACCCTAGTGTAAAATTATTTGTACAAGCTTATAGAGCTAGTTCAACTCTAGTGTAAAATTATTTGAACTAGCTTATAGAGCTAGGTCAACTCTAGTGTAAAATTATTTGAAGTAGCTTATAGAGCTAGTTCAACTCTAGTGTAAAATTATTTGTACTAGCCTATAGAGCAAGGTCAACTCTAGTGTAAAATTATTTGTACAAGCTTATAGAGCTAGTTCAACTCTAGTGTAAAATTATTTGAACTAGCTTATAGAGCTAGTTCAACTCTAGTGTAAATTTATTTGAAGTAGCTTACAGAGCTAGTTCAACTCTAGTGTAAAATTATTTGTACTAGACTATAGGGCTAGTTCAACTCTACTGTAAAATTATTTGTACAACCTTATAAAGCTAGTTTAACTCTGGTGTAAAATTATTTGAACTAGCTTATAGAGCTAGTTCAACTCTAGTGTAAAATTATTTGTACTAGATTATAGAGCTAGTTCAACTCTAGTGTAAAATTATTTGAACTAGCTTATAGAGCTAGTTCAACTCTAGTGTAAAATTATTTGTACTAGCCAATAGAGCAAGTTCAACTCTAGTGTAAAATTATTTGTACAAGCTTATAGAGCTAGTTCAACTCTAGTGTAAAATTATTTGAACTAGCTTATAGAGCTAGGTCAACTCTAGTGTAAAATTATTTGAAGTAGCTTATAGAGCTAGTTCAACTCTAGTGTAAAATTATTTGTACTCGATTATAGAGCTAGTTCAACTCTACTGTAAAATTATTTGTACAAGCTTATAGAGCTAGTTCAACTCTAGTGTAAAATTATTTGTACTAGGCTATAGAGCTTGTTCAACTCTAGTGTAAAATTATTTGTACAAGCTTATAGAGCTAGTTCAACTCTAGTGTAAAATTATTTGTACTAGGCTATAGAGCTAGTTCAACTCTAGTGTAAAATTATTTGAACTAAATTATAGAGCTAGTTCAACTCTAGTGTTAAATTATTTGTACTCGATTATAGAGCTAGTTCAACTCTAGTGTAAAATTATTTGTACTAGCCTATAGAGCAAGTTCAACTCTAGTGTAAAATTATTTGTACAAGCTTATAGAGCTTGTTCAACTCTAGTGTAAAATTATTTGAACTAGCTTATAGAGCTAGGTCAACTCTAGTGTAAAATTATTTGAAGTAGCTTATAGAGCTAGTTCAACTCTAGTGTAAAATTATTTGTACTCGATTATAGAGCTAGTTCAACTCTACTGTAAAATTATTTGTACAAGCTTATAAAGCTAGTTCAACTCTAGTGTAAAATTATTTGTACTAGGCTATAGAGCTTGTTCAACTCTAGTGTAAAATTATTTGTACAAGCTTATAGAGCTAGTTCAACTCTAGTGTAAAATTATTTGTACTAGGCTATAGAGCTAGTTCAACTCTAGTGTAAAATTATTTGAACTAAATTATAGAGCTAGTTCAACTCTAGTGTTAAATTATTTGTACTCGATTATGGAGCTAGTTCAACTCTAGTGTAAAATTATTTGTACTCGATTATAGAGTTAGTTCAACTCCACTGTAAAGTTATTTGAACTAGCTTATAGAGCTAGTTCAACTCTAGTGTAAAATTATATGAACTAGCTTATAGAGCTAGTTCAACTCTAGTGTAAAATTATTTGAAGTAGCTTACAGAGCTAGTTCAACTCTAGTGTAAAATTATTTGTACTAGACTATAGGGCTAGTTCAACTCTACTGTAAAAATATTTGTACAACCTTATAAAGCTAGTTTAACTCCGGTGTAAAATTATTTGAACTAGCTTATTGAGTTAGTTCAAATCTAGTGTAAAAATATTTGAAGTAGCTTATAGAGCTAGTTCAACTCTAGTGTAAATTTATTTGAACTAGCTTATAGAGCTAGTTCAACTCTAGTGTAAAAATATGTGAAGTAGCTTATAGAGCTAGTTCAACTCTAGTGTAAAATTATTTGTACTAGATTATAGAGCTAGTTCAACTCTAGTGTAAAATTATTTGAACTAGCTTATAGAGCTAGTTCAACTCTAGTGTAAAATTATTTGTACTAGCCTATAGAGCAAGTTCAACTCTAGTGTAAAATTATTTGTACAAGCTTATAGAGCTAGTTCAACTCTAGTGTAAAATTATTTGAACTAGCTTATAGAGCTAGGTCAACTCTAGTGTAAAATTATTTGAAGTAGCTTATAGAGCTAGTTCAACTCTAGTGTAAAATTATTTGTACTCGATTATAGAGCTAGTTCAACTCTATTGTAAAATTATTTGTACAAGCTTATAGAGCTAGTTCAACTCTAGTGTAAAATTATTTGTACTAGGCTATAGAGCTTGTTCAACTCTAGTGTAAAATTATTTGTACAAGCTTATAGAGCTAGTTCAACTCTAGTGTAAAATTATTTGTACTCGATTATAGAGCTAGTTCAACTCTATTGTAAAATTATTTGTACAAGCTTATAGAGCTAGTTCAACTCTAGTGTAAAATTATTTGTACTAGGCTATAGAGCTTGTTCAACTCTAGTGTAAAATTATTTGTACAAGCTTATAGAGCTAGTTCAACTCTAGTGTAAAATTATTTGTACAAGCTTATAGAGCTAGTTCAACTCTAGTGTAAAATTATTTGAACTAGATAATAGAGCTAGTTCAACTCTAGTGTAAAATTATTTGAACTAGCTTATAGAGCTAGTTCAACTCTAGTGTAAAATTATTTGTACTAGCCTATAGAGCAAGTTCAACTCTAGTGTAAAATTATTTGTACAAGCTTATAGAGCTAGTTCTACTCTAGTGTAAAATTATTTGAACTAGCTTATAGAGCTAGGGCAACTCTAGTGTAAAATTATTTGAAGTAGCTTGTAGAGCTAGTTCAACTCTAGTGTAAAATTATTTGTACTCGATTATAGAGCTAGTTCAACTGTACTGTAAAATTATTTGTACAAGCTTATAGAGCTAGTTCAACTATAGTGTAAAATTATTTGTACTAGGCTATAGAGCTTGTTCAACTCTAGTGTAAAATTATTTGTACAAGCTTATAGAGCTAGTTCAACTCTAGTGTAAAATTATTTGTACTAGGCTATAGAGCTAGTTCAACTCGAGTGTAAAATTATTTGAACTAAATTATAGAGCTAGTTCAACTCTAGTGTTAAATTATTTGAACTAGCTTATAGAGCTAGTTCAACTCTAGTGTAAAATTATTTGTACTAGCCTATAGAGCAAGGTCAACTCTATTGTAAAATTATTTGTACAAGCTTATAGAGCTAGTTCAACTCTAGTGTAAAATAATTTGAACTAGCTTATAGAGCTAGTTCAACTCTAGTGTAAAATTATTTGAAGTAGCTTACAGAGCTAGTTCAACTCTAGTGTAAAATTATTTGTACTAGACTATAGGGCTAGTTCAACTCTATTGTAAAATTATTTGTACAACCTTATAAAGCTAGTTTAACTCTGGTGTAAAATTATTTGAACTAGCTTATAGAGCTAGTTCAACTCTAGTGTAAAAATATTTGAAGTAGCTTATAGAGCTAGTTCAATTCTAGTGTAAAATTATTTGTACTAGATTATAGAGCTAGTTCAACTCTAGTGTAAAATTATTTGAACTAGCTTATAGAGCTAGTTCAACTCTAGTGTAAAATTATTTGTACTAGCCTATAGAGCAAGTTCAACTCTAGTGTAAAATTATTTGTACAAGCTTATAGAGCTAGTTCAACTCTAGTGTAAAATTATTTGAACTAGCTTATAGAGCTAGGTCAACTCTAGTGTAAAATTATTTGAAGTAGCTTATAGAGCTAGTTCAACTCTAGTGTAAAATTATTTGTACTCGATTATAGAGCTAGTTCAACTCTACTGTAAAATTATTTGTACAAGCTTATAGAGCTAGTTCAACTCTAGTGTAAAATTATTTGTACTAGGCTATAGAGCTTGTTCAACTCTAGTGTAAAATTATTTGTACAAGCTTATAGAGCTAGTTCAACTCTAGTGTAAAATTATTTGTACTAGGCTATAGGGCTAGTTCAACTCGAGTGTAAAATTATTTGAACTAAATTATAGAGCTAGTTCAACTCTAGTGTTAAATTATTTGAACTAGCTTATAGAGCTAGTTCAACTCTAGTGTAAAATTATTTGTACTAGCCTATAGAGCAAGGTCAACTCTAGTGTAAAATTATTTGTACAAGCTTATAGAGCTAGTTCAACTCTAGTGTAAAATTATTTGAACTAGCTTATAGAGCTAGTTCAACTCTAGTGTAAAATTATTTGAAGTAGCTTACAGAGCTAGTTCAACTCTAGTGTAAAATTATTTGTAGTAGACTATAGGGCTAGTTCAACTCTACTGTAAAATTATTTGTACAACCTTATAAAGCTAGTTTAACTCTGGTGTAAAATTATTTGAACTAGCTTATAGAGCTAGTTCAACTCTAGTATAAAAATATTTGAAGTAGCTTATAGAGCTAGTTCAACTCTAGTGCAAAATTATTTGTACTAGATTATAGAGCTAGTTCAACTCTAGTGTAAAATTATTTGAACTAGCTTATAGAGCTAGTTCAACTCTAGTGTAAAATTATTTGTACTAGCCTATAGAGCAAGTTCAACTCTAGTGTAAAATTATTTGTACAAGCTTATATAGCGAGTTCAACTCTAGTGTAAAATTATTTGTACTAGCTTATAGAGCTAGGTCAACTCTAGTGTAAAATTATTTGAAGTAGCTTATAGAGCTAGTTCAACTCTAGTGTAAAATTATTTGTACTCGATTATAGAGCTAGTTCAACTCTAGTGTAAAATTATTTGAACTAGCTTATAGAGCTAGTTCAACTCTAGTGTAAAATTATTTGTACTAGCCTATAGAGCAAGTTCAGCTCTAGTGTAAATTTATTTGTACAAGCTTATAGAGCTAGTTCAACTCTAGTGTAAAATTATTTGAACTAGCTTATAGAGCTAGGTCAACTCTAGTGTAAAATTATTTGAAGTAGCTTATAGAGCTAGTTCAACTCTAGTGTAAAATTATTTGTACTCGATTATAGAGCTAGTTCAATTCTACTGTAATATTATTTGTACAAGCTTATAGAGCTAGTTCAACTCTAGTGTAAAATTGTTTGTACTAGCTTATAGAGCTAGGTCAACTCTAGTGTAAAATTATTTGAAGTAGCTTATAGAGCTAGTTCAACTCTAGTGTAAAATTATTTGTACTCGATTATAGAGCTAGTTCAACTCTATTGTAAAATTATTTGTACAAGCTTATAGAGCTAGTTCAACTCTAGTGTAAAATTATTTGTACTAGGCTATAGAGCTTGTTCAACTCTAGTGTAAAATTATTTGTACAAGCTTATAGAGCTAGTTCAACTCTAGTGTAAAATTATTTGTACTCGATTATAGAGCTAGTTCAACTCTATTGTAAAATTATTTGTACAAGCTTATAGAGCTAGTTCAACTCTAGTGTAAAATTATTTGTACTAGGCTATAGAGCTTGTTCAACTCTAGTGTAAAATTATTTGTACAAGCTTATAGAGCTAGTTCAACTCTAGTGTAAAATTATTTGTACAAGCTTATAGAGCTAGTTCAACTCTAGTGTAAAATTATTTGAACTAGATAATAGAGCTAGTTCAACTCTAGTGTAAAATTATTTGAACTAGCTTATAGAGCTAGTTCAACTCTAGTGTAAAATTATTTGTACTAGCCTATAGAGCAAGTTCAACTCTAGTGTAAAATTATTTGTACAAGCTTATAGAGCTAGTTCTACTCTAGTGTAAAATTATTTGAACTAGCTTATAGAGCTAGGGCAACTCTAGTGTAAAATTATTTGAAGTAGCTTGTAGAGCTAGTTCAACTCTAGTGTAAAATTATTTGTACTCGATTATAGAGCTAGTTCAACTGTACTGTAAAATTATTTGTACAAGCTTATAGAGCTAGTTCAACTATAGTGTAAAATTATTTGTACTAGGCTATAGAGCTTGTTCAACTCTAGTGTAAAATTATTTGTACAAGCTTATAGAGCTAGTTCAACTCTAGTGTAAAATTATTTGTACTAGGCTATAGAGCTAGTTCAACTCGAGTGTAAAATTATTTGAACTAAATTATAGAGCTAGTTCAACTCTAGTGTTAAATTATTTGAACTAGCTTATAGAGCTAGTTCAACTCTAGTGTAAAATTATTTGTACTAGCGTATAGAGCAAGGTCAACTCTATTGTAAAATTATTTGTACAAGCTTATAGAGCTAGTTCAACTCTAGTGTAAAATTATTTGAACTAGCTTATAGAGCTAGTTCAACTCTAGTGTAAAATTATTTGAAGTAGCTTACAGAGCTAGTTCAACTCTAGTGTAAAATTATTTGTACTAGACTATAGGGCTAGTTCAACTCTATTGTAAAATTATTTGTACAACCTTATAAAGCTAGTTTAACTCTGGTGTAAAATTATTTGAACTAGCTTATAGAGCTAGTTCAACTCTAGTGTAAAAATATTTGAAGTAGCTTATAGAGCTAGTTCAACTCTAGTGTAAAATTATTTGTACTAGATTATAGAGCTAGTTCAACTCTAGTGTAAAATTATTTGAACTAGCTTATAGAGCTAGTTCAACTCTAGTGTAAAATTATTTGTACTAGCCTATAGAGCAAGTTCAACTCTAGTGTAAAATTATTTGTACAAGCTTATAGAGCTAGTTCAACTCTAGTGTAAAATTATTTGAACTAGCTTATAGAGCTAGGTCAACTCTAGTGTAAATTTTTTTTGAAGTAGCTTATAGAGCTAGTTCAACTCTAGTGTAAAATTATTTGTACTCGATTATAGAGCTAGTTCAACTCTACTGTAAAATTATTTGTACAAGCTTATAGAGCTAGTTCAACTCTAGTGTAAAATTATTTGTACTAGGCTATAGAGCTTGTTCAACTCTAGTGTAAAATTATTTGTACAAGCTTATAGAGCTAGTTCAACTCTAGTGTAAAATTATTTGTACTAGGCTATAGAGCTAGTTCAACTCGAGTGTAAAATTATTTGAACTAAATTATAGAGCTAGTTCAACTCTAGTGTAAAATTATTTGTACTAGATTATAGAGCTAGTTCAACTCTAGTGTAAAATTATTTGAACTAGCTTATAGAGCTAGTTCAACTCTAGTGTAAAATTATTTGTACTAGCCTATAGAGCAAGTTCAACTCTAGTGTAAAATTATTTGTACAAGCTTATAGAGCTAGTTCAACTCTAGTGTAAAATTATTTGAACTAGCTTATAGAGCTAGGTCAACTCTAGTGTAAATTTTTTTTGAAGTAGCTTATAGAGCTAGTTCAACTCTAGTGTAAAATTATTTGTACTCGATTATAGAGCTAGTTCAACTCTACTGTAAAATTATTTGTACAAGCTTATAGAGCTAGTTCAACTCTAGTGTAAAATTATTTGTACTAGGCTATAGAGCTTGTTCAACTCTAGTGTAAAATTATTTGTACAAGCTTATAGAGCTAGTTCAACTCTAGTGTAAAATTATTTGTACTAGGCTATAGAGCTAGTTCAACTCGAGTGTAAAATTATTTGAACTAAATTATAGAGCTAGTTCAACTCTAGTGTTAAATTATTTGAACTAGCTTATAGAGCTAGTTCAACTCTAGTGTAAAATTATTTGTACTAGCCTATAGAGCAAGGTCAACTCTAGTGTAAAATTATTTGTACAAGCTTATAGAGCTAGTTCAACTCTAGTGTAAAATTATTTGAACTAGCTTATAGAGCTAGTTCAACTCTAGTGTAAAATTATTTGAAGTAGCTTACAGAGCTAGTTCAACTCTAGTGTAAAATTATTTGTACTAGACTATAGGGCTAGTTCAACTCTACTGTAAAATTATTTGTACAACCTTATAAAGCTAGTTTAACTCTGGTGTAAAATTATTTGAACTAGCTTATAGAGCTAGTTCAACTCTAGTATAAAAATATTTGAAGTAGCTTATAGAGCTAGTTCAACTCTAGTGCAAAATTATTTGTACTAGATTATAGAGCTAGTTCAACACTAGTGTAAAATTATTTGAACTAGCTTATAGAGCTAGTTCAACTCTAGTGTAAAATTATTTGTACTAGCCTATAGAGCAAGTTCAACTCTAGTGTAAAATTATTTGTACAAGCTTATATAGCGAGTTCAACTCTAGTGTAAAATTATTTGTACTAGCTTATAGAGCTAGGTCAACTCTAGTGTAAAATTATTTGAAGTAGCTTATAGAGCTAGTTCAACTCTAGTGTAAAATTTTTTGTACTCGATTATAGAGCTAGTTCAACTCTAGTGTAAAATTATTTGAACTAGCTTATAGAGCTAGTTCAACTCTAGTGTAAAATTATTTGTACTAGCCTATAGAGCAAGTTCAGCTCTAGTGTAAAATTATTTGTACAAGCTTATAGAGCTAGTTCAACTCTAGTGTAAAATTATTTGAACTAGCTTATAGAGCTAGGTCAACTCTAGTGTAAAATTATTTGAAGTAGCTTATAGAGCTAGTTCAACTCTAGTGTAAAATTATTTGTACTCGATTATAGAGCTAGTTCAATTCTACTGTAAAATTATTTGTACAAGCTTATAGAGCTAGTTCAACTCTAGTGTAAAATTATTTGTACTAGGCTATAGAGCTTCTTCAACTCTAGCGTAAAATTATTTGTACAAGCTTATAGAGCTAGTTCAACTCTAGTGTAAAATTATTTGTACTAGGCTATAGAGCTAGTTCAACTCGAGTGTAAAATTATTTGAACTAAATTATAGAGCTAGTTCAACTCTAGTGTTAAATTATTTGAACTAGCTTATAGAGCTAGTTCAACTCTAGTGTAAAATTATTTGTACTAGCCTATAGAGCAAGGTCAACTCTAGTGTAAAATTATTTGTACAAGCTTATAGAGCTAGTTCAACTCTAGTGTAAAATTATTTGAACTAGCTTATAGAGCTAGTTCAACTCTAGTGTAAAATTATTTGAAGTAGCTTACAGAGCTAGTTCAACTCTAGTGTAAAATTATTTGTACTAGACTATAGGGCTAGTTCAACTCTACTGTAAAATTATTTGTACAACCTTATAAAGCTAGTTTAACTCTGGTGTAAAATTATTTGAACTAGCTTATAGAGCTAGTTCAACTCTAGTATAAAAATATTTGAAGTAGCTTATAGAGCTAGTTCAACTCTAGTGCAAAATTATTTGTACTAGATTATAGAGCTAGTTCAACTCTAGTGTAAAATTATTTGAACTAGCTTATAGAGCTAGTTCAACTCTAGTGTAAAATTATTTGTACTAGCCTATAGAGCAAGTTCAACTCTAGTGTAAAATTATTTGTACAAGCTTATATAGCGAGTTCAACTCTAGTGTAAAATTATTTGTACTAGCTTATAGAGCTAGGTCAACTCTAGTGTAAAATTATTTGAAGTAGCTTATAGAGCTAGTTCAACTCTAGTGTAAAATTTTTTGTACTCGATTATAGAGCTAGTTCAACTCTAGTGTAAAATTATTTGAACTAGCTTATAGAGCTAGTTCAACTCTAGTGTAAAATTATTTGTACTAGCCTATAGAGCAAGTTCAGCTCTAGTGTAAAATTATTTGTACAAGCTTATAGAGCTAGTTCAACTCTAGTGTAAAATTATTTGAACTAGCTTATAGAGCTAGGTCAACTCTAGTGTAAAATTATTTGTACTAGCCTATAGAGTAGGTTCAACTCTAGTGTAAAATTATTTGTACAAGCTTATAGAGCTAGTTCAATTCTACTGTAAAATTATTTGTACAAGCTTATAGAGCTAGTTCAACTCTAGTGTAAAATTATTTGTACTAGGCTATAGAGCTTCTTCAACTCTAGCGTAAAATTATTTGTACAAGCTTATAGAGCTAGTTCAACTCTAGTGTAAAATTATTTGTACTAGGCTATAGAGCTAGTTCAACTCGAGTGTAAAATTATTTGAACTAAATTATAGAGCTAGTTCAACTCTAGTGTTAAATTATTTGAACTAGCTTATAGAGCTAGTTCAACTCTAGTGTAAAATTATTTGTACTAGCCTATAGAGCTAGGTCAACTCTAGTGTAAAATTATTTGAAGTAGCTTATAGAGCTAGTTCAACTCTAGTGTAAAATTATTTGTACTCGATTATAGAGCTAGTTCAACTCTACTGTAAAATTATTTGTACAAGCTTATAGAGCTAGTTCAACTCTAGTGTAAAATTATTTGTACTAGGCTATAGAGCTTGTTCAACTCTAGTGTAAAATTATTTGTACAAGCTTATAGAGCTAGTTCAACTCTAGTGTAAAATTATTTGTACTAGGCTATAGAGCTAGTTCAACTCGAGTGTAAAATTATTTGAACTAAATTATAGAGCTACTTCAACTCTAGTGTTAAATTATTTGAACTAGCTTATAGAGCTAGTTCAACTCTAGTGTAAAATTATTTCTACTAGCCTATAGAGCAAGGTCAACTCTAGTGTAAAATTATTTGTACAAGCTTATAGAGCTAGTTCAACTCTAGTGTAAAATTATTTGAACTAGCTTATAGAGCTAGTTCAACTCTAGTGTAAAATTATTTGAAGTAGCTTACAGAGCTAGTTCAACTCTAGTGTAAAATTATTTGTACTAGACTATAGGGCTAGTTCAACTCTACTGTAAAATTATTTGTACAACCTTATAAAGCTAGTTTAACTCTGGTGTAAAATTATTTGAACTAGCTTATAGAGCTAGTTCAACTCTAGTATAAAAATATTTGAAGTAGCTTATAGAGCTAGTTCAACTCTAGTGCAAAATTATTTGTACTAGATTATAGAGCTAGTTCAACTCTAGTGTAAAATTATTTGAACTAGCTTATAGAGCTAGTTCAACTCTAGTGTAAAATTATTTGTACTAGCCTATAGAGCAAGTTCAACTCTAGTGTAAAATTATTTGTACAAGCTTATATAGCGAGTTCAACTCTAGTGTAAAATTATTTGTACTAGCTTATAGAGCTAGGTCAACTCTAGTGTAAAATTATTTGAAGTAGCTTATAGAGCTAGTTCAACTCTAGTGTAAAATTTTTTGTACTCGATTATAGAGCTAGTTCAACTCTAGTGTAAAATTATTTGAACTAGCTTATAGAGCTAGTTCAACTCTAGTGTAAAATTATTTGTACTAGCCTATAGAGCAAGTTCAGCTCTAGTGTAAAATTATTTGTACAAGCTTATAGAGCTAGTTCAACTCTAGTGTAAAATTATTTGAACTAGCTTATAGAGCTAGGTCAACTCTAGTGTAAAATTATTTGAAGTAGCTTATAGAGCTAGTTCAACTCTAGTGTAAAATTATTTGTACTCGATTATAGAGCTAGTTCAATTCTACTGTAAAATTATTTGTACAAGCTTATAGAGCTAGTTCAACTCTAGTGTAAAATTATTTGTACTAGGCTATAGAGCTTCTTCAACTCTAGCGTAAAATTATTTGTACAAGCTTATAGAGCTAGTTCAACTCTAGTGTAAAATTATTTGTACTAGGCTATAGAGCTAGTTCAACTCGAGTGTAAAATTATTTGAACTAAATTATAGAGCTAGTTCAACTCTAGTGTTAAATTATTTGAACTAGCTTATAGAGCTAGTTCAACTCTAGTGTAAAATTATTTGTACTAGCCTATAGAGCAAGGTCAACTCTAGTGTAAAATTATTTGTACAAGCTTATAGAGCTAGTTCAACTCTAGTGTAAAATTATTTGAACTAGCTTATAGAGCTAGTTCAATTCTAGTGTAAAATTATTTGAAGTAGCTTACAGAGCTAGTTCAACTCTAGTGTAAAATTATTTGTACTAGACTATAGGGCTAGTTCAACTCTACTGTAAAATTATTTGTACAACCTTATAAAGCTAGTTTAACTCTGGTGTAAAATTATTTGAACTAGCTTATAGAGCTAGTTCAACTCTAGTGTAAAAATATTTGAAGTAGCTTATAGAGCTAGTTCAACTCTAGTGCAAAATTATTTGTACTAGATTATAGAGCAAGTTCAACTCTAGTGTAAAATTATTTGAACTAGCTTATAGAGCTAGTTCAACTCTAGTGTAAAATTATTTGTACTAGCCTATAGAGCAAGTTCAACTCTAGTGTAAAATTATTTGTACAAGCTTATAGCGCTAGTTCAACTCTAGTGTAAAATTATTTGAACTAGCTTATAGAGCTAGGTCAACTCTAGTGTAAAATTATTTGAAGTAGCTTATAGAGCTAGTTCAACTCTAGTGTAAAATTATTTGTAGTCGATTATAGAGCTAGTTCAACTCTACTGTAAAATTATTTGTACAAGCTTATAGAGTTAGTTCAACTCTAGTGTAAAATTATTTGTACTAGGCTATAGAGCTTGTTCAACTCTAGTGTAAAACTATTTGTACAAGCTTATAGAGCTAGTTCAACTCTAGTGTAAAATTATTTGTACTAGGCTATAGAGCTAGTTCAACTCTAGTGTAAAATTATTTGAACTAAATTATAGAGCTAGTTCAACTCTAGTGTTAAATTATTTGTACTCGATTATAGAGCTAGTTCAACTCTAGTGTAAAATTATTTGTACTAGCCTATGGAGCAAGGTCAACTCTAGTGTAAAATTATTTGTACAAGCTTATAGAGCTAGTTCAACTCTAGTGTAAAATTATTTGAACTAGCTTATAGAGCTAGTTCAACTCTAGTGTAAAATTATTTGAAGTAGCTTACAGAGCTAGTTCAACTCTAGTGTAAAATTATTTGTACTAGACTATAGGGCTAGTTCAACTCTACTGTAAAATTATTTGTACAACCTTATAAAGCTAGTTTAACTCTGGTGTAAAATTATTTGAACTAGCTTATAGAGCTAGGTCAACTCTAGTGTAAAATTATTTGTACTCGATTATAGAGCTAGTTCAACTCTAGTGTAAAATTATTTGTACTCGATTATAGAGCTAGTTCAACTCTACTGTAAAATTAATTGAACTAGCTTATAGAGCTAGTTCAACTCTAGTGTAAAATTATTTGTACTAGCCTATAGAGCAAGTTCAACTCTAGTGTAAAATTATTTGTACAAGCTTATAGAGCTAGTTCAACTCTAGTGTAAAAATATTTGAAGTAGCTTATAGAGCTAGTTCAACTCTAGTGTAAAATTATTTGTACTAGATTATAGAGCTAGTTCAACTCTAGTGTAAAATTATTTGAACTCGCTTAATGAGCTAGTTCAACTCTAGTGTAAAATTATTTGTACTAGCCTATAGAGTAGGTTCAACTCTAGTGTAAAATTATTTGTACAAGCTTATAGAGCTAGTTCAACTCTAGTGTAAAATTATTTGAACTAGCTTATAGAGCTAGTTCAATTCTAGTGTAAAATTATTTGAAGTAGCTTACAGAGCTAGTTCAACTCTAGTGTAAAATTATTTGTACTAGACTATAGGGCTAGTTCAACTCTACTGTAAAATTATTTGTACAACCTTATAAAGCTAGTTTAACTCTGGTGTAAAATTATTTGAACTAGCTTATAGAGCTAGTTCAACTCTAGTGTAAAAATATTTGAAGTAGCTTATAGAGCTAGTTCAACTCTAGTGCAAAATTATTTGTACTAGATTATAGAGCAAGTTCAACTCTAGTGTAAAATTATTTGAACTAGCTTATAGAGCTAGTTCAACTCTAGTGTAAAATTATTTGTACTAGCCTATAGAGCAAGTTCAACTCTAGTGTAAAATTATTTGTACAAGCTTATAGAGCTAGTTCAACTCTAGTGTAAAATTATTTGAACTAGCTTATAGAGCTAGGTCAACTCTAGTGTAAAATTATTTGAAGTAGCTTATAGAGCTAGTTCAACTCTAGTGTAAAATTATTTGTACTCGATTATAGAGCTAGTTCAACTCTACTGTAAAATTATTTGTACAAGCTTATAGAGCTAGTTCAACTCTAGTGTAAAATTATTTGTACTAGGCTATAGAGCTTGTTCAACTCTAGTGTAAAACTATTTGTACAAGCTTATAGAGCTAGTTCAACTCTAGTGTAAAATTATTTGTACTAGGCTATAGAGCTAGTTCAACTCTAGTGTAAAATTATTTGAACTAAATTATAGAGCTAGTTCAACTCTAGTGTTAAATTATTTGTACTCGATTATAGAGCTAGTTCAACTCTAGTGTAAAATTATTTGTACTAGCCTATAGAGCAAGTTCAACTCTAGTGTAAAATTATTTGTACAAGCTTATAGAGCTAGTTCAACTCTAGTGTAAAATTATTTGAACTAGCTTATAGAGCTAGGTCAACTCTAGTGTAAAATTATTTGAAGTAGCTTATAGAGCTAGTTCAACTCTAGTGTAAAATTATTTGTACTCGATTATAGAGCTAGTTCAACTCTACTGTAAAATTATTTGTACAAGCTTATATAGCTTGTTCAACTCTAGTGAAAAATTATTTGTACAAGCTTATAGAGCTAGGTCAACTCTAGTGTAAAATTATTTGTACAAGCTTATAGAGCTAGTTCAACTCTAGTGCAAAATTATTTGTACTCGATTATAGAGCTAGTTCAACTCTACTGTAAAATTATTTGAACTAGCTTATAGAGCTAGTTCAAGTCTAGTGTAAAATTATTTGTACTACCCTATAGAGCAAGTTCAACTCTAGTGTAAAATTATTTGTACAAGCTTATAGAGCTAGTTCAACTCTAGTGTAAAATTATTTGTACTAGCCTATAGAGCAAGTTCAACTCTAGTGCAAAATTATTTGTACAAGCTTATAGAGCTAGTTCAACTCTAGTGTAAAATTATTTGTACAAGCTTATAGAGCTAGTTCAACTCTAGTGTAAAATTATTTGTACTAGCCTATAGAGAAAGTTCAACTCTAGTGTAAAATTATTTGTACAAGCTTATAGAGCTAGTTCAACTCTAGTGTAAAATTATTTGTACAAGCTTATAGAGCTAGTTCAACTCTAGTGCAAAATTATTTGAACTAGCTTATAGAGCTAGGTCAACTCTAGAGTAAAATTATTTGAAGTAGCTTATAGAGCTAGTTCAACTCTAGTGTAAAATTATTTGTACTAGCCTATAGAGCAAGTTCAACTCTAGTGTGAAATTATTTGTACAAGCTTATAGAGCTAGTTCAACTCTAGTGTAAAATTATTTGAACTAGCTTATAGAGCTAGTCAACTCTAGTGTAAAATTATTTGAACTAGCTTATAGAGCTAGGTCAACTCTAGTGTAAAATTATTTGAAGTAGCTTATAGAGCTAGTTCAACTCTAGTGTAAAATTATTTGTACAAGCTTATAGAGCTAGTTCAACTCTAGTGTAAAATTATTTGTACTAGGCTATAGAGCTTGTTCAAGTCTAGTGTAATATTATTTGTACAAGCTTATAGAGCTAGTTCAACTCTAGTGTAAAATTATTTGTACTAGATTATAGAGCTAGTTCAACTCTAGTGTAAAATTATTTGAACCAAATTATAGAGCTAGTTCAACTCTAATGTAAAATTATTTGAACTAGCTTATAGAGCTAGTTCAACTCTAGTGTAAAATTATTTGTACTAGCCTATAGAGCAAGTTCAACTCTAGTGTAAAATTATTTGAACTAGCTTATAGAGCTAGTTCAACTCTAGTGTAAAATTATTTGAACTAGCTTATAGAGCTAGGTCAACTCTAGTGTAAAATTATTTGAACTAGCTTATAGAGCTAGGTCAACTCTAGTGTAAAATTATTTGAAGTAGCTTATAGAGCTAGTTCAACTCTAGTGTAAAATTATTTGTACAAGCTTATAGAGCTAGTTCAACTCTAGTGTAAAATTATTTGTACTAGGCTATAGAGCTTGTTCAACTCTAGTGTAATATTATTTGTACAAGCTTATAGAGCTAGTTCAACTCTAGTGCAAAATTATTTGTACTAGATTATAGAGCTAGTTAAACTCTAGTGTAAAATTATTTGAACTAAATTATAGAGCTAGTTCAACTCTAATGTAAAATTATTTGAACTAGCTTATAGAGCTAGTTCAACTCTAGTGTAAAATTATTTGTAATAGCCTATAGAGCAAGTTCAACTCTAGTGTAAAATTATTTGAACTAGCTTATAGAGCTAGGTCAACTCTAGTGTAAAATTATTTGAAGAAACTTATAGAGCTAGTTCAACTCTAGTGTAAACTTATTTGAACTAGATTATAGAGCTTGTTCAACTCTAGTGTAAAATTATTTGAACTAGCTTATAGAGCTAGTTCAACTCTAGTGTAAAATTATTTGTACTAGCCTATAGAGCAAGTTCAACTCTAGTGTAAAATTATTTGTACAAGCTTATAGAGCTAGTTCAACTCTAGTGTAAAATTATTTGAACTAGCTTATAGAGCTAGGTCAACTCTAGTGTAAAATTATTTGAACTAGCTTATAGAGCGAGGTCAACTCTAGTGTAAAATTATTTGAAGTAGCTTATAGAGCTAGTTCAACTCTAGTGTAAAATTATTTGTACAAGCTTATAGAGCTAGTTCAACTCTAGTGTAAAATTATTTGTACTAGGCTATAGAGCTTGTTCAACTCTAGTGTAAAATTATTTGTACAAGCTTATAGAGCTAGTTCAACTCTAGTGTAAAATTATTTGTACTAGGCTATAAAGCTAGTTCAACTCTAGTGTAAAATTATTTGAACTAAATTATAGAGCTAGTTCAACTCTAGTGTTAAATTATTTGAACTAGCTTATAGAGCTAGTTCAACTCTAGTGTAAAATTATTTGAACTAGCTTATAGAGCTAGTTCAACTCTAGTGTAAAATTATTTGTACTAGCCTATAGAGCAAGTTCAACTCTAGTGTAAAATTATTTGTACAAGGTTATAGAGCTAGTTCAACTCTAGGGTAAAATAATTTGAACTAGCTTATAGAGCTAGTTCAACTCTAGTGTAAAATTATTTGAAGTAGCTTACAGAGCTAGTTCAGCTCTAGTGTAAAATTATTTGTACTAGACTATAGAGATAGTTCAACTCTAGTGTAAAATTATTTGTACAAGCTTATAGAGCTAGTTCAACTCTAGTGTAAAATTATTTGAACTAGCTTATAGAGCTAGGTCAACTCTAGTGTAAAATTATTTGAAGTAGCTTATAGAGCTAGTTCAACTCTAGTGTAAAATTATTTGTACTCGATTATAGAGCTAGTTCAACTCTACTGTAAAATTATTTGTACAAGCTTATAGAGCTAGTTCAACTCTAGTGTAAAATTATTTGTACTAGGCTATAGAGCTTGTTCAACTCTAGTGTAAAACTATTTGTACAAGCTTATAGAGCTAGTTCAACTCTAGTGTAAAATTATTTGTACTAGGCTATAGAGCTAGTTCAACTCTAGTGTAAAATTATTTGAACTAAATTATAGAGCTAGTTCAACTCTAGTGTTAAATTATTTGTACTCGATTATAGAGCTAGTTCAACTCTAGTGTAAAATTATTTGTACTAGCCTATAGAGCAAGGTCAACTCTAGTGTAAAATTATTTGTACAAGCTTATAGAGCTAGTTCAACTCTAGTGTAAAATTATTTGAACTAGCTTATAGAGCTAGTTCAACTCTAGTGTAAAATTATTTGAAGTAGCTTACAGAGCTAGTTCAGCTCTAGTGTAAAATTATTTGTACTAGACTATAGGGCTAGTTCAACTCTACTGTAAAATTATTTGTACAACCTTATAAAGCTAGTTTAACTCTGGTGTAAAATTATTTGAACTAGCTTATAGAGCTAGTTCAACTCTAGTGTAAAAATATTTGAAGTAGCTTATAGAGCAAGTTCAACTCTAGTGTAAAATTATTTGTACTAGATTATAGAGCTAGTTCAACTCTAGTGTAAAATTATTTGAACTAGCTTAATGAGCTAGTTCAACTCTAGTGTAAAATTATTTGTACTAGCCTATAGAGTAAGTTCAACACTAGTGTAAAATTATTTGTATAAGCTTATAGAGCTAGTTCAACTCTAGTGTTAAATTATTTGAACTAGCTTATAGAGCTAGGTCAACTCTAGTGTAAAATTATTTGTACTAGGCTATAGAGCTTGTTCAACTCTAATGTAAAATTATTTGAACTAAATTATAGAGTTAGTTCAACTCTAATGTAAAATTATTTGTACAAGCTTATAGAGCTAGTTCAACTCTAGTGTAAAATTATTTGTACTAGCCTATAGAGCAAGTTCAACTCTAGTGTAAAATTATTTGTACAAGCTTATAGAGCTAGTTCAACTCTAGTGCAAAATTATTTGAACTATCTTATAGAGCTAGTTCAACTCTAGTGTAAAATTATTTGTACTAGCCTATAGAGCAAGTTCAACTCTAGTGTAAAATTATTTGAACTAGCCTATAGAGCAAGGTCAACTCTAGTGTAAAATTATTTGAAGAAGCTGATAGAGCTAGTTCAACTCTAGTGTAAAATTATTTGAACTAGCTTATAGAGCTAGTTCAACTCTAGTGTAAAATTATTTGAACTAGCTCATAGAGCTAATTCAACTCTAGTGTAAAATTATTTGTACTAGCCTATAGAGCAAGTTCAACTCTAGTGTAAAATTATTTGTACAAGCTTATAGAGCTAGTTCAACTCTAGTGTAAAATTATTTGAACTAGCTTATAGAGCTAGGTCAACTCTATTGTAAAATTATTTGAACTAGCTTATAGTGCTAGGTCAACTCTATTGTAAAATTATTTGTACAAGCTTATAGAGCTGGTTCAACTCTAGTGTAAAATTATTTGTACTAGGCTATAGAGCTTGTTCAACTCTAGTGTAAAATTATTTGTACAAGCTTATAGAGCTGGTTCAACTCTAGTGTAAAATTATTTCTACTAGGCAATAGAGCTAGTTCAACTCTAGTGTAAAATTATTTGAACTAAATTATAGAGCTAGTTCAACTCTAATGTAAAATTATTTGAACTAGCTTATAGAGCTAGTTCAACTCTAGTGTAAAATTATTTGTACTAGCCTATAGAGCAAGTTCAACTCTAGTGTAAAATTATTTGAACTAGCTTATAGAGCTAGGTCAACTCTAGTGTAAAATTATTTGAACTAGATTATAGAGCTAGTTCAACTCTAGTGTAAAATTATTTGAACTAGCTAATAGAGCTAGTTCAACTCTAGTGTAAAATTATTTGTACTAGCCTATAGAGCTAGTTCAACTCTAGTTTAAAATTATTTGAACTAGCTTATAGAGCAAGTTTTACTCTAGTGTGAAATTATTTTTACAAGTTTATAGAGCAAGTTCAACTCTCGTGTAAAATTATTTGTACAAGCTTATAGAGCTAGTTCAACTCTAGTGTAAAATTATTTGAACTAGATTATAGAGCTAGTTCAACTCTAGTGTAAAATTATTTGAACTAGCTTATAGAGCTAGTTCAACTCTAGTGTAAAATTATTTGTACTAGCCTATAGAGCAAGTTCAACTCTAGTGTAAAATTATTTGTACAAGCTTATAGAGCTAGTTCAACTCTAGTGTAAAATTATTTGAACTAGCTTATAGAGCTAGGTCAACTCTAGTGTAAAATTATTTGAACCAGCTTATAGAGCTAGGTCATCTCTAGTGTAAAATTATTTGAAGTAGCTTATAGAGCTAGTTCAACTCTAGTGTAAAATTATTTGTACAAGCTTATAGAGCTAGTTCAACTCTAGTGTAAAATTATTTGTACTAGGCTATAGGGCTAGTTCAACTCTAGTGTAAAATTATTTGTACTAGACTATAGGGCTAGTTCAACTCTACTGTAAAATTATTTGTACAACCTTATAAAGCTAGTTTAACTCTGGTGTAAAATTATTTGAACTAGCTTATAGAGCTAGTTCAACTCTAGTGTAAAAATATTTGAAGTAGCTTATAGAGCAAGTTCAACTCTAGTGTAAAATTATTTGTACTAGATTATAGAGCTAGTTCAACTCTAGTGTAAAATTATTTGAACTAGCTTAATGAGCTAGTTCAACTCTAGTGTAAAATTATTTGTACTAGCCTATAGAGTAAGTTCAACACTAGTGTAAAATTATTTGTATAAGCTTATAGAGCTAGTTCAACTCTAGTGTAAAATTATTTGAACTAGCTTATAGAGCTAGGTCAACTCTAGTGTAAAATTATTTGTACTAGGCTATAGAGCTTGTTCAACTCTAATGTAAAATTATTTGAACTAAATTATAGAGCTAGTTCAACTCTAATGTAAAATTATTTGTACAAGCTTATAGAGCTAGTTCAACTCTAGTGTAAAATTATTTGTACTAGCCTATAGAGC
Organism: Aegilops tauschii subsp. strangulata; assembly: GCF_002575655.3. NCBI lineage: Eukaryota > Viridiplantae > Streptophyta > Magnoliopsida > Poales > Poaceae > Aegilops > Aegilops tauschii. The sequence continues at coordinate 154,034,677 of NC_053039.3, forward strand.
AAGTTCAACTCTAGTGTAAAATTATTTGTACAAGCTTATAGAGCTAGTTCAACTCTAGTGCAAAATTATTTGAACTAGCTTATAGAGCTAGTTCAACTCTAGTGTAAAATTATTTGTACTAGCCTATAGAGCAAGTTCAACTCTAGTGTAAAATTATTTGAACTAGCTTATAGAGCTAGGTCAACTCTAGTGTAAAATTATTTGAAGAAGCTTATAGAGCTAGTTCAACTCTAGTGTAAAATTATTTGAACTAGATTATAGAGCTAGTTCAACTCTAGTGTAAAATTATTTGAACTAGCTCATAGAGCTAATTCAACTCTAGTGTAAAATTATTTGTACTAGCCTATAGAGCAAGTTCAACTCTAGTGTAAAATTATTTGTACAAGCTTATAGAGCTAGTTCAACTCTAGTGTAAAATTATTTGAACTAGCTTATAGAGCTAGGTCAACTCTATTGTAAAATTATTTGAACTAGCTTATAGTGCTAGGTCAACTCTAGTGTAAAATTATTTGTACAAGCTTATAGAGCTGGTTCAACTCTAGTGTAAAATTATTTGTACTAGGCTATAGAGCTTGTTCAACTCTAGTGTAAAATTATTTGTACAAGCTTATAGAGCTGGTTCAACTCTAGTGTAAAATTATTTGTACTAGGCAATAGAGCTAGTTCAACTCTAGTGTAAAATTATTTGAACTAAATTATAGAGCTAGTTTAACTCTAATGTAAAATTATTTGAACTAGCTTATAGAGCTAGTTCAACTCTAGTGTAAAATTATTTGTACTAGCCTATAGAGCAAGTTCAACTCTAGTGTAAAATTATTTGAACTAGCTTATAGAGCTAGGTCAACTCTAGTGTAAAATTATTTGAACTAGATTATAGAGCTAGTTCAACTCTAGTGTAAAATTATTTGAACTAGCTAATAGAGCTAGTTCAACTCTAGTGTAAAATTATTTGTACTAGCCTATAGAGCTAGTTCAACTCTAGTTTAAAATTATTTGTACAAGCTTATAGAGCTAGTTCAACTCTAGTGTAAAATTATTTGAACTAGATTATAGAGCTAGTTCAACTCTAGTGTAAAATTATTTGAACTAGCTTATAGAGCTAGTTCAACTCTAGTGTAAAATTATTTGTACTAGCCTATAGAGCAAGTTCAACTCTAGTGTAAAATTATTTGTACAAGCTTATAGAGCTAGTTCAACTCTAGTGTAAAATTATTTGAACTAGCTTATAGAGCTAGGTCAACTCTAGTGTAAAATTATTTGAACCAGCTTATAGAGCTAGGTCAACTCTAGTGTAAAATTATTTGAAGTAGCTTATAGAGCTAGTTCAACTCTAGTGTAAAATTATTTGTACAAGCTTATAGAGCTAGTTCAACTCTAGTGTAAAATTATTTGTACTAGGCTATAGAGCTTGTTCAACTCTAGTGTAAAATTATTTGTAAAAGCTTATAGAGCTAGTTCAACTCTAGGGTAAAATTATTTGTACTAGGCTATAGAGGTAGTTCAACTCTAGTGTAAAATTATTTGAACTAAATTATAGAGCTAGTTCAACTCTAGTGTTAAATTATTTGAACTAGCTTATAGAGCAAGTTCAACTCTAGTGTAAAATTATTTGAACTAGCTTATAGAGCTAGTTCAACTCTAGTGTAAAATTATTTGTACTAGCCTATAGAGCAAGTTCAACTCTAGTGTCAAATTATTTGTACAAGGTTATAGAGCTAGTTCAACTCTAGTGTAAAATTATTTGAACTAGCTTATAGAGCTAGTTCAACTCTAGTGTAAAATTATTTGTACTAGCCTATAGAGCAAGTTCAACTCTAGTGTAAAATTATTTGTACAAGGTTATAGAGCTAGTTCAACTCTAGTGTAAAATTATTTGAACTAGCTTATAGAGCTAATTCAACTCTCGTGTAAAATTATTTGAAGTAGCTTACAGAGCTAGTTCAACTCTAGTGTAAAATTATTTGTACTAGACTATAGAGCTAGTTCAACTCTACTGTAAAATTATTTGTACAACCTTATAAAGCTAGTTTAACTCTGGTGTAAAATTATTTGAACTAGCTTATAGAGCTAGTTCAACTCTAGTGTAAAAATATTTGAAGTAGCTTATAGAGCTAGTTCAACTCTAGTGTAAAATTATTTGTACTAGATTATAGAGCTAGTTCAACTCTAGTGTAAAATTATTTGATCTAGCTTATAGAGCTAGTTCAACTCTAGTGTAAAATTATTTGTACTAGCCTATAGAGTAAGTTCAACTCTAGTGTAAAATTATTCGTACAAGCTTATAGAGCTAGTTCAACTCTAGTGTAAAATTATTTGTACAAGCTTATAGAGCTTGTTCAACTCTAGTGTAAAATTATTTGTAAAAGCTTATAGAGCTAGTTCAACTCTAGTGTAAAATTATTTGTACTAGGCTATAGAGGTAGTTCAACTCTAGTGTAAAAATTTTTGAACTAAATTATAGAGCTAGTTCAACTCTAGTGTTAAATTATTTGAACTAGCTTATAGAGCAAGTTCAACTCTAGTGTAAAATTATTTGAACTAGCTTATAGAGCTAGTTCAACTCTAGTGTAAAATTATTTGTACTAGCCTATAGAGCAAGTTCAACTCTAGTGTAAAATTATTTGTACAAGCTTATAGAGCTAGTTCAACTCTAGTGTAAAATTATTTGAACTAGCTTATAGAGCTAGGTCAACTCTATTGTAAAATTATTTGAACTAGCTTATAGTGCTAGGTCAACTCTAGTGTAAAATTATTTGTACAAGCTTATAGAGCTGGTTCAACTCTAGTGTAAAATTATTTGTACTAGGCTATAGAGCTTGTTCAACTCTAGTGTAAAATTATTTGTACAAGCTTATAGAGCTGGTTCAACTCTAGTGTAAAATTATTTGTACTAGGCAATAGAGCTAGTTCAACTCTAGTGTAAAATTATTTGAACTAAATTATAGAGCTAGTTTAACTCTAATGTAAAATTATTTGAACTAGCTTATAGAGCTAGTTCAACTCTAGTGTAAAATTATTTGTACTAGCCTATAGAGCAAGTTCAACTCTAGTGTAAAATTATTTGAACTAGCTTATAGAGCTAGGTCAACTCTAGTGTAAAATTATTTGAACTAGATTATAGAGCTAGTTCAACTCTAGTGTAAAATTATTTGAACTAGCTAATAGAGCTAGTTCAACTCTAGTGTAAAATTATTTGTACTAGCCTATAGAGCTAGTTCAACTCTAGTTTAAAATTATTTGTACAAGCTTATAGAGCTAGTTCAACTCTAGTGTAAAATTATTTGAACTAGATTATAGAGCTAGTTCAACTCTAGTGTAAAATTATTTGAACTAGCTTATAGAGCTAGTTCAACTCTAGTGTAAAATTATTTGTACTAGCCTATAGAGCAAGTTCAACTCTAGTGTAAAATTATTTGTACAAGCTTATAGAGCTAGTTCAACTCTAGTGTAAAATTATTTGAACTAGCTTATAGAGCTAGGTCAACTCTAGTGTAAAATTATTTGAACCAGCTTATAGAGCTAGGTCAACTCTAGTGTAAAATTATTTGAAGTAGCTTATAGAGCTAGTTCAACTCTAGTGTAAAATTATTTGTACAAGCTTATAGAGCTAGTTCAACTCTGGTCTAAAATTATTTGTACTAGGCTATAGAGCTTGTTCAACTCTAGTGTAAAATTATTTGTAAAAGCTTATAGAGCTAGTTCAACTCTAGGGTAAAATTATTTGTACTAGGCTATAGAGGTAGTTCAACTCTAGTGTAAAATTATTTGAACTAAATTATAGAGCTAGTTCAACTCTAGTGTTAAATTATTCGAACTAGCTTATAGAGCAAGTTCAACTCTAGTGTAAAATTATTTGAACTAGCTTATAGAGCTAGTTCAACTCTAGTGTAAAATTATTTGTACTAGCCTATAGAGCAAGTTCAACTCTAGTGTCAAATTATTTGTACAAGGTTATAGAGCTAGTTCAACTCTAGTGTAAAATTATTTGAACTAGCTTATAGAGCTAGTTCAACTCTAGTGTAAAATTATTTGTACTAGCCTATAGAGCAAGTTCAACTCTAGTGTAAAATTATTTGTACAAGGTTATAGAGCTAGTTCAACTCTAGTGTAAAATTATTTGAACTAGCTTATAGAGCTAATTCAACTCTAGTGTAAAATTATTTGAAGTAGCTTACAGAGCTAGTTCAACTCTAGTGTAAAATTATTTGTACTAGACTATAGAGCTAGTTCAACTCTACTGTAAAATTATTTGTACAACCTTATAAAGCTAGTTTAACTCTGCTGTAAAATTATTTGAACTAGCTTATAGAGCTAGTTCAACTCTAGTGTAAAAATATTTGAAGTAGCTTATAGAGCTAGTTCAACTCTAGTGTAAAATTATTTGTACTAGATTATAGAGCTAGTTCAACTCTAGTGTAAAATTATTTGATCTAGCTTATAGAGCTAGTTCAACTCTAGTGTAAAATTATTTGTACTAGCCTATAGAGTAAGTTCAACTCTAGTGTAAAATTATTCGTACAAGCTTATAGAGCTAGTTCAACTCTAGTGTAAAATTATTTGTACAAGCTTATAGAGCTTGTTCAACTCTAGTGTAAAATTATTTGTAAAAGCTTATAGAGCTAGTTCAACTCTAGTGTAAAATTATTTGTACTAGGCTATAGAGGTAGTTCAACTCTAGTGTAAAAATTTTTGAACTAAATTATAGAGCTAGTTCAACTCTAGTGTTAAATTATTTGAACTAGCTTATAGAGCAAGTTCAACTCTAGTGTAAAATTATTTGAACTAGCTTATAGAGCTAGTTCAACTCTAGTGTAAAATTATTTGTACTAGCCTATAGAGCAAGTTCAACTCTAGTGTCAAATTATTTGTACAAGGTTATAGAGCTAGTTCAACTCTAGTGTAAAATTATTTGAACTAGCTTATAGAGCTAGTTCAACTCTAGTGTAAAATTATTTGTACTAGCCTATAGAGCAAGTTCAACTCTAGTGTAAAATTATTTGTACAAGGTTATAGAGCTAGTTCAACTCTAGTGTAAAATTATTTGAACTAGCTTATAGAGCTAGTTCAACTCTAGTGTAAAATTATTTGAAGTAGCTTACAGAGCTAGTTCAACTCTAGTGTAAAATTATTTGTACTAGACTATAGAGCTAGTTCAACTCTACTGTAAAATTATTTGTACAACCTTATAAAGCTAGTTTAACTCTGGTGTAAAATTATTTGAACTAGCTTATAGAGCTAGTTCAACTCTAGTGTAAAAATATTTGAAGTAGCTTATAGAGCTAGTTCAACTCTAGTGTAAAATTATTTGTACGAGATTATAGAGCTAGTTCAACTCTAGTGTAAAATTATTTGATCTAGCTTATAGAGCTAGTTCAACTCTAGTGTAAAATTATTTGTACTAGCCTATAGAGTAAGTTCAACTCTAGTGTAAAATTATTTGTACAAGCTTATAGAGCTAGTTCAACTCTAGTGTAAAATTATTTGTACTAGATTATAGAGCTAGTTCAACTCTAGTGTAAAATTATTTGAACTAGCTTATAGAGCTAGTTCAACTCTAGTGTAAAATTATTTGTACTAGGCTATAGAGCTTGTTCAACACTAGTGTAAAATTATTTGAACTAGATTATAGAGCTAGTTCAACTCTAGTGTAAAATTATTTGAACTAGCTTATAGAGCTAGTTCAACTCTAGTGTAAAATTATTTGTACTAGCCTATAGAGCAAGTTCAACTGTAGTGTAAAATTATTTGTACAAGCTTATAGAGCTAGTTCAACTCTAGTGTAAAATTATTTGAACTAGCTTATAGAGCTAGGTCAACTATAGTGTAAAATTATTTGAACCAGCTTATAGAGCTAGGTCAACTCTAGTGTAAAATTATTTGAAGTAGCTTATAGAGCTAGTTCAACTCTAGTGTAAAATTATTTGTACAAGCTTATAGAGCTAGTTCAACTCTAGTGTAAAATTATTTGTACTAGGCTATAGAGCTTGTTCAACTCTAGTGTAAAATTATTTGTAAAAGCTTATAGAGCTAGTTCAACTCTAGTGTAAAATCATTTGTACTAGGCTATAGAGGTAGTTCAACTCTAGTGTAAAATTATTTGAACTAAATTATAGAGCTAGTTCAACTCTAGTGTTAAATTATTTGAACTAGCTTATAGAGCAAGTTCAACTCTAGTGTAAAATTATTTGAACTAGCTTATAGAGCTAGTTCAACTCTAGTGTAAAATTATTTGTACTAGCCTATAGAGCAAGTTCAACTCTAGTGTAAAATTATTTGTACAAGGTTATAGAGCTAGTTCAACTCTAGTGTAAAATTATTTGAACTAGCTTATAGAGCTAGTTCAACTCTAGTGTAAAATTATTTGAAGTAGCTTACAGAGCTAGTTCAACTCTAGTTTAAAATTATTTGTACTAGACTATAGAGCTAGTTCAACTCTACTGTAAAATTATTTGTACAACCTTATAAAGCTAGTTTAACTCTGGTGTAAAATTATTTGAACTAGCTTATAGAGCTAGTTCAACTCTAGTGTAAAAATATTTGAAGTAGCTTATAGAGCTAGTTCAACTCTAGTGTAAAATTATTTGTACTAGATTATAGAGCTAGTTCAACTCTAGTGTAAAATTATTTGATCTAGCTTATAGAGCTAGTTCAACTCTAGTGTAAAATTATTTATACTAGCCTATAGAGTAAGTTAAACTCTAGTGTAAAATTATTTGTACAAGCTTATAGAGCTAGTTCAACTCTAGTGTAAAATTATTTGTACTAGATTATAGAGCTAGTTCAACTCTAGTGTAAAATTATTTGAACTAGCTTATAGAGCTAGTTCAACTCTAGTGTAAAATTATTTGTACTAGCCTATGGAGCAAGTTCAACTCTAGTGTAAAATTATTTATACAAGCTTATAGAGCTAGTTCAACTCTAGTGTAAAATTATTTGAACTAGCTTATAGAGCTAGGTCAACTCTAGTGTAAAATTATTTGAACTAGCTTATAGAGCTAGGTCAACTGTAGTGTAAAATTATTTGAGGTAGCTTATAGAGCTAGTTCAACTCTAGTGTATAATTATTTGTACAAGGTTATAGAGCTAGTTCAACTCTAGTGTAAAATTATTTGAACTAGCTTATAGAGCTAGTTCAACTCTAGTGTAAAATTATTTGTACTAGCCTATAGAGCAAGTTCAACTCTAGTGTAAAATTATTTATACAAGCTTATAGAGCTAGTTCAACTCTAGTGTAAAATTATTTGAACTAGCTTATAGAGCTAGGTCAACTCTAGTGTAAAATTATTTGAAGTAGCTTATAGAGCTAGTTCAACTCTAGTGTAAAATTATTTGTACTCGATTATAGAGCTAGTTCAACTCTACTGTAAAATTAATTGTACAAGCTTATAGAGCTAGTTCAACTCTAGTGTAAAATTATTTGTACTAGGCTATAGAGCTAGTTCAACTCTAGTGTAAAATTATTTGTACAAGCATACAGAGCTAGTTCAACTCTAGTGTAAAATTATTTTTACTAGGCTATAGAGCTAGTTCAACTCTAGTGTAAAATTATTTGAACTAAATTATAGAGCTAGTTCAACTCTAGTGTAAAATTATTTGAACTAGCTTATAGAGCTAGTTCAACTCTAGTGTAAAATTATTTGTACTAGCCTATAGAGCAAGTTCAACTCTAGTGTAAAATTATTTGTACAAGGTTATAGAGCTAGTTCAACTCTAGTGTAAAATTATTTGAACTAGCTTATAGAGCTAGCTCAACTCTAGTGTAAAATTATTTGAACTAGCTTACAGAGCTAGTTCAACTCTAGTGTAAAATTATTTGTACTAGACTATAGAGCTAGTTCAACTCGACTGTAAAATTATTTGTACAACCTTATAAAGCTAGTTTAACTCTGGTGTAAAATTATTTGAACTAGCTTATAGAGCTAGTTCAACTCTAGTGTAAAAATATTTGAAGTAGCTTATAGAGCTAGTTCAACTCTAGTGTAAAATTATTTGTACTAGATTATAGAGCTAGTTCAACTCTAGTGTAAAATTATTTGAACTAGCTTATAGAGCTAGTTCAACTCTAGTGTAAAATTATTTGTACTAGCCTATAGAGCCAGTTCAACTCTAGTGTAAAATTATTTATACAAGCTTATAGAGCTAGTTCAACTCTAGTGTAAAATTATTTGAACTAGCTTATAGAGCTAGGTCAACTCTAGTGTAAAATTATTTGAAGTAGCTTATAGAGCTAGTTCAACTCTAGTGTAAAATTATTTGTACTCGATTATAGAGCTAGTTCAACTCTACTGCAAAATTATTTGAACTAGCTTATAGAGCTAGTTCAACTCTAGTGTAAAATTATTTGTACTAGCCTATAGAGCAAGTTCAACTCTAGTGTAAAATTATTTGTACAAGCTTATAGAACTAGTTCAACTCTAGTGTAAAATTATTTGAACTAGCTTATAAAGCTAGGTCAACTCTAGTGTAAAATTATTTGAAGTAGCTTATAGAGCTAGTTCAACTCTAGTGTAAAATTATTTGTACTCGATTATAGAGCTAGTTCAACTCTAGTGTAAAATTATTTGTACAAGCTTATAGAGCTAGTTCAACTCTAGTGTAAAATTATTTGTACAAGGTTATAGAGCTAGTTCAACTCTAGTGTAAAATTATTTGTACTAGGCTATAGAGCTAGTTCAACTCTAGTGTAAAATTATTTGAACTAAATTATAGAGCTAGTTCAACTCTAATGTAAAATTATTTGAACTAGCTTATAGAGCTAGTTCAACTCTAGTGTAAAATTATTTGTACTAGCCTATAGAGCAAGTTCAACTCTAGTGTAAAATTATTTGTACAAGGTTATAGAGCTAGTTCAACTCTAGTGTAAAATTATTTGAACTAGCTTATAGAGCTAGGTCAACTCTAGTGTAAAATTATTTGAACTAGCTTATAGAGCTAGTTCAACTCTAGTGTAAAATTATTTGTACTAGCCTATAGAGCAAGTTCAACTCTAGTGTAAAATTATTTGTACAAGGTTATAGAGCTAGTTCAACTCTAGTGTAAAATTATTTGAACTAGCTTATAGAGCTAGCTCAACTCTAGTGTAAAATTATTTGAAGTAGCTTACAGAGCTAGTTCAACTCTAGTGTAAAATTATTTGTACTAGACTATAGAGCTAGTTCAACTCTACTGGAAAATTATTTGTACAACCTTATAAAGCTAGTTTAACTCTGGTGTAAAATTATTTGAACTAGCTTATAGAGCTAGTTCAACTCTAGTGTAAAAATATTTGAAGTAGCTTATAGAGCTAGTTCAACTCTAGTGTAAAATTATTTGTACTAGATTATAGAGCTAGTTCAACTCTAGTGTAAAATTATTTGAACTAGCTTATAGAGCTAGTTCAACTCTAGTGTAAAATTATTTGTACTAGCCTATAGAGCCAGTTCAACTCTAGTGTAAAATTATTTATACAAGCTTATAGAGCTAGTTCAACTCTAGTGTAAAATTTTTTGAACTAGCTTATAGAGCTAGGTCAACTCTAGTGTAAAATTATTTGAAGTAGCTTATAGAGCTAGTTCAACTCTAGTGTAAAATTATTTGTACTCGATTATAGAGCTAGTTCAACTCTACTGCAAAATTATCTGAACTAGCTTATAGAGCTAGTTCAACTCTAGTGTAAAATTATTTGTACTAGCCTATAGAGCAAGTTCAACTCTAGTGTAAAATTATTTGTACAAGCTTATAGAGCTAGTTCAACTCTAGTGTAAAATTATTTGAACTAGCTTATAAAGCTAGGTCAACTCTAGTGTAAAATTATTTGAAGTAGCTTATAGAGCTAGTTCAACTCTAGTGTAAAATTATTTGTACTCGATTATAGAGCTAGTTCAACTCTAGTGTAAAATTATTTGTACAAGCTTATAGAGCTAGTTCAACTCTAGTGTAAAATTATTTGTACAAGGTTATAGAGCTAGTTCAACTCTAGTGTAAAATTATTTGTACTAGGCTATAGAGCTAGTTCAACTCTAGTGTAAAATTATTTGAACTAAATTATAGAGCTAGTTCAACTCTAATGTAAAATTATTTGAACTAGCTTATAGAGCTAGTTCAACTCTAGTGTAAAATTATTTGTACTAGCCTATAGAGCAAGTTCAACTCTAGTGTAAAATTATTTGAACTAGCTTATAGAGCTAGGTCAACTCTAGTGTAAAATTATTTGAAGAAGCTTATAGAGCTAGTTCAACTCTAGTGTAAAATTATTTGTACTAGATTATAGAGCTAGTTCAACTCTAGTGTAAAATTATTTGTACTAGACTATAGGGCTAGTTAAACTCTAGTGTAAAATTATTTGTACAACCTTATAAAGCTAGTTTAACTCTAGTGTAAAATTATTTGAACTAGTTTATAGAGCTAGTTCAACTCTACTATAAAATTATTTGAACTAGCTTATAGAGCTAGGTCAACTCTAGTGTAAAATTATTTGAACTAGATTATACAGCTAGGTCAACTCTAGTGTAAAATTATTTGAACTAGCTTATAGAGCTAGGTCAACTCTAGTGTAAAATTATTTGAACTAGATTATACAGCTAGGTCAACTCTAATGTAAAATTATTTGAACTAGCTTATAGAGCTAGTTCAACTCTAGTGTAAAATTATTTGTACTAGCCTATAGAGCAAGTTCAACTCTAGTGTAAAATTATTTGTACAAGGTTATAGAGCTAGTTCAACTCTAGTGTAAAATTATTTGAACTAGCTTATAGAGCTAGGTCAACTCTAGTGTAAAATTATTTGAACTAGCTTATAGAGCTAGTTCAACTCTAGTGTAAAATTATTTGTACTAGCCTATAGAGCAAGTTCAACTCTAGTGTAAAATTATTTGTACAAGGTTATAGAGCTAGTTCAACTCTAGTGTAAAATTATTTGAACTAGCTTATAGAGCTAGCTCAACTCTAGTGTAAAATTATTTGAAGTAGCTTACAGAGCTAGTTCAACTCTAGTGTAAAATTATTTGTACTAGACTATAGAGCTAGTTCAACTCTACTGTAAAATTATTTGTACAACCTTATAAAGCTAGTTTAACTCTGGTGTAAAATTATTTGAACTAGCTTATAGAGCTAGTTCAACTCTAGTGTAAAAATATTTGAAGTAGCTTATAGAGCTAGTTCAACTCTAGTGTAAAATTATTTGTACTAGATTATAGAGCTAGTTCAACTCTAGTGTAAAATTATTTGAACTAGCTTATAGAGCTAGTTCAACTCTAGTGTAAAATTATTTGTACTAGCCTATAGAGCAAGTTCAACTCTAGTGTAAAATTATTTATACAAGCTTATAGAGCTAGTTCAACTCTAGTGTAAAATTATTTGAACTAGCTTATAGAGCTAGGTCAACTCTAGTGTAAAATTATTTGAAGTAGCTTATAGAGCTAGTTCAACTCTAGTGTAAAATTATTTGTACTCGATTATAGAGCTAGTTCAACTCTACTGCAAAATTATTTGAACTAGCTTATAGAGCTAGTTCAACTCTAGTGTAAAATTATTTGTACTAGCCTATAGAGCAAGTTCAACTCTAGTGTAAAATTATTTGTACAAGGTTATAGAGCTAGTTCAACTCTAGTGTAAAATTATTTGAACTAGCTTATAGAGCTAGGTCAACTCTAGTGTAAAATTATTTGAAGTAGCATATAGAGCTTGTTCAACTCTAGTGTAAAATTATTTGTACTCGATTATAGAGCTAGTTCAACTCTAGTGTAAAATTATTTGTACAAGCTTATAGAGCTAGTTCAACTCTAGTGTAAAATTATTTGTACAAGGTTATAGAGCTAGTTCAACTCTAGTGTAAAATTATTTGTACTAGGCTATAGAGCTAGTTCAACTCTAGTGTAAAATTATTTGAACTAAATTATAGAGCTAGTTCAACTCTAATGTAAAATTATTTGAACTAGCTTATAGAGCTAGTTCAACTCTAGTGTAAAATTATTTGTACTAGCCTATAGAGCAAGTTCAACTCTAGTGTAAAATTATTTGAACTAGCTTATAGAGCTAGGTCAACTCTAGTGTAAAATTATTTGAAGAAGCTTATAGAGCTAGTTTAACTCTAGTGTAAAATTATTTGAACTAGTTTATAGAGCTAGTTCAACTCTACTGTAAAATTATTTGAACTAGCTTATAGAGCTAGGTCAACTCTAGTGTACAATTATTTGAACTAGATTATACAGCTAGGTCAACTCTAGTGTAAAATTATTTGAAGTAGCTTATAGAGCTAGTTCAACTCTAGTGTAAAATTATTTGTACTAGCCTATAGAGCAAGTTCAACTCTAGTGTAAAATTTTTTGTACAAGCTTATAGAGGTAGTTCAACTCTAGTGTAAAATTATTTGTACTCAATTATAGAGCTAGTTCAACTCTACTATAAAATTATTTGTACAAGCTTATAGAGCTAGTTCAACTCTAGTGTAAAATTATTTGTACTAGGCTATAGAGCTTCTTCAACTCTAGTCTAAAATTATTTGTACAAGCTTATAGAGCTAGCTCAACTCTAGTGTAAAATTATTTGTACTAGGCTATAGAGCTAGTTCAACTCTAGTGTAAAATTATTTGAACTAAATTATAGAGCTAGTTCAACTCTAGTGTTAAATTATTTGAACTAGCTTATAGAGCTAGTTCAACTCTAGTGTAAAATTATTTGTACAAGCTTATAGAGCTAGTTCAACTCTAGTGTAAAATTATTTGTACAAGCTTATAGAGCTAGTTCAACTCTAGTGTAAAATTATTTGAACTAAATTATAGAGCTAGTTCAACTCTAATGTAAAATTATTTGAACTAGCTTATAGAGCTAGTTCAACTCTAGTGTAAAATTATTTGTACTAGCCTATAGAGCAAGTTCAACTCTAGTGTAAAATTATTTGAACTAGCTTATAGAGCTAGGTCAACTCTAGTGTAAAATTATTTGAACTAGATTATACAGCTAGGTCAACTCTAGTGTAAAATTATTTGAACTAGCTTATAGAGCTAGGTCAACTCTAGTGTAAAATTATTTGAACTAGATTATACAGCTAGGTCAACTCTAATGTAAAATTATTTGAACTAGCTTATAGAGCTAGTTCAACTCTAGTGTAAAATTATTTGTACTAGCCTATAGAGCAAGTTCAACTCTAGTGTAAAATTATTTGTACAAGGTTATAGAGCTAGTTCAACTCTAGTGTAAAATTATTTGAACTAGCTTATAGAGCTAGGTCAACTCTAGTGTAAAATTATTTGAACTAGATTATATAGCTAGGTCAACTCTAGTGTAAAATTATTTGAACTAGCTTATAGAGCTAGGTCAACTCTAGTGTAAAATTATTTGAACTAGATTATACAGCTAGGTCAACTCTAATGTAAAATTATTTGAACTAGCTTATAGAGATAGTTCAACTCTAGTGTAAAATTATTTGTACTAGCCTATAGAGCAAGTTCAACTCTAGTGTAAAATTATTTGTACAAGGTTATAGAGCTAGTTCAACTCTAGTGTAAATTATTTGAACTAGCTTATAGAGCTAGGTCAACTCTAGTGTAAAATTATTTGAACTAGCTTATAGAGCTAGTTCAACTCTAGTGTAAAATTATTTGTACTAGCCTATAGAGCAAGTTCAACTCTAGTGTAAAATTATTTGTACAAGGTTATAGAGCTAGTGCAACTCTAGTGTAAAATTATTTGAACTAGCTTATAGAGCTAGCTCAACTCTAGTGTAAAATTATTTGAAGTAGCTTACAGAGCTAGTTCAACTCTAGTGTAAAATTATTTGTACTAGACTATAGAGCTAGTTCAACTCTACTGTAAAATTATTTGTACAACCTTATAAAGCTAGTTTAACTCTGGTGTAAAATTATTTGAACTAGCTTATAGAGCTAGTTCAACTCTAGTGTAAAAATATTTGAAGTAGCTTATAGAGCTAGTTCAACTCTAGTGTAAAATTATTTGTACTAGATTATAGAGCTAGTTCAACTCTAGTGTAAAATTATTTGAACTAGCTTATAGAGCTAGTTCAACTCTAGTGTAAAATTATTTGTACTAGCCTATAGAGCAAGTTCAACGCTAGTGTAAAATTATTTATACAAGCTTATAGAGCTAGTTCAACTCTAGTGTAAAATTATTTGAACTAGCTTATAGAGCTAGGTCAACTCTAGTGTAAAATTATTTGAAGTAGCTTATAGAGCTAGTTCAACTCTAGTGTAAAATTATTTGAACTTGCTTATAAAGCTAGGTCAACTCTAGTGTAAAATTATTTGAAGTAGCTTATAGAGCTAGTTCAACTCTAGTGTAAAATTATTTGTACTCGATTATAGAGCTAGTTCAACTCTAGTGTAAAATTATTTGTACAAGCTTATAGAGCTAGTTCAACTCTAGTGTAAAATTATTTGTACAAGGTTATAGAGCTAGTTCAACTCTAGTGTAAAATTATTTGTACTAGGCTATAGAGCTAGTTCAACTCTAGTGTAAAATTATTTGAACTAAATTATAGAGCTAGTTCAACTCTAATGTAAAATTATTTGAACTAGCTTATAGAGCTAGTTCAACTCTAGTGTAAAATTATTTGTACTAGCCTATAGAGCAAGTTCAACTCTAGTGTAAAATTATTTGTACAAGGTTATAGAGCTAGTTCAACTCTAGTGTAAAATTATTTGAACTAGCTTATAGAGCTAGGTCAACTCTAGTGTAAAATTATTTGAACTAGCTTATAGAGCTAGTTCAACTCTAGTGTAAAATTATTTGTACTAGCCTATAGAGCAAGTTCAACTCTAGTGTAAAATTATTTGTACAAGGTTATAGAGCTAGTTCAACTCTAGTGTAAAATTATTTGAACTAGCTTATAGAGCTAGCTCAACTCTAGTGTAAAATTATTTGAAGTAGCTTACAGAGCTAGTTCAACTCTAGTGTAAAATTATTTGTACTAGACTATAGAGCTAGTTCAACTCTACTGTAAAATTATTTGTACAACCTTATAAAGCTAGTTTAACTCTGGTGTAAAATTATTTGAACTAGCTTATAGAGCTAGTTCAACTCTAGTGTAAAATTATTTGAACTAGCATATAGAGCTAGGTCAACTCTAGTGTAAATTATTTGAAGTAGCTTATAGAGCTAGTTCAACTCTAGTGTAAAATTATTTGTACTCGATTATAGAGCTAGTTCAACTCTAGTGTAAAATTATTTGTACAACCTTATCGAGCTAGTTCAACTCTAGTGTAAAATTATTATTTGTACTAGGCTATAGACCTAGTTCAACTCTAGTGTAAAATTATTTGAACTAGCTTATAAAGCTAGTTCAACTCTAGTGTAAAATTATTTGTACTAGGCTATAGAGCTTGTTCAACTCTAGTGTAAAATTAGTTGAACTAGATTATAGAGCTAGTTCAACTCTAGTGTAAAATTATTTGAAGTAGCTTATAGAGCTAGTTCATCTCTAGTGTAAAATTATTTGTACTAGATTATAGAGCTAGTTCAACTCTAGTGTAAAATTATTTGTACTAGCCTATAGAGCAAGGTCAACTCTAGTGTAAAATTATTTGTACAAGCTTATAGAGCTAGTTCAACTCTAGTGTGAAATTATTTGAACTAGCTAATAGAGCTAGTTCAACTCTAGTGTAAAATTATTTGAAGTAGCTTACAGAGCTAGTTCAACTCTAGTGTAAAATTATTTGTACTAGACTATAGAGCTAGTTCAACTCTAGTGTAAAATTATTTGTACAAGCTTATAGAGCTAGTTCAAATCTAGTGTAAAATTATTTGAACTAGCTTATAGAGCTAGTTCAACTCTAGTGTAAAATTATTTGTACAAGCTTATAGAGCTAGTTCAACTCTAGTGTAAAATTATTTGTACAAGCTTATAGAGCTAGTTCAAATCTAGTGTAAAATTATTTGAAGTAGCTTATAGAGGTAGTTCAACTCTAGTGTAAAATTATTTGTACTCAATTATAGAGCTAGTTCAACTCTACTGTAAAATTATTTGTACAAGCTTATAGAGCTAGTTCAACTCTAGTGTAAAATTATTTGTACTAGGCTATAGAGCTTCTTCAACTCTAGTCTAAAATTATTTGTACAAGCTTATAGAGCTAGCTCAACTCTAGTGTAAAATTATTTGTACTAGGCTATAGAGCTAGTTCAACTCTAGTGTAAAATTATTTGAACTAAATTATAGAACTAGTTCAACTCTAGTGTTAAATTATTTGAACTAGCTTATAGAGCTAGTTCAACTCTAGTGTAAAATTATTTGTACTAGCCTATAGAGCAAGGTCAACTCTAGTGTAAAATTATTTGTACAATCTTATAGAGCTAGTTCAACTCTAGTATAAAATTACTTGAACTAGCTTATAGAGCTAGTTCAACTCTACTGTAAAATTATTTGAAGTAGCTTACAGAGCTAGTTCAACTCTAGTGTAAAATTATTTGTACTAGACTATAGGGCTAGTTCAACTCTACTGTAAAATTATTTGTACAACCTTATAAAGCTAGTTTAACTCTGGTGTAAAATTATTTGAACTAGCTTATAGAGCTAGTTCAACTCTAGTGTAAAAATATTTGAAGTAGCTTATAGAGCTAGTTCAACTCTAGTGTAAAATTATTTGTACTAGGCTATAGAGCTAGTTCAACTCTAGTGTAAAATTATTTGTACAATCTTATATAGCTAGTTCAACTCTAGTGTAAAATTATTTGAACTAGATTATAGAGCTAGTTCTACTCTAGTGTTAAAATATTTGAACTAGATTATAGAGCTAGTTCAACTCTAGTGTAAAATTATTTGTACTAGCCTATAGAGCAAGGTCAACTCTAGTGTAAAATTATTTGTACAAGCTTATAGAGCTAGTTCAACTCTAGTGTAAAATTATTTGAACTAGCTTATAGAGCTAGTTCAACTCTAGTGTAAAATTATTTGAAGTAGGTTACAGAGCTAGTTCAACTCTAGTGTAAAATTATTTTTACTAGGCTATAGTGCTAGTTCAACTCTAGTGTAAAATTATTTGAACTAGATTATGGAGCTAGTTCAACTCTAGTGTAAAATTATTTGAACTTGCTTATAGAGCTAGTTCATCTCTAGTGTAAAATTATTTTACTAGCCTATAGAGCAAGGTCAACTGTAGTGTAAAATTATTTGTACAAGCTTATAGAGCTAGTTCAACTCTAGTGTAAATTTTTTGAAATAGCTTATAGAGCTAGTTCAACTCTAGTGTAAAATTATTTGAAGTAGCTTATAGAGCTAGTTCAACTCTAGTGTAAAATTATTTGTACTAAACTATAGAGCTAGTTCAACTCTAGTGTAAAATTATTTGTACAAGCTTATAGAGCTAGTTCAACTCTAGTGTAAAATTATTTGAACTAGCTTATAGAGCTAGTTCAACTCTAGTGTAAAATTATTTGTGCTAGACTATAGAGATAGTTCAACTCTAGTGTAAAATTATTTGTACAAGCTTATAGAGCTAGTTCAACTCTAGTGTAAAATTATTTGAACTAGCTTATAGAGCTAGTTCAACTCTAGTGTAAAATTATTTGAAGTAGCTTACAGAGCTAGTTCAACTCTAGTGTAAAATTATTTGTACTAGACTATAGGGCTAGTTCAACTCTACTGTAAAATTATTTGTACAATCTTATAAAGCTAGTTTAACTCTGGTGTAAAATTATTTGAACTAGCTTATAGAGCTAGTTCAACTCTAGTGTAAAAATATTTGAAGTAGCTTATAGAGCTAGTTCAACTCTAGTGTAAAATTATTTATACTAGATTATAGAGCTAGTTCAACTCTAGTGTAAAATTATTTGAACTAGCTTATAGAGCTAGTTCAACTCTAGTGTAAAATTATTTGTACTAGCCTATAGAGCAAGTTCAACTCTAGTGTAAAATTATTTGTACAAGCTTATAGGGCTAGTTCAACTCTAGTGTAAAATTATTTGAACTAGCTTATAGAGCTAGGTCAACTCTAGTGTAAAATTATTTCAAGAAGCTTATAGAGCTAGTTCAACTCTAGTGTAAAAATTTTTGTACTAGCCTATAGAGAAAGTTCAACTCTAGTGTAAAATTATTTGTACAAGCTTATAGAGCTAGTTCAACTCTAGTGTAAAATTATTTGAACTAGCTTATAGAGCTAGGTCAACTCTAGTGTAAAATTATTTGTACAAGCTTATAGAGCTAGTTCAACTCTAGTGTAAAAAATTTGAACTAGCTTATAGAGCTAGTTCAACTCTAGTGTAAAATTATTTGAAGTAGCTTATAGAGCTAGTTCAACTCTAGTGTAAAATTATTTGTACTAGACTATAGAGCTAGTTCAACTCTAGTGTAAAATTATTTGTACAAGCTTATAGAGCTAGTTCAACTCTAGTGTAAAATTTTCTGTACTAGGCTAGAGAGCTAGTTCAACTGTAGTGTAAAATTATTTGAACTAGATTATAGAGCTAGTTCCACTCTAGTGTAAAATTATTTGAACTAGCTAATAGAGCTAGTTCAAGTCTAGTGTAAAATTATTTGTACTAGCCTATAGAGTTGGGTCAACTCTAGTGTAAAATTATTTGTACAAGCTTATAGAGCTAGTTCAACTCTAGTGTAAAATTATTTGGACTAGCTTATAGAGCTAGTTCAACTCTAGTGTAAAATTATTTGAACTAGCTTATAGAGCAAGTTTTACTCTAGTGTGAAATTATTTTTACAAGTTTATAATGCTAGTTCAACTCTCGTGTAAAATTATTTGTACTAGGCTATAGAGCTAGTTCAACTCTAGTGTAAAATTATTTGTACTAGCCTATATAGCAAGGTCAACTCTAGTGTAAAATTATTTGTACAAGCTTATAGAGCTAGTTCAACTCTAGTGTAAAATTATTTGAACTAGCTTATAGAGCTAGTTCAACTCTAGTGTAAAATTATTTGAAGTAGCTTACAGAGCTAGTTCAACTCTAGTTTAAAATTATTTGTACTAGACTATAGGGCTAGTTCAACTCTACTGTAAAATTATTTGTACAACCTTATAAAGCTAGTTTAACTCTGGTGTAAAATTATTTGTACTAGCTTATAGAGCTAGTTCAACTCTAGTGTAAAAATATTTGAAGTAGCTTATAAAGCTAGTTCAACTCTAGTGTAAAATTATTTGTACTAGATTATTGAGCTAGTTCAACTCTAGTGTAAAATTATTTGTACAAGGTTATAGAGCTAGTTAAACTTAAGTGTAAAATTATTTGTACAACCTTATAAAGCTAGTTTAACTCTGGTGTAAAATTATTTGAACTAGCTTATAGAGCTAGTTCAACTCTAGTGTAAAATTATTTGAACTAGCCTATAGAGCAAGTTCAACTCTAGTGTAAAATTATTTGTACGAGCTTATAGAGCTAGTTCAACTCTAGTGTAAAATTATTCGAACTAGCTTATAGAGCTAGGTCAACTCTAGTGTAAAATTATTTGAAGAAGCTTATTGAGCTAGTTCAACTCTAGTGTAAAATTATTTGAACTAGATTATAGAGCTAGTTCAACTCTAGTGTAAAATTATTTGAACTAGCTTATAGAGCTAGTTCAACTCTAGTGTAAAATTATTTGTACTAGCCGATAGAGCAAGTTCAACTCTAGTGTAAAATTATTTGTACAAGCTTATGGAGCTAGTTCAACTCTAGTGTAAAATTATTTGAACTAGGTTATAGAGCTAGGTCAACTCTAGTGTAAAATTATTTGAAATAGCTTATAGAGCTAGTTCAACTCTAGTGTAAAATTATTTGTACTAGGCTATAGAGCTAGTTCAACTCTAGTGTAAAATTATTTGTACTAGCCTATATAGCAAGGTCAACTCTAGTGTAAAATTATTTGAAATAGCTTATAGAGCTAGTTCAACTCTCGTGTAAAATTATTTGTACTAGGCTATAGAGCTAGTTCAACTCTAGTGTAAAATTATTTGTACTAGCCTATATAGCAAGGTCAACTCTAGTGTAAAATTATTTGTACAAGCTTATAGAGCTAGTTCAACTCTAGTGTAAAATTATTTGAACTAGCTTATAGAGCTAGTTCAACTCTAGTGTAAAATTATTTGAAGTAGCTTACAGAGCTAGTTCAACTCTAGTGTAAAATTATTTGTACTAGACTATAGGGCTAGTTCAACTCTACTGTAAAATTATTTGTACAACCTTATAAAGCTAGTTTAACTCTGGTGTAAAATTATTTGTACTAGCTTATAGAGCTAGTTCAACTCTAGTGTAAAATTATTTGAAGTAGCTTACAGAGCTAGTTCAACTCTAGTGTAAAATTATTTGTACTAGACTATAGGGCTAGTTCAACTCTACTGTAAAATTATTTGTACAACCTTATAAAGCTAGTTTAACTCTGGTGTAAAATTATTTGTACTAGCTTATAGAGCTAGTTCAACTCTAGTGTAAAAATATTTGAAGTAGCTTATAGAGCTAGTTCAACTCTAGTGTAAAATTATTTGTACTAGATTATTGAGCTAGATCAACTCTAGTGTAAAATTATTTGAACTAGCTTATAGAGCTAGTTCAACTCTAGTGTAAAATTATTTGAACTAGCCTATAGAGCAAGTTCAACTCTAGTGTAAAATTATTTGTACGAGCTTATAGAGCTAGTTCAACTCTAGTGTAAAATTATTCGAACTAGCTTATAGAGCTAGGTCAACTCTAGTGTAAAATTATTTGAAGAAGCTTATTGAGCTAGTTCAACTCTAGTGTAAAATTATTCGAACTAGATTATAGAGCTAGTTCAACTCTAGTGTAAAATTATTTGAACTAGCTTATAGAGCTAGTTCAACTCTAGTGTAAAATTATTTGTACTAGCCGATAGAGCAAGTTCAACTCTAGTGTAAAATTATTTGTACAAGCTTATGGAGCTAGTTCAACTCTAGTGTAAAATTATTTGAACTAGGTTATAGAGCTAGGTCAACTCTAGTGTAAAATTATTTGAAATAGCTTATAGAGCTAGTTCAACTCTAGTGTAAAATTATTTGTACTCAATTATAGAGCTAGTTCAACTCTACTGTAAAATTATGTGTACAAGCTTATAGAGCTAGTTCAACTCTAGTGTAAAATTATTTGTACTAGGCTATAGAGCTTGTTCAACTCTAGTGTAAAATTATTTGTACAAGCTTATAGAGCTAGTTCAACTAAAGTGTAAAATTATTTGTACTAGGCTATAGAGCTAGTTCAACTCTAGTGTCAAATTATTTGAACTAAATTATAGAGCTAGTTCAACTCTAGTGTAAAATTATTTGAACTAGCTTATAGAGCTATTTCAACTCTAGTGTAAAATTATTTGTACAAGTTTATAGAGCTAGTTCAACTCTAGTGTAAAATTATTCGAACTAGCTTATAGAGCTAGGTCAACTCTAGTGTAAAATTATTTGAAGAAGCTTATTGAGCTAGTTCAACTCTAGTGTAAAATTATCTGAACTAGATTATAGAGCAAGTTCAACTCTAGTGTAAAATTATTTGAACAAGCTTATAGAGCTAGTTCAACTCTAGTGTAAAATTATTTGTACTAGCCTATAGAGCAAGTTCAACTCTAGTGTAAAATTATTTGTACAAGCTTATGGAGCTAGTTCAACTCTAGTGTAAAATTATTTGAACTAGCTCATAGAGCTAGGTCAACTCTAGTGTAAAATTATTTGAAGTAGCTTATAGAGCTAGTTCAACTCTAGTGTAAAATTATTTGTACTCAATTATAGAGCTAGTTCAACTCTACTGTAAAATTATGTGTACAAGCTTATAGAGCTAGTTCAACTCTAGTGTAAAATTATTTGTACAAGCTTATAGAGCTAGTTCAACTCTAGTGTAAAATTATTTGTACTAGGCTATAGAGCTAGTTCAACTCTAGTGTCAAATTATTTGAACTAAATTATAGAGCTAGTTCAACTCTAGTGTAAAATTATTTGAACTAGCTTATAGAGCTATTTCAACTCTAGGTTAAAATTATTTGTGCTAGCCTATAGAGCAAGGTCAACTCTAGTGTAAAATTATTTGTACAAGGTTATAAAGCTAGTTCAGCTCTAGTGTAAAATTATTTGAACTAGCTTATAGAGCTAGTTCAACTCTAGTGTAAAATTATTTGAAGTAGCTTACAGAGCTAGTTCAACTCTAGTGTAAAATTATTTGTACTAGACTATAGAGCTAGTTCAACTCTACTGTAAAATTATTTGTACAACCTTATAAAGCTAGTTTAACTCTGGTGTAAAATTATTGGAACTAGCTTATAGAGCTAGTTCAACTCTAGTGTAAACATATTTGAAGTAGCTTATAGAGCTAGTTCAACTCTAGTGTAAAATTATTTGTACTAGATTATAGAGCTAGTTCAACTCTAGTGTAAAATTATTTGAACTAGCTTATAGAGCTAGTTCAACTCTAGTGTAAAATTATTTGTACTAGCCTATAGAGCAAGTTCAACTCTAGTGTAAAATTATTTGTACAAGCTTATAGAGATACTTCAACTCTAGTGTAAAATTATTTGAACTAGCTTATAGAGTTAGGTCAACTCTAGTGTAAAATTATTTGAACTAGCTTATAGAGCTAGTTCAACTCTAGTGTAAAATTATTTGAACTAGCTTATAGAGCTAGTTCAACTCTTGTGTAAAATTATTTGTACTAGCCTATAGAGCAAGTTCAACTCTAGTGTAAAATTATTTGTACAAGCTTATAGAGCTAGTTAAACTCTAGTGTAAAATTATTTGAACTAGCTTATAGAGCTAGGTCAACTATAGTGTAAAATTATTTGAACTAGCTTATAGAGCTAGGTCAACTCTAGTGTAAAATTATTTGAAGTAGCTTATAGAGCTAGTTCAACTCTAGTGTAAAATTATTCGTACAAGCTTATAGAGCTAGTTCAACTCTAGTGTAAAATTATTTGTACTAGGCTATAGAGCTTGTTCAACTCTAGTGTAAAATTATTTGTACAAGCTTATAGTGCTAGTTCAACTCTAGTGTAAAATTATTTGTACTAGGCTATAGAGCTAGTTCAACTCTAGTGTAAAATTATTTGAACTAAATTATAGAGCTAGTTCAACTCTAGTGTTAAATTATTTGAACTAGCTTATGGAGCTAGTTCAACTCTAGTGTAAAATTATTTGAAGTAGCTTACAGAGCTAGTTCAACTCTAGTGTAAAAATATTTGTACTAGACTATAGGGCTAGTTCAACTCTACTGTAAAATTATTTGTACAACCTTATAAAGCTAGTTTAACTCTGGTGTAAAATTATTTGTACTAGCTTATAGAGCTAGTTCAACTCTAGTGTAAAAATATTTGAAGTAGCTTATAGAGCTAGTTCAACTCTAGTGTAAAATTATTTGTACTAGCTTATAGAGCTAGTTCAACTCTAGTGTAAAATTATTTGAAGTAGCTTATAGAGCTAGTTCAACTCTAGTGTAAAATTATTTGTACTAGACTATAGGGCTAGTTCAACTCTACTGTAAAATTATTTGTACAACCTTATAAAGCTAGTTTAACTCTGGTGTAAAATTATTTGTACTAGCTTATAGAGCTAGTTCAACTCTAGTGTAAAAATATTTGAAGTAGCTTATAGAGCTAGTTCAACTCTAGTGTAAAATTATTTGTACTAGATTATTGAGCTAGTTCAACTCTAGTGTAAAATTATTTGTACAAGGTTATAGAGCTAGTTAAACTTAAGTGTAAAATTATTTGTACAACCTTATAAAGCTAGTTTAACTCTGGTGTAAAATTATTTGAACTAGCTTATAGAGCTAGTTCAACTCTAGTGTAAAATTATTTGAACTAGCCTATAGAGCAAGTTCAACTCTAGTGTAAAATTATTTGTACGAGCTTATAGAGCTAGTTCAACTCTAGTGTAAAATTATTCGAACTAGCTTATAGAGCTAGGTCAACTCTAGTGTAAAATTATTTGAAGAAGCTTATTGAGCTAGTTCAACTCTAGTGTAAAATTATCTGAACTAGATTATAGAGCAAGTTCAACTCTAGTGTAAAATTATTTGAACTAGCTTATAGAGCTAGTTCAACTCTAGTGTAAAATTATTTGTACTAGCCTATAGAGCAAGTTCAACTCTAGTGTAAAATTATTTGTACAAGCTTATGGAGCTAGTTCAACTCTAGTGTAAAATTATTTGAACTAGCTCATAGAGCTAGGTCAACTCTAGTGTAAAATTATTTGAAGTAGCTTATAGAGCTAGTTCAACTCTAGTGTAAAATTATTTGTACTCAATTATAGAGCTAGTTCAACTCTACTGTAAAATTATGTGTACAAGCTTATAGAGCTAGTTCAACTCTAGTGTAAAATTATTTGTACAAGCTTATAGAGCTAGTTCAACTCTAGTGTAAAATTATTTGTTCTAGGCTATAGAGCTAGTTCAACTCTAGTGTCAAATTATTTGAACTAAATTATAGAGCTAGTTCAACTCTAGTGTAAAATTATTTGAACTAGCTTATAGAGCTATTTCAACTCTAGTGTAAAATTATTTGTGCTAGCCTATAGAGCAAGGTCAACTCTAGTGTAAAATTATTTGTACAAGGTTATAAAGCTAGTTCAGCTCTAGTGTAAAATTATTTGAACTAGCTTATAGAGCTAGTTCAACTCTAGTGTAAAATTATTTGAAGTAGCTTACAGAGCTAGTTCAACTCTAGTGTAAAATTATTTGTACTAGACTATAGAGCTAGTTCAACTCTACTGTAAAATTATTTGTACAACCTTATAAAGCTAGTTTAACTCTGGTGTAAAATTATTGGAACTAGCTTATAGAGCTAGTTCAACTCTAGTGTAAACATATTTGAAGTAGCTTATAGAGCTAGTTCAACTCTAGTGTAAAATTATTTGTACTAGATTATAGAGCTAGTTCAACTCTAGTGTAAAATTATTTGAACTAGCTTATAGAGCTAGTTCAACTCTAGTGTAAAATTATTTGTACTAGCCTATAGAGCAAGTTCAACTCTGGTGTAAAATTATTTGTACAAGCTTATAGAGATACTTCAACTCTAGTGTAAAATTATTTGAACTAGCTTATAGAGTTAGGTCAACTCTAGTGTAAAATTATTTGAACTAGCTTATAGAGCTAGTTCAACTCTAGTGTAAAATTATTTGAACTAGCTTATAGAGCTAGTTCAACTCTTGTGTAAAATTATTTGTACTAGCCTATAGAGCAAGTTCAACTCTAGTGTAAAATTATTTGTACAAGCTTATAGAGCTAGTTAAACTCTAGTGTAAAATTATTTGAACTAGCTTATAGAGCTAGGTCAACTATAGTGTAAAATTATTTGAACTAGCTTATAGAGCTAGGTCAACTCTAGTGTAAAATTATTTGAAGTAGCTTATAGAGCTAGTTCAACTCTAGTGTAAAATTATTCGTACAAGCTTATAGAGCTAGTTCAACTCTAGTGTAAAATTATTTGTACTAGGCTATAGAGCTTGTTCAACTCTAGTGTAAAATTATTTGTACAAGCTTATAGAGCTAGTTCAACTCTAGTGTAAAATTATTTGTACTAGGCTATAGAGCTAGTTCAACTCTAGTGTAAAATTATTTGAACTAAATTATAGAGCTAGTTCAACTCTAGTGTTAAATTATTTGAACTAGCTTATGGAGCTAGTTCAACTCTAGTGTAAAATTATTTGAACTAGCTTATAGAGCTAGTTCAACTCTAGTGTAAAATTATTTGTACTAGCCAATAGAGCAAGTTCAACTCTAGTGTAAAATTATTTGTTCAAGGTTATAGAGCTAGTTCGACTCTAGTGTAAAATTATTTGAACTAGCTTATAGATCTAGTTCAACTCTAGTGTAAAATTATTTGTACTAGACTATAGAGCTAGTTCAACTCTACTGTAAAATTATTTGTACAACCTTATAAAGCTAGTTTAATTCTGGTGTAAAATTATTTGAACTAGCTTATAGAGCTAGTTCAACTCTAGTGTAAAAATATTTGAAGTAGCTTATAGAGCTAGTTCAACTCTAGTGTAAAATTATTTGTACTAGATTATAGAGCTAGTTCAACTCCAGTGTAAAATTATTTGAACTAGCTTATAGAGCTAGTTCAACTCTATTGTAAAATTATTTGTACTAGCCAATAGAGCAAGTTCAACTCTAGTGTAAAATTATTTGAACTAGCTTATAGAGCTAGTTCAACTCTAGTGTAAAATTATTTGTACTAGCCTATAGAGCAAGTTCAACTGTAGTGTAAAATTATTTGTACAAGCTTATAGAGCTAGTTCAACTCTAGTGTAAAATTATTTGAACTAGCTTATAGAGCTAGGTCAACTATAGTGTAAAATTATTTGAACTAGCTTATAGAGCTAGGTCAACTCTAGTGTAAAATTATTTGAAGTAGCTTATAGAGCTAGTTCAACTCTAGTGTAAAATTATTCGTACAAGCTTATAGAGCTAGTTCAACTCTAGTGTAAAATTATTTGGACTAGGCTATAGAGCTTGTTCAACTCTAGTGTAAAATTATTTGTACAAGCTTCTATAGCTAGTTCAACTCTAGTGTAAAATTATTTGTACTAGGCTATAGAGCTAGTTCAACTCTAGTGTAAAATTATTTGAACTAAATTATAGAGCTAGTTCAACTCTAGTGTTAAATTATTTGAACTAGCTTATGTAGCTAGTTCAACTCTAGTGTAAAATTATTTGAACTAGCTTATAGAGCTAGTTCAACTTTAGTGTAAAATTATTTGTACTAGCCAATAGAGCAAGTTCAACTCTAGTGTAAAATTATTTGTTCAAGGTTATAGAGCTAGTTCGACTCTAGTGTAAAATTATTTGAACTAGCTTATAGAGCTAGTTCAACTCTAGTGTAAAATTATTTGTACTAGACTATAGAGCTAGTTCAACTCTACTGTAAAATTATTTGTACAACCTTATAAAGCTAGTTTAATTCTGGTGTAAAATTATTTGAACCAGCTTATAGAGCTAGTTCAACTCTAGTGTAAAAATATTTGAAGTAGCTTATAGAGCTAGTTCAACTCTAGTGTAAAATTATTTGTACTAGATTATAGAGCTAGTTCAACTCTAGTGTAAAATTATTTGAACTAGCTTATAAAGCTAGTTCAACTCTAGTGTAAAATTATTTGTACTAGCCTATAGAGTAAGTTCAACTCTAGTGTAAAACTATTTGTACAAGCTTATAGAGCTAGTTCAACTCTAGTGTAAAATTATTTGAACTAGCTTATAGAGCTAGGTCAACTGTAGTGTAAAATTATTTGAAGTAGCTTATAGAGCTAGTTCAACTCTTGTGTAAAATTATTTGTACTAGCTTATAGAGCTAGTTCAACTCTAGTGTAAAATTATTTGTACTAGGCTATAGAGCTAGTTTAACTCTAGTGTAAAATTATTTGAACTATATTATAGAGCTAGCTCAACTCTAGTGTAAAATTATTTGAACTAGCTTATAGAGCTAGTTCAACTCTAGTGTAAAATTATTTGTACTAGCCTATAGAGCAAGTTCAACTCTAGTGTAAAATTATTTGTACAAGCTTATAGAGCTAGTTCAACTCTAGTGTAAAATTATTTGAACTAGCTTATAGAGCTAGGTCAACTCTAGTGTAAAATTATTTGAAGTAGTTTATAGAGCTAGTTCAACTCTAGTGTAAAATTATTTGTACTAGCTTATAGAGCTAGTTCAACTCTAGTGTAAATTTATTTGTACTAGGCAATAGAGCTAGTTCAACTCTAGTGTAAAATTATTTGAACTAAATTATAGACCTAGTTCAACTCGAGTGTTAAATTATTTGAACTAGCTTATAGAGCTAGTTCAACTCTAGTGTAAAATTATTTGAACTAGCTTATAGAGCTAGTTCAACTCTAGTGAAAAATTATTTGAACTAGCTGATAGAGCTAGTTCAACTCTAGTGTAAAATTATTTGTACTAGCCTATAGAGCAAGTTCAACTCTAGTGTAAAATTATTTGTACAAGCTTATAGAGCTAGTTCAACTCTAGTGTAAAATTATTCGAACTAGCTTATAGAGCTAGGTCAACTATAGTGTAAAATTATTTGAACTAGCTTATAGAGCATGTTTTACTCTAGTGTGAAATTATTTTTACAAGTTTATAATGCTAGTTCAACTCTCGTGTAAAATTATTTGTACCAGGCTATAGAGCTAGTTCAACTCTAGGGTAAAATTATTTGTACTAGCCTATAGAGCAAGGTCAACTCTAGTGTAAAATTATTTGTACAAGCTTATAGAGCTAGTTCAACTCTAGTGTAAAATTATTTGAACTAGCTTATAGAGCTAGTTCAACTCTAGTGTAAAATTATTTGAAGTAGCTTACAGAGCTAGTTCAACTCTAGTGTAAAATTATTTGTACTAGACTATAGGGCTAGTTCAACTCTACTGTAAAATTATTTGTACAACCTTATAAAGCTAGTTTAACTCTGGTGTAAAATTATTTGAACTAGCTTATGGAGCTAGTTCAACTCTAGTGTAAAAATATTTGAAGTAGCTTATAGAGCTAGTTCAACTCTAGTGTAAAATTATTTGTACTAGATTATAGAGCTAGTTCAACTCTAGTGTAAAATTATTTGAACTAGCTTATAGAGCTAGTTCAACTCTAGTGTAAAATTATTTGTACTAGCCTATAGACCAAGTTCAACTCTAGTGTAAAATTATTTGTACAAGCTTATAGAGCTAGTTCAACTCTAGTGTAAAATTATTCGAACTAGCTTATAGAGCTAGGTCAACTCTAGTGTAAAATTATTTGAAGAAGCTTATTGAGCTAGTTCAACTCTAGTGTAAAATTATTTGAAGAAGCTTATTGAGCTAGTTCAACTCTAGTGTAAAATTATTTGAACTAGATTATAGAGCTAGTTCAACTCTAGTGTAAAATTATTTGAACTAGCTTATAGAGCTAGTTCAACTCTACTGTAAAATTATTTGTACTAGCCTATAGAGCAAGTTCAACTCTAGTGTAAAATTATTTGTACAAGCTTATAGAGCTAGTTCAACTCTAGTGTAAAATTATTCAAACTAGCTTATAGAGCTAGGTCAACTCTAGTGTAAAATTATTTGAAGAAGCTTATTGAGCTAGTTCAACTCTAGTGTAAAATTATTTGAACTAGATTATAGAGCTAGTTCAACTCTAGTGTAAAATTATTTGAACTAGCTTATAGAGCTAGTTCAACTCTACTGTAAAATTATTTGTACTAGCCTATAGAGCAAGTTCAACTCCAGTGTAAAATTATTTGTACAAGCTTATAGAGCTACTTCAACTCTAGTGTAAAATTTTTTGAACTAGCTTATAGAGCTAGGTCAACTCTAGTGTAAAATTATTTGAAGTAGCTTATAGAGCTAGTTCAACTCTAGTGTAAAATTATTTGTACTCGATTATAGAGCTAGTTCAACTCTACTGTAAAATTATGTGTACAAGCTTATAGAGCTAGTTCAACTCTAGTGTAAAATTATTTGTACTAGGCTATAGAGCTTGTTCAACTCTAGTGTAAAATTATTTGTACAAGCTTATAGAGCTAGTTCAACTCTAGTGTAAAATTATTTGTATTAGGCTATAGAGCTAGTTCAACTCTAGTGTCAAATTATTTCAACTAAATTATAGAGCTAGTTCAATTCTAGTGTAAAATTATTTGAACTAGCTTATAGAGCTAGTTCAACTCTAGTGTAAAATTATTTGTGCTAGCCTATAGAGCAAGGTCAACTCTAGTGTAAAATTATTTGTACAAGGTTATAGAGCTAGTTCAACTCTAGTGTAAAATTATTTGAACTAGCCTATAGAGCTAGTTCAACTCTAGTGTAAAATTATTT
The DNA here is from genome assembly GCF_002575655.3 of Aegilops tauschii subsp. strangulata. Taxonomy (NCBI): domain Eukaryota; kingdom Viridiplantae; phylum Streptophyta; class Magnoliopsida; order Poales; family Poaceae; genus Aegilops; species Aegilops tauschii. Next base: position 154,064,358 of record NC_053039.3, read on the forward strand.
GAAGTAGCTTACAGAGCTAGTTCAACTCTAGTGTAAAATTATTTGTGCTAGACTATAGAGCTAGTTCAACTCTACTGTAAAATTATTTGTACAACCTTATAAAGCTAGTTTAACTCTGGTGTAAATTATTGGAACTAGCTTATAGAGCTAGTTCAACTCTAGTGTAAACATATTTGAAGTAGCTTATAGAACTAGTTCAACTCTAGTGTAAAACTATTTGTACTAGATTATAGAGCTAGTTCAACTCTAGTGTAAAATTATTTGAACTAGTTTATAGAGCTAGTTCAACTCTAGTGTAAAATTATTTGTACTAGCCTATAGAGCAAGTTCAACTCTAGTGTAAAATTATTTGTACAAGCTTATAGAGATAGTTCAACTCTAGTGTAAAATTATTTGAACTAGCTTATAGAGTTAGGTCAACTCTAGTGTAAAATTATTTGAACTAGCTTATAGAGCTAGTTCAACTCTAGTGTAAAATTATTTGAACTAGCTTATAGAGCTAGATCAACTCTAGTGTAAAATTATTTGTACTAGCCTATAGAGCAAGTTCAACTCTAGTGTAAAATTATTTGTACAAGCTTATAGAGCTAGTTCAACTCTAGTGTAAAATTATTTGAACTAGCTTATAGAGCTAGGTCAACTATAGTGTAAAATTATTTGAACTAGCTTATAGAGCTAGGTCAACTCTAGTGTAAAATTATTTGAAGTAGCTTATAGAGCTAGTTCAACTCTAGTGTAAAAATATTTGTACAAGCTTATAGAGTTAGGTCAACTCTAGTGTAAAATTATTTGAACTAGCTTATAGAGCTAGTTCATCTCTAGTGTCAAATTATTTGAACTAGCTTATAGAGCTAGTTCAACTCTAGTGTAAAATTATTTGTACTAGCCTATAGAGCCTGTTCAACTCTAGTGTAAAATTATTTGTACAAGCTTATAGAGCTAGTTCAACTCTAGTGTAAAATTATTTGAACTAGCTTATAGAGCTGGGTCAACTCTAGTGTAAAATTATTTGAAGTAGCTTATAGAGCTAGTTCAACTCTAGTGTAAAATTATTTGTACTAGCTTATAGAGCTAGTTCAACTCTAGTGTAAAATTATTTGTACTAGGCTATAGAGCTAGTTCAACTCTAGTGTAAAATTATTTGAACTAAATTATAGACCTTGTTCAACTCTAGTGTTAAATTATTTGAACAAGCTTGTAGAGCTAGTTCAACTCTAGTGTAAACATATTTGAAGTAGCTTATAGAGCTAGTTCAACTCTAGTGTAAAACTATTTGTACTAGATTATAGAGCTAGTTCAACTCTAGTGTAAAATTATTTGAACTAGCTTATAGAGCTAGTTCAACTCTAGTGTAAAATTATTGTACTAGCCTATAGAGCAAGTTCAACTCTAGTGTAAAATTATTTGTACAAGCTTATAGAGATAGTTCAACTCTAGTGTAAAATTATTTGAACTAGCTTATAGAGTTAGGTCAACTCTAGTGTAAAATTATTTGAACTAGCTTATAGAGCTAGTTCAACTCTAGTGTAAAATTATTTGAACTAGCTTATAGAGCTAGTTCAACTCTAGTGTAAAATTATTTGTACTAGCCTATAGAGCTAGTTCAACTCTAGTGTAAAATTATTTGTACAAGCTTATAGAGCTAGTTCAACTCTAGTGTAAAATTATTTGAACTAGCTTATAGAGCTAGGTCAACTATAGTGTAAAATTATTTGAACTAGCTTATAGAGCTAGGTCAACTCTAGTGTAAAATTATTTGAAGTAGCTTATAGAGCTCGTTCAACTCTAGTGTAAAAATATTTGTACAAGCTTATAGAGTTAGGTCAACTCTAGTGTAAAATTATTTGAACTAGCTTATAGAGCTAGTTCAACTCTAGTGTAAAATTATTTGAACTAGCTTATAGAGCTAGTTCAACTCTAGTGTAAAATTACTTGTACTAGCCTATAGATCCTGTTCAACTCTAGTGTAAAATTATTTGTACAAGCTTATAGAGCTAGTTCAACTCTAGTGTAAAATTATTTGAACTAGCTTATAGAGCTGGGTCAACTCTAGTGTAAAATTATTTGAAGTAGCTTATAGAGCTAGTTCAACTCTAGTGTAAAATTATTTGTACTAGCTTATAGAGCTAGTTCAACTCTAGTGTAAAATTATTTGTGCTAGACTATAGAGCTAGTTCAACTCTACTGTAAAATTATTTGTGCTAGGCTATAGAGCTAGTTCAACTCTAGTGTAAAATTATTTGAACTAAATTATAGACCTAGTTCAACTCTAGTGTTAAATTATTTGAACAAGCTTATAGAACTAGTTCAACTCTAGTGTAAAATTATTTGAACTAGCTTATAGAGCTAGTTCAACTCTAGTGTAAAATTATTTGAACTAGCTTAGAGAGCTAGTTCAACTCTAGTGTAAAATTATTTGTACTAGCCTATAGAGCAAGTTCAACTCTAGTGTAAAATTATTTGTACAAGCTTATAGAGCTAGTTCAACTCTAGTGTAAAATTATTTGAACTAGCTTATAGAGCTAGGTCAACTATAGTGTAAAATTATTTGAACTAGCTTATAGAGCAAGTTTTACTCTAGTGTGAAATTATTTTTACAAGTTTATAATGCTAGTTCAACTCTCGTGTAAAATTATTTGTACTAGGCTATAGAGCTAGTTCAACTCTAGTGTAAAATTATTTGTACTAGCCTATAGGGCTAGTTCAACTCTACTGTAAAATTATTTGTACAACCTTATAGAGCTAGTTTAACTCTGGTGTAAAATTATTTGAACTAGCTTATAGAGCTAGTTCAAATCTAGTGTAAAAATATTTGAAGTAGCTTATAGAGCTAGTTCAACTCTAGTGTAAAATTATTTGTACTAGATTACAGAGCTAGTTCAACTCTAGTGTAAAATTATTTGAACTAGCTTATAGAGCTAGTTCAACTCTAGTGTAAAATTATTTGTACTAGCCTATAGAGCAAGTTCAACTCTAGTGTAAAATTATTTGTACAAGCTTATACAGCTAGTTCAACTCTAGTGTAAAATTATTCCAACTAGCTTATAGAGCTAGGTCAACTCTAGTGTAAAATTATTTGAAGAAGCTTATTGAGCTAGTTCAACTCTAGTGTAAAATTATTTGAACTAGATTATAGAGCTAGTTCAACTCTGGTGTAAAATTATTTGAACTAGCTTATAGAGCTAGTTCAACTCTACTGTAAAATTATTTGTACTAGCCTATAGAGCAAGTTCAACTCTAGTGTAAAATTATTTGTACAAGCTTATAGAGCTAGTTCAACTCTAGTGTAAAATTATTTGAACTAGCTTATAGAGCTAGGTCAACTCTAGTGTAAAATTATTTGAAGTATCTTATAGAGCTAGTTCAACTCTAGTGTAAAATTATTTGTACTCGATTATAGAGCTAGTTCAACTCTACTGTAAAATTATGTGTACAAGCTTATAGAGCTAGTTCAACTCTAGTGTAAAATTATTTGTACTAGGCTATAGAGCTTGTTCAACTCTAGTGTAAAATTATTTGTACAAGCTTATAGAGCTAGTTCAACTCTAGTGTAAAATTATTTGTACTAGGCTATAGAGCTAGTTCAACTCTAGTGTCAAATTATTTGAACTAAATTATAGAGCTAGTTCAATTCTAGTGTAAAATTATTTGAACAAGCTTATAGAGCTAGTTCAACTCTAGTGTAAAATTATTTGTGCTAGCCTATAGAGCAAGGTCAACTCTAGTGTAAAATTATTTGTACAAGGTTATAGAGCTAGTTCAACTCTAGTGTAAAATTATTTGAACTAGCTTATAGAGCTAGTTCAACTCTAGTGTAAAATTATTTGAAGTAGCTTACAGAGCTAGTTCAACTCTAGTGTAAAATTATTTGTACTAGACTATAGAGCTAGTACAACTCTACTGTAAAATTATTTGTACAACCTTATAAAGCTAGTTTAACTCTGGTGTAAAATTATTGGAACTAGCTTATAGAGCTAGTCCAACTCTAGTGAAAACATATTTGAAGTAGCTTATAGAGCTAGTTCAACTCTAGTGTAAAACTATTTGTACTAGATTATAGAGCTAGTTCAACTCTAGTGTAAAATTATTTGAACTAGCTTATAGAGCTAGTTCAACTCTAGTGTAAAATTATTTGTACTAGCCTATAGAGCAAGTTCAACTCTAGTGTAAAATTATTTGTACAAGCTTATAGAGATAGTTCAACTGTAGTGTAAAATTATTTGAACTAGCTTATAGAGTTAGGTCAACTCTAGTGTAAAATTATTTGAACTAGCTTATAGAGCTAGTTCAACTCTAGTGTAAAATTATTTGTACTAGCCTATAGAGCAAGTTCAACTCTAGTGTAAAATTATTTGTACAAGCTTATAGAGATAGTTCAACTCTAGTGTAAAATTATTTGAACTAGCTTATAGAGTTAGGTCAACTCTAGTGTAAAATTATTTGAACTAGCTTATAGAGCTAGTTCAACTCTAGTGTAAAATTATTTGAACTAGCTTATAGAGCTAGTTCAACTCTAGTGTAAAATTATTTGTACTAGCCTATAGAGCAAGTTCAACTCTAGTGTAAAATTATTTGTACAAGCTTATAGAGATAGTTCAACTCTAGTGTAAAATTATTTGTACAAGCTTATAGAGCTAGTTCAACTCTAGTGTAAATTTTTTTGTACTAGGCTATAGAGCTTGTTCAACTCTAGTGTAAAATTATTTGTACAAGCTTATAGAGCTAGTTCGACTCTAGTGTAAAATTATTTGTACTAGGCTATAGAGCTTGTTCAACTCTAGTGTAAAATTATTTGTACAAGCTTATAGAGCTAGTTCAACTCTAGTGTAAAATTATTTGAACTAGCTTATAGAGCTAGGTCAACTCTAGTGTAAAATTACTTGAAGTAGCTTATAGAGCTAGTTCAACTCTAGTGTAAAATTATTTGTACTCGATTATAGAGCTAGTTCAACTCTACTGTAAAATTATTTGTACAAGCTTATAGAGCTAGTTCAACTCTAGTGTAAATTTTTTTGTACTAGGCTATAGAGCTTGTTCAACTCTATTGTAAAATTATTTGTACAAGCTTATAGAGCTAGTTCAACTCTAGTGTAAAATTATTTGTACTAGGCTATAGAGCTAGTTCAACTCTAGTGTAAAATTATTTGAACTAAATTATAGAGCTAGGTCAACTCTAGTGTAAAATTATTTGAAGAATCTTATTGAGCTAGTTCAACTCTAGTGTAAAATTATTTGAACTAGATTATAGAGCTAGTTCAACTCTAGTGTAAAATTATTTGAACTAGCTTATAGAGCTAGTTCAACTCTACTGTAAAATTATTTGTACTAGCCTATAGAGCAAGTTCAACTCTAGTGTTAAATTATTTGAACAAGCTTGTAGAGCTAGTTCAACTCTAGTGTAAACATATTTGAAGTAGCTTATAGAGCTAGTTCAACTCTAGTGTAAAACTATTTGTACTAGATTATAGAGCTAGTTCAACTCTAGTGTAAAATTATTTGAACTAGCTTATAGAGCTAGTTCAACTCTAGTGTAAAATTATTGTACTAGCCTATAGAGCAAGTTCAACTCTAGTGTAAAATTATTTGTACAAGCTTATAGAGATAGTTCAACTCTAGTGTAAAATTATTTGAACTAGCTTATAGAGTTAGGTCAACTCTAGTGTAAAATTATTTGAACTAGCTTATAGAGCTAGTTCAACTCTAGTGTAAAATTATTTGAACTAGCTTATAGAGCTAGTTCAACTCTAGTGTAAAATTATTTGTACAAGCTTATAGAGATAGTTCAACTCTAGTGTAAAATTATTTGAACTAGCTTATAGAGTTAGGTCAACTCTAGTGTAAAATTATTTGAACTAGCTTATAGAGCTAGTTCAACTCTAGTGTAAAATTATTTGAACTAAATTATAGACCTAGTTCAACTCTAGTGTTAAATTATTTGAACAAGCTTGTAGAGCTAGTTCAACTCTAGTGTAAACATATTTGAAGTAGCTTATAGAGCTAGTTCAACTCTAGTGTAAAACTATTTGTACTAGATTATAGAGCTAGTTCAACTCTAGTGTAAAATTATTTGAACTAGCTTATAGAGCTAGTTCAACTCTAGTGTAAAATTATTGTACTAGCCTATAGAGCAAGTTCAACTCTAGTGTAAAATTATTTGTACAAGCTTATAGAGATAGTTCAACTCTAGTGTAAAATTATTTGAACTAGCTTATAGAGTTAGGTCAACTCTAGTGTAAAATTATTTGAACTAGCTTATAGAGCTAGTTCAACTCTAGTGTAAAATTATTTGAACTAGCTTATAGAGCTAGTTCAACTCTAGTGTAAAATTATTTGTACTAGCCTATAGAGCAAGTTCAACTCTAGTGTAAAATTATTTGTACAAGCTTATAGAGCTAGTTCAACTCTAGTGTAAAATTATTTGAACTAGCTTATAGAGCTAGGTCAACTATAGTGTAAAATTATTTGAACTAGCTTATAGAGCTAGGTCAACTCTAGTGTAAAATTATTTGAAGTAGCTTATAGAGCTAGTTCAACTCTAGTGTAAAAATATTTGTACAAGCTTATAGAGTTAGGTCAACTCTAGTGTAAAATTATTTGAACTAGCTTATAGAGCTAGTTCAACTCTAGTGTAAAATTATTTGAACTAGCTTATAGAGCTAGTTCAACTCTAGTGTAAAATTATTTGTACTAGCCTATAGAGCCTGTTCAACTCTAGTGTAAAATTATTTGTACAAGCTTATAGAGCTAGTTCAACTCTAGTGTAAAATTATTTGAACTAGCTTATAGAGCTGGGTCAACTCTAGTGTAAAATTATTTGAAGTAGCTTATAGAGCTAGTTCAACTCTAGTGTAAAATTATTTGTACTAGCTTATAGAGCTAGTTCAACTCTAGTGTAAAATTATTTGTGCTAGACTATAGAGCTAGTTCAACTCTACTGTAAAATTATTTGTGCTAGGCTATAGAGCTAGTTCAACTCTAGTGTAAAATTATTTGAACTAAATTGTAGACCTAGTTCAACTCTAGTGTTAAATTATTTGAACAAGCTTATAGAGCTAGTTCAACTCTAGTGTAAAATTATTTGAACTAGCTTATAGAGCTAGTTCAACTCTAGTGTAAAATTATTTGAACTAGCTTATAGAGCTAGTTCAACTCTAGTGTAAAATTATTTGTACTAGCCTATAGAGCAAGTTCAACTCTAGTGTAAAATTATTTGTACAAGCTTATAGAGCTAGTTCAACTCTAGTGTAAAATTATTTGAACTAGCTTATAGAGCTAGGTCAACTATAGTGTAAAATTATTTGAACTAGCTTATAGAGCAAGTTTTACTCTAGTGTGAAATTATTTTTACAAGTTTATAATGCTAGTTCAACTCTCGTGTAAAATTATTTGTACTAGGCTATAGAGCTAGTTCAACTCTAGTGTAAAATTATTTGTACTAGCCTATAGAGCAAGGTCAACTCCAGTGTAAAATTATTTGTACAAGTTTATAGAGCTAGTTCAACTCTAGTGTAAAATTATTTGAACTAGCTTATAGAGCTAGTTCAACTCTAGTGTAAAATTATTTGAAGTAGCTTACAGAGCTAGTTCAACTCTAGTGTAAAATTATTTGTACTAGACTATAGGGCTAGTTCAACTCTACTGTAAAATTATTTGTACAACCTTATAAAGCTAGTTTAACTCTGGTGTAAAATTATTTGAACTATCTTATATAGCTAGTTCAAATATAGTGTAAAAATATTTGAAGTAGCTTATAGAGCTAGTTCAACTCTAGTGTAAAATTATTTGTACTAGATTACAGAGCTAGTTCAACTCTAGTGTAAAATTATTTGAACTAGCTTATAGAGCTAGTTCAACTCTAGTGTAAAATTATTTGTACTAGCCTATAGAGCAAGTTCAACTCTAGTGTAAAATTATTTGTACAAGCTTATAGAGCTAGTTCAACTCTAGTGTAAAATTATTCGAACTAGCTTATAGAGCTAGGTCAACTCTAGTGTAAAATTATTTGAAGAAGCTTATTGAGCTAGTTCAACTCTAGTGTAAAATTATTTGAACTAGATTATAGAGCTAGTTCAACTCTAGTGTAAAATTATTTGAACTAGCTTATAGAGCTAGTTCAACTCTACTTTAAAATTATTTGTACTAGCCTATAGAGCAAGTTCAACTCTAGTGTAAAATTATTTGTACAAGCTTATATAGCTAGTTCAACTCTAGTGTAAAATTATTTGAACTAGCTTATAGAGCTAGGTCAACTCTAGTGTAAAATTATTTGAAGTAGCTTATAGAGCTAGTTCAACTCTAGTGTAAAATTATTTGTACTCGATTATAGAGCTAGTTCAACTCTACTGTAAAATTATGTGTACAAGCTTATAGAGCTAGTTCAACTCTAGTGTAAAATTATTTGTACTAGGCTATAGAGCTTGTTCAACTCTAGTGTAAAATTATTTGTACAAGCTTATAGAGCTAGTTCAACTCTAGTGTAAAATTATTTGAACTAGCTTATAGAGCTAGTTCAACTCTAGTGTAAAATTATTTGAAGTAGCTTACAGAGCTAGTTCAACTCTAGTGTAAAATTATTTGTACTAGACTATAGGGCTAGTTCAACTCTACTGTAAAATTATTTGTACAACCTTATAAAGCTAGTTTAACTCTGGTGTAAAATTATTTGAACTATCTTATATAGCTAGTTCAAATATAGTGTAAAAATATTTGAAGTAGCTTATAGAGCTAGTTCAACTCTAGTGTAAAATTATTTGTACTAGATTACAGAGCTAGTTCAACTCTAGTGTAAAATTATTTGAACTAGCTTATAGAGCTAGTTCAACTCTAGTGTAAAATTATTTGTACTAGCCTATAGAGCAAGTTCAACTCTAGTGTAAAATTATTTGTACAAGCTTATAGAGCTAGTTCAACTCTAGTGTAAAATTATTCGAACTAGCTTATAGAGCTAGGTCAACTCTAGTGTAAAATTATTTGAAGAAGCTTATTGAGCTAGTTCAACTCTAGTGTAAAATTATTTGAACTAGATTATAGAGCTAGTTCAACTCTAGTGTAAAATTATTTGAACTAGCTTATAGAGCTAGTTCAACTCTACTTTAAAATTATTTGTACTAGCCTATAGAGCAAGTTCAACTCTAGTGTAAAATTATTTGTACAAGCTTATAGAGCTAGTTCAACTCTAGTGTAAAATTATTTGAACTAGCTTATAGAGCTAGGTCAACTCTAGTGTAAAATTATTTGAAGTAGCTTATAGAGCTAGTTCAACTCTAGTGTAAAATTATTTGTACTCGATTATAGAGCTAGTTCAACTCTACTGTAAAATTATGTGTACAAGCTTATAGAGCTAGTTCAACTCTAGTGTAAAATTATTTGTACTAGGCTATAGAGCTTGTTCAACTCTAGTGTAAAATTATTTGTACAAGCTTATAGAGCTAGTTCAACTCTAGTGTAAAATTATTTGTACTAGGCTATAGAGCTAGTTCAACTCTAGTGTCAAATTATTTGAACTAAATTATAGAGCTAGTTCAATTCTAGTGTAAAATTATTTGAACTAGCTTATAGAGCTAGTTCAACTCTAGTGTAAAATTATTTGTGCTAGCCTATAGAGCAAGGTCAACTCTAGTGTAAAATTATTTGTACAAGGTTATAGAGCTAGTTCAACTCTAGTGTAAAATTATTTGAACTAGCTTATAGAGCTAGTTCAACTCTAGTGTAAAATTATTTGAAGTAGCTTACAGAGCTAGTTCAACTCTAGTGTAAAATTATTTGTACTAGACTATAGAGCTAGTTCAACTCTACTGTAAAATTATTTGTACAACCTTATAAAGCTAGTTTAACTCTGGTGTAAAATTATTGGAACTAGCTTATAGAGCTAGTTCAACTCTAGTGTAAACATATTTGAAGTAGCTTATAGAGCTAGTTCAACTCTAGTGTAAAACTATTTGTACTAGATTATAGAGCTAGTTCAACTCTAGTGTAAAATTATTTGAACTAGCTTATAGAGCTAGTTCAACTCTAGTGTAAATTTATTTGTACTAGCCTATAGAGCAAGTTCAACTCTAGTGTAAAATTATTTGTACAAGCTTATAGACATAGTTCAACTCTAGTGTAAAATTATTTGAACTAGCTTATAGAGTTAGGTCAACTCTAGTGTAAAATTATTTGAACTAGCTTATAGAGCTAGTTCAACTCTAGTGTAAAATTATTTGTACTAGCCTATAGAGCAAGTTCAACTCTAGTGTAAAATTATTTGTACAAGCTTATAGAGATAGTTCAACTCTAGTGTAAAATTATTTGAACTAGCTTATAGAGTTAGGTCAACTCTAGTGTAAAATTATTTGAACTAGCTTATAGAGCTAGTTCAACTCTAGTGTAAAATTATTTGAACTAGCTTATAGAGCTAGTTCAACTCTAGTGTAAAATTATTTGTACTAGCCTATAGAGCAAGTTCAACTCTAGTGTAAAATTATTTGTACAAGCTTATAGAGATAGTTCAACTCTAGTGTAAAATTATTTGTACAAGCTTATAGAGCTAGTTCAACTCTAGTGTAAATTTTTTTGTACTAGGCTATAGAGCTTGTTCAACTCTAGTGTAAAATTATTTGTACAAGCTTATAGAGCTAGTTCGACTCTAGTGTAAAATTATTTGTACTAGGCTATAGAGCTTGTTCAACTCTAGTGTAAAGTTATTTGTACAAGCTTATAGAGCTAGTTCAACTCTAGTGTAAAATTATTTGAACTAGCTTATAGAGCTAGGTCAACTCTAGTGTAAAATTACTTGAAGTAGCTTATAGAGCTAGTTCAACTCTAGTGTAAAATTATTTGTACTTGATTATAGAGCTAGTTCAACTCTACTGTAAAATTATTTGTACAAGCTTATAGAGCTAGTTCAACTCTAGTGTAAATTTTTTTGTACTAGGCTATAGAGCTTGTTCAACTCTATTGTAAAATTATTTGTACAAGCTTATAGAGCTAGTTCAACTCTAGTGTAAAATTATTTGTACTAGGCTATAGAGCTAGTTCAACTCTAGTGTAAAATTATTTGAACTAAATTATAGAGCTAGGTCAACTCTAGTGTAAAATTATTTGAAGAAGCTTATTGAGCTAGTTCAACTCTAGTGTAAAATTATTTGAACTAGATTATAGAGCTAGTTCAACTCTAGTGTAAAATTATTTGAACTAGCTTATAGAGCTAGTTCAACTCTACTGTAAAATTATTTGTACTAGCCTATAGAGCAAGTTCAACTCTAGTGTAAAATTATTTGTACAAGCTTATAGAGCTAGTTCAACGCTAGTGTAAAATTATTTGAACTAGCTTATAGAGTTAGGTCAACTCTAGTGTAAAATTATTTGAACTAGCTTATAGAGCTAGTTCAACTCTAGTGTAAAATTATTTGTACTAGCCTATAGAGCAAGTTCAACTCTAGTGTAAAATTATTTGTACAAGCTTATAGAGATAGTTCAATTCTAGTGTAAAATTATTTGAACTAGCTTATAGAGTTAGGTCAACTCTAGTGTAAAATTATTTGAACTAGCTTATAGAGCTAGTTCAACTCTAGTGTAAAATTATTTGAACTAGCTTATAGAGCTAGTTCAACTCTAGTGTAAAATTATTTGTACTAGCCTATAGAGCAAGTTCAACTCTAGTGTAAAATTATTTGTACAAGCTTATAGAGATAGTTCAACTCTAGTGTAAAATTATTTGTACAAGCTTATAGAGCTAGTTCAACTCTAGTGTGAATTTTTTTGTACTAGGCTATAGAGCTTGTTCAACTCTAGTGTAAAATTATTTGTACAAGCTTATAGAGCTAGTTCGACTCTAGTGTAAAATTATTTGTACTAGGCTATAGAGCTTGTTCAACTCTAGTGTAAAATTATTTGTACAAGCTTATAGAGCTAGTTCAACTCTAGTGTAAAATTATTTGAACTAGCTTATAGAGCTAGGTCAACTCTAGTGTAAAATTACTTGAAGTAGCTTATAGAGCTAGTTCAACTCTAGTGTAAAATTATTTGTACTCGATTATAGAGCTAGTTCAACTCTAATGTAAAATTATTTGTACAAGCTTATAGAGCTAGTTCAACTCTAGTGTAAATTTTTTTGTACTAGGCTATAGAGCTTGTTCAACTCTATTGTAAAATTATTTGTACAAGCTTATAGAGCTAGTTCAACTCTAGTGTAAAATTATTTGTACTAGGCTATAGAGCTAGTTCAACTCTAGTGTAAAATTATTTGAACTAAATTATAGAGCTAGGTCAACTCTAGTGTAAAATTATTTGAAGAAGCTTATTGAGCTAGTTCAACTCTAGTGTAAAATTATTTGAACTAGATTATAGAGCTAGTTCAACTCTAGTGTAAAATTATTTGAACTAGCTAATAGAGCTAGTTCAACTCTAGTGTAAAATTATTTGAACTAGATTATAGAGCTAGTTCAACTCTAGTGTAAAATTATTTGAACTAGCTTATAGAGCTAGTTCAACTCTACTGTAAAATTATTTGTACTAGCCTATAGAGCAAGTTCAACTCTAGTGTAAAATTATTTGTACAAGCTTATAGAGCTAGTTCAACTCTAGTGTAAAATTATTCGAACTAGCTTATAGAGCTAGGTCAACTCTAGTGTAAAATTATTTGAAGAAGCTTATTGAGCTAGTTCAACTCTAGTGTAAAATTATTTGAACTAGATTATAGAGCTAGTTCAACTCTAGTGTAAAATTATTTGAACTAGCTTATAGAGCTAGTTCAACTCTACTGTAAAATTATTTGTACTAGCCTATAGAGCAAGTTCAACTCTAGTGTAAAATTATTTGCACAAGCTTATAGAGCTAGTTCAACGCTAGTGTAAAATTATTTGAACTAGCTTATAGAGCTAGGTCAACTCTAGTGTAAAATTACTTGAAGTAGCTTATAGAGCTAGTTCAACTCTAGTGTAAAATTATTTGTACTCGATTATAGAGCTAGTTCAACTCTACTGTAAAATTATTAGTACAAGCTTATAGAGCTAGTTCAACTCTAGTGTAAATTTTTTTGTACTAGGCTATAGAGCTTGTTCAACTCTATTGTAAAATTATTTGTACAAGCTTATAGAGCTAGTTCAACTCTAGTGTAAAATTATTTGTACTAGGCTATAGAGCTAGTTCAACTCTAGTGTAAAATTATTTGAACTAAATTATAGAGCTAGGTCAACTCTAGTGTAAAATTATTTGAAGAAGCTTATTGAGCTAGTTCAACTCTAGTGTAAAATTATTTGAACTAGATTATAGAGCTAGTTCAACTCTAGTGTAAAATTATTTGAACTAGCTAATAGAGCTAGTTCAACTCTAGTGTAAAATTATTTGAACTAGATTATAGAGCTAGTTCAACTCTAGTGTAAAATTATTTGAACTAGCTTATAGAGCTAGTTCAACTCTACTGTAAAATTATTTGTACTAGCCTATAGAGCAAGTTCAACTCTAGTGTAAAATTATTTGTACAAGCTTATAGAGCTAGTTCAACTCTAGTGTAAAATTATTCGAACTAGCTTATAGAGCTAGGTCAACTCTAGTGTAAAATTATTTGAAGAAGCTTATTGAGCTAGTTCAACTCTAGTGTAAAATTATTTGAACTAGATTATAGAGCTAGTTCAACTCTAGTGTAAAATTATTTGAACTAGCTTATAGAGCTAGTTCAACTCTACTTTAAAATTATTTGTACTAGCCTATAGAGCAAGTTCAACTCTAGTGTAAAATTATTTGCACAAGCTTATAGAGCTAGTTCAACGCTAGTGTAAAATTATTTGAACTAGCTTATAGAGCTAGGTCAACTCTAGTGTAAAATTACTTGAAGTAGCTTATAGAGCTAGTTCAACTCTAGTGTAAAATTATTTGTACTCGATTATAGAGCTAGTTCAACTCTACTGTAAAATTATTTGTACAAGCTTATAGAGCTAGTTCAACTCTAGTGTAAATTTTTTTGTACTAGGCTATAGAGCTTGTTCAACTCTAGTGTAAAATTATTTTTACTAGGCTATAGAGCTTGTTCAACTCTAGTGTAAAATTATTTGTACAAGCTTATAGAGCTAGTTCAAATCTAGTGTAAAATTATTTGAACTAGCTTATAGAGCTAGGTCAACTCTAGTGTAAAATTACTTGAAGTAGCTTATAGAGCTAGTTCAACTCTAGTGTAAAATTATTTGTACTCGATTATAGAGCTAGTTCAACTCTACTGTAAAATTATTTGTACAAGCTTATAGAGCTAGTTCAACTCTAGTGTAAATTTTTTTGTACTAGGCTATAGAGCTTGTTCAACTCTAGTGTAAAATTATTTGTACAAGCTTATAGAGCTAGTTCAACTCTAGTGTAAAATTATTTGTACTAGGCTATAGAGCTTGTTCAACTCTAGTGTAAAATTATTTGTACAAGCTTATAGAGCTAGTTCAACTCTAGTGTAAAATTATTTGTACTAGGCTATAGAGCTAGTTCAACTCTAGTGTAAAATTATTTGAACTAAATTATAGAGCTAGTTCAACTCTAGTGTAAAATTATTCGAACTAGCTTATAGAGCTAGGTCAACTCTAGTGTAAAATTATTTGAAGAAGCTTATTGAGCTAGTTCAACTCTAGTGTAAAATTATTTGAACTAGATTATAGAGCTAGTTCAACTCTAGTGTAAAATTATTTGAACTAGCTTATAGAGCTAGTTCAACTCTACTGTAAAATTATTTGTACTAGCCTATAGAGCAAGTTCAACTCTAGTGTAAAATTATTTGTACAAGCTTATAGAGCTAGTTCAACGCTAGTGTAAAATTATTTGAACTAGCTTATAGAGCTAGGTCAACTCTAGTGTAAAATTATTTGAAGTAGCTTATAGAGCTAGTTCAACTCTAGTGTAAAATTATTTGTACTCGATTATAGAGCTAGTTCAACTCTAGTGTAAACATATTTGAAGTAGCTTATAGAGCTAGTTCAACTCTAGTGTAAAACTATTTGTACTAGATTATAGAGCTAGTTCAACTCTAGTGTAAAATTATTTGAACTAGCTTATAGAGCTAGTTCAACTCTACTGTAAAATTATTTGTACTAGCCTATAGAGCAAGTTCAACTCTAGTGTAAAATTATTTGTGCAAGCTTATAGAGATAGTTCAACTCTACTGTAAAATTATTTGAACTAGCTTATAGAGTTAGGTCAACTCTAGTGTAAAATTATTTGAACTAGCTTATAGAGCTAGTTCAACTCTAGTGTAAAATTATTTGTACTAGCCTATAGAGCAAGTTCAACTCTAGTGTAAAATTATTTGTACAAGCTTATAGAGATAGTTCAACTCTAGTGTAAAATTATTTGAACTAGCTTATAGAGTTAGGTCAACTCTAGTGTAAAATTATTTGAACTAGCTTATGGAGCTAGTTCAACTCTAGTGTAAAATTATTTGAACTAGCTTATAGAGCTAGTTCAACTCTAGTGTAAAATTATTTGTACTAGCCTATAGAGCAAGTTCAACTCTAGTGTAAAATTATTTGTACAAGCTTATAGAGATAGTTCAACTCTACTGTAAAATTATTTGTACAAGCTTATAGAGCTAGTTCAACTCTAGTGTAAAATTATTTGAACTAGCTTATAGAGCTAGTTCAACTCTAGTGTAAAATTATTTGAACTAGCTTATAGAGCTAGTTCAACTCTAGTGTAAAATTATTTGTACTAGCCTATAGAGCAAGTTCAACTCTAGTGTAAAATTATTTGTACAAGCTTATAGAGATAGTTCAACTCTACTGTAAAATTATTTGTACAAGCTTATAGAGCTAGTTCAACTCTAGTGTAAATTTTTTTGTACTAGGCTATAGAGCTTGTTCAACTCTAGTGTAAAATTATTTGTACAAGCTTATAGAGCTAGTTCAACTCTAGTGTAAAATTATTTGTACTAGGCTATAGAGCTTGTTCAACTCTAGTGTAAAATTATTTGTACAAGCTTATAGAGCTAGTTCAACTCTAGTGTAAAATTATTTGAACTAGCTTATAGAGCTAGGTCAACTCTAGTGTAAAATTACTTGAAGTAGCTTATAGAGCTAGTTCAACTCTAGTGTAAAATTATTTGTACTCGATTATAGAGCTAGTTCAACTCTAGTGTAAAATTATTTGAACTCGATTATAAGCTAGTTCGACTCTAGTGTAAAATTATTTGTGCTAGCCTATAGAGCAAGGTCAACTCTAGTGTAAAATTATTTGTACAAGGTTATAGAGCTAGTTCAACTCTAGTGTAAAATTATTTGAACTAGCTTATAGAGCTAGTTCAACTCTAGTGTAAAATTATTTGAAGTAGCTTACAGAGCTAGTTCGACTCTAGTGTAAAATTATTTGTACTAGACTATAGAGCTAGTTCAACTCTACTGTAAAATTATTTGTACAACCTTATAAAGCTAGTTTAACTCTAGTGTAAAATTATTGGAACAAGCTTATAGAGCTAGTTCAACTCTAGTGTAAACATATTTGAAGTAGCTTATAGAGCTAGTTCAACTCTTAGGTAAAACTATTTCTACTAGATTATAGAGCTAGTTCAACTCTAGTGTAAAATTATTTGAACTAAATTATAGAGCTAGTTCAACTCTAGTGTAAAATTATTTGAACTAGCTTATTGAGCTAGTTCAACTCTAGTGTAAAATTATTTGTACTAGCCTATAGAGCCAGTTCAACTCTAGTGTAAAATTATTTGTACAAGCTTATAGAGCTAGTTCAACTCTAGTGTAATATTATTTGAACTAGCTTATAGAGCTAGGTCAACTCTAGTGTAAAATTATTTGAAGTAGCTTATAGAGCTAGTTCAACTCTAGTGTAAAATTATTTGTAATAGGCTATAGAGCTTGTTCAACTCTAGTGTAAAATTATTTGTACAAGCTTATAGAGCTATTTCAACTCTAGTGTAAAATTATTTGTACTAGGCTATAGAGCTAGTTCAACTCTAGTGTAAAATTATTTGAACTAAATTATAGAGCTAGTTCAACTCTAGTGTTAAATTATTTGAACTAGCTTATAGAGCTAGTTCAACTCTAGTGTAAAATTATTTGAACTAGCTTATCGAGCTAGTTCAACTCTAGTGTAAAATTATTTGAACTAAATTATCGAGCTAGTTCAACTCTAGTGTTAAATTATTTGAACTACCTTATGGAGCTAGTTCAACTCTAGTGTAAAATTATTTGAACTAGCTTATAGAGCTAGTTCAACTCTAGTGTAAAATTATTTGTACTAGCCAATAGAGCAAGTTCAACTCTAGTGTAAAATTATTTGTTCAAGGTTATAGAGCTAGTTCGACTCTAGTGTAAAATTATTTGAACTAGCTTATAGAGCTAGTTCAACTCTAGTGTAAAATTATTTGTACTAGACTATAGAGCTAGTTCAACTCTACTGTAAAATTATTTGTACAACCTTATAAAGCTAGTTTAACTCTGGTGTAAAATTATTTGAACTAGCTTATAGAGCTAGTTCAACTCTAGTGTAAAAATATTTGTACAAGCTTATAGAGCTAGTTCAACTCTAGTGTAAAATTATTTGTACTAGATTATAGAGCTAGTTCAACTCTAGTGTAACATTATTTGAACTAGCTTATAGAGCAAGTTCAACTCTAGTGTAAAATTATTTGTACTAGCCTATAGAGCAAGTTCAACTCTAGTGTAAAATTATTTGTACAAGATTATAGAGCTAGTTCAACTCTAGTGTAAAATTATTTGAACTAGCTTATAGAGCTAGGTCAACTCTAGTGTAAAATTATTTGAAGAAGCTTATAGAGCTAGTTCAACTCTAGTGTAAAATTATTTGAACTATATTATAGAGCTAGTTCAACTCTAGTGTAAAATTATTTGAACTAGCTTATAGAGCTAGTTCAACTCTAGTGTAAAATTATTTGTACTAGCCTATAGAGCAAGTTCAACTCTAGTGTAAAACTATTTGTACAAGCTTATAGAGCTAGTTCAACTCGAGTGTAAAATTATTTGAACTAGCTTATAGAGCTAGGTCAACTCTAGTGTAAAATTATTTGAAGTAGCTTATAGAGCTAGTTCAACTCTAGTGTAAAATTATTTGTACAAGTTTATAGAGCTAGTTCAACTCTAGTGTAAAATTATTTGTACTAGGCTATAGAGCTTGTTCAACTCTAGTATAAAATTATTTGTACAAGCTTATAGAGCTAGTTCAACTCCAGTGTAAAATTATTTGAACTAGCTTATAGAGCTAGGTCAACTATAGTGTAAAATTATTTGAACTAGCTTATGGAGCTAGGTCAACTCTAGTGTAAAATTATTTGAAGTAGCTTATAGAGCTAGTTCAACTCTAGTGTAAAATTATTTGTACAAGCTTATAGAGCTAGTTCAACTCTAGTATAAAATTATTTGTACTAGGCTATAGAGCTTGTTCAACTCTAGTGCAAAATTATTTGTACAAGCTTATAGAGCTAGTTCAACTCTAGTGTAAAATTATTTGTACTAGGCTATAGAGCTAGTTCAACTCTAGTGTAAAATTATTTGAACTAAATTATAGAGCTAGTTCAACTCTAGTTTTAAATTAATTGAACTAGCTTATAGAGCAAGTTCAACTCTAGTGTAAAATTATTTGAACTAGCTTATAGAGCTAGTTCAACTCTATTGTAAAATTATTTGGACTAAATTATAGAGCTAGTTCAACTCTAGTGTTAAATTATTTGAACTAGCTTATGGAGCTAGTTCAACTCTAGTGTAAAATTATTTGAACTAGCTTATAGAGCTAGTTCAACTCTAGTGTAAAATTATTTGTACTAGCCAATAGAGCAAGTTCAACTCTAGTGTAAAATTATTTGTTCAAGGTTATAGAGCTAGTTCGACTCTAGTGTAAAATTATTCGAACTAGCTTATAGAGCTAGTTCAACCCTAGTGTAAAATTATTTGTACTAGACTATAGAGCTAGTTCAACTCTACTGTAAAATTATTTGTACAGCCTTATAAAGCTAGTTTAACTCTGGTGTAAAATTATTTGAACTAGCTTATAGAGCTAGTTCAACTCTAGTGTAAAATTATTTGTACTAGGCTATAGAGCTAGTTCAACTCTAGTGTAAAATTATTTGAACTAAATTATAGAGCTAGTTCAACTCTAGTGTTAAATTATTTGAACTAGCTTATAGAGCTAGTTCAACTCTAGTGTAAAATTATTTGAACTAGCTTACAGAGCTAGTTCAACTCTAGTGTAAAATTATTTGTACTAAATTATAGAGCAAGTTCAACTCTAGTGTAAAATTATTTGTACAAGGTTATAGAGCTAGTTCAACTCTAGTTTAAAATTATTTGAACTAGCTTATAGAGCTAGTTCAACTCTAGTGTCAAATTATTTGAAGTAGCTTACAGAGCTAGTTCAACTCTAGTGTAAAATTATTTGTATTAGACTATAGAGCTAGTTCAACTCTACTGTAAAATTATTTGTACAACCTTATAAAGCTAGTTTAACTCTGGTGTAAAATTATTTGAACTAGCTTATAGAGCTTGTTCAACTCTAGTGTAAAAATATTTGTACAAGCTTATAGAGCTATTTCAACTCTAGTGTAAAATTATTTGTACAAGATTATAGAGCTAGTTCAACTCTAGTGTAAAATTATTTGAACTAGCTTATAGATCAAGTTCAACTCTAGTGTAAAATTATTTGTACTAGCCTATAGAGCAAGTTCAACTCTAGTGTAAAATTATTTGTACAAGCTTAAAGAGCTAGTTCAACTCTAGTGTAAAATTATTTGAACTAGCTTATAGAGCTAGGTCAACTCTAGTGTAAAATTATTTGAAGAAGCTTATAGAGCTAGTTCAACTCTAGTGTAAAATTATTTGAACTATATTATAGAGCTAGTTCAGCTCTAGTGTAAAATTATTTGAACTAGTTTATAGAGCTAGTTCAACTCTACTGTAAAATTATTTGTACTAGCCTATAGAGCAAGTTCAACTCTAGTGTAAAATTATTTGTACAAGCTTATAGAGCTAGTTCAACTCTGGTGTAAAATTATTTGAACTAGCTTATAGACCTAGGTCAACTCTAGTGTAAAATTATTTGAAGTAGCTTATAGAGCTAGTTCAACTCTAGTGTAAAATTATTTGTACTCGATTATAGAGCTAGTTCAACTCTACTGTAAAATTATTTGTACAAGCTTATAGAGCTAGTTCAACTCTAGTGTAAAATTATTTGTACTAGGCTATAGAGCTTGTTCAACTCTAGTGTAAAATTATTTGTACAAGCTTATAGAGCTAGTTCAACTCTAGTGTAAAATTATTTGTACTAGGCTATAGAGCTAGTTGAAGTCTAGTGTAAAATTATTTGAACTAAATTATAGAGCTAGTTCAACTCTAGTGTAAAATTATTTGAACTAGCTTATAGAGCTAGTTCAACTCTAGTGTAAAATTATTTGTACTAGCCAATAGAGCAAGTTCAACTCTAGTGTAAAATTATTTGTTCAAGGTTATAGAGCTAGTTCGACTCTAGTGTAAAATTATTTGAACTAGCTTATAGAGCTAGTTCAACCCTAGTGTAAAATTATTTGTACTAGACTATAGAGCTAGTTCAACTCTACTGTAAAATTATTTGTACAGCCTTATAAAGCTAGTTTAACTCTGGTGTAAAATTATTTGAACTAGCTTATAGAGCTAGTTCAACTCTAGTGTAAAATTATTTGTACTAGGCTATAGAGCTAGTTCAACTCTAGTGTAAAATTATTTGAACTAAATTATAGAGCTAGTTCAACTCTAGTGTTAAATTATTTGAACTAGCTTATAGAGCTAGTTCAACTCTAGTGTAAAATTATTTGAACTAGCTTACAGAGCTAGTTCAACTCTAGTGTAAAATTATTTGTACTAAATTATAGAGCAAGTTCAACTCTAGTGTAAAATTATTTGTACAAGGTTATAGAGCTAGTTCAACTCTAGTTTAAAATTATTTGAACTAGCTTATAGAGCTAGTTCAACTCTAGTGTCAAATTATTTGAAGTAGCTTACAGAGCTAGTTCAACTCTAGTGTAAAATTATTTGTATTAGACTATAGAGCTAGTTCAACTCTACTGTAAAATTATTTGTACAACCTTATAAAGCTAGTTTAACTCTGGTGTAAAATTATTTGAACTAGCTTATAGAGCTTGTTCAACTCTAGTGTAAAAATATTTGTACAAGCTTATAGAGCTATTTCAACTCTAGTGTAAAATTATTTGTACAAGATTATAGAGCTAGTTCAACTCTAGTGTAAAATTATTTGAACTAGCTTATAGATCAAGTTCAACTCTAGTGTAAAATTATTTGTACTAGCCTATAGAGCAAGTTCAACTCTAGTGTAAAATTATTTGTACAAGCTTAAAGAGCTAGTTCAACTCTAGTGTAAAATTATTTGAACTAGCTTATAGAGCTAGGTCAACTCTAGTGTAAAATTATTTGAAGAAGCTTATAGAGCTAGTTCAACTCTAGTGTAAAATTATTTGAACTATATTATAGAGCTAGTTCAGCTCTAGTGTAAAATTATTTGAACTAGCTTATAGAGCTAGTTCAACTCTACTGTAAAATTATTTGTACTAGCCTATAGAGCAAGTTCAACTCTAGTGTAAAATTATTTGTACAAGCTTATAGAGCTAGTTCAACTCTGGTGTAAAATTATTTGAACTAGCTTATAGACCTAGGTCAACTCTAGTGTAAAATTATTTGAAGTAGCTTATAGAGCTAGTTCAACTCTAGTGTAAAATTATTTGTACTCGATTATAGAGCTAGTTCAACTCTACTGTAAAATTATTTGTACAAGCTTATAGAGCTAGTTCAACTCTAGTGTAAAATTATTTGTACTAGGCTATAGAGCTTGTTCAACTCTAGTGTAAAATTATTTGTACAAGCTTATAGAGCTAGTTCAACTCTAGTGTAAAATTATTTGTACTAGGCTATAGAGCTAGTTGAAGTCTAGTGTAAAATTATTTGAACTAAATTATAGAGCTAGTTCAACTCTAGTGTTAAATTATTTGAACTAGCTTATAGAGCTAGGTCAACTATAGTGTAAAATTATTTGAACTAGCTTATAGAGCTAGGTCAACTCTAGTGTAAAATTATTTGAAGTAGCTTATAGAGCTAGTTCAACTCTAGTGTAAAATTATTTGTACAAGCTTATAGAGCTAGTTCAACTCTAGTGTAAAATTATTTGTACTTGGCTATAGAGCTTGTTCAGCTCTAGTGTAAAATTATTTGTACAAGCTTATAGAGCTAGTTCAACTCTAGTGTAAAATTATTTGTACTAGGCTATAGAGCTACTTCAACTCTAGTGTAAAATTATTTGAACTAAATTATAGAGCTAGTTCAACTCTAGTGTTAAATTATTTGAACTAGCTTATAGAGCTAGTTCAACTCTAGTGTAAAATTATTTCAACTAGCTTATAGAGCTAGTTCAACTCTAGTGTAAAATTATTTGTACTAGCCTATAGAGCAAGTTCAACTCTAGTGTAACATTATTTGTACAAGGTTATAGAGCTAGTTCAACTCTAGTGTAAAATTATTTGAACTAGCTTATAGAGCTAGTTCAACTCTAATGTCAAATTATTTGAAGTAGCTTACAGAGCTAGTTCAACTCTAGTGTAAAATTATTTGTACTAGACTATAGAGCTAGTTCAACTCTACTGTAAAATTATTTGTACAACCTTATAAAGCTAGTTTAACTCTGGTGTAAAATTATTTGAACTAGCTTATAGAGCTAGTTCAACTCTAGTGTAAAAATATTTGTACAAGCTTATAGAGCTAGTTCAACTCTAGTGTAAAATTATTTGTACTAGATTATAGAGCTAGTTCAACTCTAGTGTAAAATTATTTGAACTAGCTTATAGAGCTAGTTCAACTCTAGTGTAAAATTATTTGTACTAGCCTATAGAGCAAGTTCAACTCTAGTGTAAAATTATTTGTACAAGCTTATAGAGCTAGTTCAACTCTAGTGTAAAATTATTTGAACTAGCTTATAGAGCTAGGTCAACTCTAGTGTAAAATTATTTGAAGAAGCTTATAGAGCTAGTTCAACTCTAGTGTAAAATTATTTGAACTAGATTATAGAGCTAGTTCAACTCTAGTGTAAAATTATTTGAACTAGCTTATAGAGCTAGTTCAACTCTAGTGTAAAATTATTTGAACTAGCTTATAGAGCTAGGTCAACTCTAGTGTAAAATTATTTGAAGAAGCTTATAGAGCTAGTTCAACTCTAGTGTAAAATTATTTGAACTATATTATAGAGCTAGTTCAGCTCTAGTGTAAAATTATTTGAACTAGCTTATAGAGCTAGTTCAACTCTAGTGTAAAATTATTTGTACTAGCCTATAGAGCAAGTTCAACTCTAGTGTAAAATTATTTGTACAAGCTTATAGAGCTAGTTCAACTCTGGTGTAAAATTATTTGAACTAGCTTATAGACCTAGGTCAACTCTAGTGTAAAATTATTTGGAGTAGCTTATAGAGCTAGTTCAACTCTAGTGTAAAATTATTTGTACTCGATTATAGAGCTAGTTCAACTCTCCTGTAAAATTATTTGTACAAGCTTATAGAGCTAGTTCCACTCTAGTGTAAAATTATTTGTACTAGGCTATAGAGCTTGTTCAACTCTAGTGTAAAATTATTTGTACAAGCTTATAGAGCTAGTTCAACTCTAGTGTAAAATTATTTGTACTAGGCTATAGAGCTAGTTGAAGTCTAGTGTAAAATTATTTGAACTAAATTATAGAGCTAGTTCAACTCTAGTGTTAAATTATTTGAACTAGCTTATAGAGCTAGGTCAACTATAGTGTAAAATTATTTGAACTAGCTTATAGAGCTAGGTCAACTCTAGTGTAAAATTATTTGAAGTAGCTTATAGAGCTAGTTCAACTCTAGTGTAAAATTATTTGTACAAGCTTATAGAGCTAGTTCAACTCTAGTGTAAAATTATTTGTACTAGGCTATAGAGCTTGTTCAGCTCTAGTGTAAAATTATTTGTACAAGCTTATAGAGCTAGTTCAACTCTAGTGTAAAATTATTTGTACTAGGCTATAGAGCTACTTCAACTCTAGTGTAAAATTATTTGAACTAAATTATAGAGCTAGTTCAACTCTAGTGTTAAATTATTTGAACTAGCTTATAGAGCTAGTTCAACTCTAGTGTAAAATTATTTCAACTAGCTTATAGAGCTAGTTCAACTCTAGTGTAAAATTATCTGTACTAGCCTATAGAGCAAGTTCAACTCTAGTGTAAAATTATTTGTACAAGGTTATAGAGCTAGTTCAACTCTAGTGTAAAATTATTTGAACTAGCTTATAGAGCTAGTTCAACTCTAGTGTCAAATTATTTGAAGTAGCTTACAGAGCTAGTTCAACTCTAGTGTAAAATTATTTGTACTAGACTATAGAGCTAGTTCAACTCTACTGTAAAATTATTTGTACAACCTTATAAAGCTAGTTTAACTCTGGTGTAAAATTATATGAACTAGCTTATAGAGCTAGTTCAACTCTAGTGTAAAAATATTTGTACAAGCTTATACAGCTAGTTCAACTCTAGTGTAAAATTATTTGTACTAGATTATAGAGCTAGTTCAACTCTAGTGTAAAATTATTTGAACTAGCTTATAGAGCTAGTTCAACTCTAGTGTAAAATTATTTGTACTAGCCTATAGAGCAAGTTCAACTCTAGTGTAAAATAATTTGTACAAGCTTATAGAGCTAGTTCAACTCTAGTGTAAAATTATTTGAACTAGCTTATAGAGCTAGGTCAACTCTAGTGTAAAATTATTTGAAGAAGCTTATAGAGCTAGTTCAACTCTAGTGTAAAATTATTTGAACTAGATTATAGAGCTAGTTCAACTCTAGTGTAAAATTATTTGAACTAGCTTATAGAGCTAGTTCAACTCTAGTGTAAAATTATTTGTACTAGCCTATAGAGCAAGTTCAACTCTAGTGTAAAATTATTTGTACAAGCTTATAGAGCTAGTTCAACTCTAGTGTAAAATTATTTGAACTAGCTTATAGAGCTAGGTCAACTCTAGTGTAAAATCATTTGAAGTAGCTTATAGAGCTAGTTCAACTCTAGTGTAAAATTATTTGTACTTGATTATAGAGCTAGTTCAACTCTACTGTAAAATTATTTGAACTAAATTATAGAGCTAGTTCAACTCTAGTGTTAAATTATTTGAACTAGCTTATAGAGCTAGGTCAACTATAGTGTAAAATTATATGAACTAGCTTATAGAGCTAGGTCAACTCTAGTGTAAAATTATTTGAAGTAGCTTATAGAGCTAGATCAACTCTAGTGTAAAATTATTTGTACAAGCTTATAGAGCTAGTTCAACTCTAGTGTAAAATTATTTGTACTATGCTATAGAGCTTGTTCAACTCTAGTGTAAAATTATTTGTACAAGCTTATAGAGCTAGTTCAACTCTAGTGTAAAATTATTTGAACTAGCTTATAGAGCTAGGTCAACTATAGTGTAAAATTATTTGAACTAGCTTATAGAGCTAGGTCAACTCTAGTGTAAAATTACTTGAAGTAGCTTATAGAGCTAGTTCAACTTTAGTGTAAAATTATTTGTACAAGCTTATAGAGCTAGTTCAACTCTAGTGTAAAATTATTTGTACTAGGCTATAGAGCTAGTTCAACTCTAGTGTAAAATTATTTGTACAAGCTTATAGAGCTAGTTCAACTCTAGTGTAAAATTATTCGTACTAGGCTATAGAGCTTGTTCAACTCTAGTGTAAAATTATTTGTACAAGCTTATAGAGCTAGTTCAACTCTAGTGTAAAATTATTTGTACTAGGCTATAGAGCTAGTTCAACTCTAGTGTAAAATTATTTGAACTAAATTATAGAGCTAGTTCAACTCTAGTGTTAAATTATTTGAACTAGCTTATAGAGCTAGGTCAACTCTAGTGTAAAATTAGTTGAAGTACCTTATAGAGCTAGTTCAACTCTAGTGTAAAATTATTTGTACAAGCTTATAGAGCTAGTTCAACTCTAGTGTAAAATTATTTTTACTAGGCTATAGAGCGTGTTCAACTATAGTGTAAAATTATTTGAAGTAGCTTATAGAGCTAGTTCAACTCTAGTGTAAAATTATTTGTACAAGCTTATAGAGCTAGTTCAACTCTAGTGTAAAATTATTTGTACTAGGCTACAGAGCTTGTTCAACTCTAGTGTAAAATTATTTGTACAAGCTTATAGAGCTAGTTCAACTCTAGTGTAAAATTATTTGTACTAGGCTATAGAGCTAGTTCAACTCTAGTGTAAAATTATTTGAACTAAATTATAGAGCTAGTTCAACTCTAGTGTTAAATTATTTGAACTAGCTTATAGAGCTAGTTCAACTCTAGTGTAAAATTATTTGAACTAGCTTATAGAGCTAGTTCAACTCTAGTGTAAAATTATTTGTACTAGCCTATAGAGCAAGTTCAACTCTAGTGTAAAATTATTTGTACAAGGTTATAGAGCTAGTTCAACTCTAGTGTAAAAATATTTGAACTAGCTTATAGAGCTAGTTCAACTCTAGTGTCAAATTATTTGAAGTAGCTTACAGAGCTAGTTCAACTTTAGTGTAAAATTATTTGTACTAGACTATAGAGCTAGTTCAACTCTACTGTAAAATTATTTGTACAACCTTATAAAGCTAGTTTCACTCTGGTGTAAAATTATTTGAACTAGCTTATAGAGCTAGTTCAACTCTAGTGTCAAATTATTTGAAGTAGCTTACAGAGCTAGTTCAACTCTACTGTAAAATTATTTGTACTAGACTATAGAGCTAGTTCAACTCTACTGTAAAATTATTTGTACAACCTTATAAAGCTAGTTTAACTCTGGTGTAAAATTATTTGAACTAGCTTATAGACCTAGTTCAACTATACTGTAAAATTATTTGTACAAGCTTATAGAGCTAGTTCAACTCCAGTGTAAGAGTATTTGAACTAGCTTATAGAGCTAGTTCAACTCTAGTGTAAAATTATTTGTACTAGGCTATAGAGCTAGTTCAACTATAGTGTAGAATTATTTGTACAAGCTTATAGAGCTAGTTCAACTCTAGTGTAAAATTGTTTGAACTACCTTATAGAGCTAGTTCAACTCTAGTGTTAAATTATTTGAACTAGCTTATAGAGCTAGTTCAACTCTAGTGTAAAATTATTTGAACTAGCTTACAGAGCTAGTTCAACTCTAGTGTAAAATTATTTGTACTAAATTATAGAGCAAGTTCAACTCTAGTGTAAAATTATTTGTACAAGGTTATAGAGCTAGTTCAACTCTAGTTTAAAATTATTTGAACTAGCTTATAGAGCTAGTTCAACTCTAGTGTCAAATTATTTGAAGTAGCTTACAGAGCTAGTTCAACTCTAGTGTAAAATTATTTGTATTAGACTATAGAGCTAGTTCAACTCTACTGTAAAATTATTTGTACAACCTTATAAAGCTAGTTTAACTCTGGTGTACAATTATTTGAACTAGCTTATAGAGCTAGTTCAACTCTAGTGTAAAAATATTTGTACAAGCTTATAGAGCTATTTCAACTCTAGTGTAAAATTATTTGTACAAGATTATAGAGCTAGTTCAACTCTAGTGTAAAATTATTTGAACTAGCTTATAGATCAAGTTCAACTCTAGTGTAAAATTATTTGTACTAGCTTATAGATCAAGTTCAACTCTAGTGTAAAATTATTTGTACTAGCCTATAGAGCAAGTTCAACTCTAGTGTAAAATTATTTGTACAAGCTTAAAGAGCTAGTTCAACTCTAGTGTAAAATTATTTGAACTAGCTTATAGAGCTAGGTCAACTCTAGTGTAAAATTATTTGAAGAAGCTTATAGAGCTAGTTCAACTCTAGTGTAAAATTATTTGAACTATATTATAGAGCTAGTTCAGCTCTAGTGTAAAATTATTTGAACTAGCTTATAGAGCTAGTTCAACTCTACTGTAAAATTATTTGTACTAGCCTATAGAGCAAGTTCAACTCTAGTGTAAAATTATTTGTACAAGCTTATAGAGCTAGTTCAACTCTGGTGTAAAATTATTTGAACTAGCTTATAGACCTAGGTCAACTCTAGTGTAAAATTATTTGAAGTAGCTTATAGAGCTAGTTCAACTCTAGTGTAAAATTATTTGTACTCGATTATAGAGCTAGTTCAACTCTACTGTAAAATTATTTGTACAAGCTTATAGAGCTAGTTCAACTCTAGTGTAAAATTATTTGTACTAGGCTATAGAGCTTGTTCAACTCTAGTGTAAAATTATTTGTACAAGCTGATAGAGCTAGTTCAACTCTAGTGTAAAATTATTTGTACTAGGCTATAGAGCTAGTTGAAGTCTAGTGTAAAATTATTTGAACTAAATTATAGAGCTAGTTCAACTCTAGTGTTAAATTATTTGAACTAGCTTATAGAGCTAGGTCAACTATAGTGTAAAATTATTTGAACTAGCTTATAGAGCTAGGTCAACTCTAGTGTAAAATTATTTGAAGTAGCTTATAGAGCTAGTTCAACTCTAGTGTAAAATTATTTGTACAAGCTTATAGAGCTAGTTCAACTCTAGTGTAAAATTATTTGTACTAGGCTATAGAGCTTGTTCAGCTCTAGTGTAAAATTATTTGTACAAGCTTATAGAGCTAGTTCAACTCTAGTGTAAAATTATTTGTACTAGGCTATAGAGCTACTTCAACTCTAGTGTAAAATTATTTGAACTAAATTATAGAGCTAGTTCAACTCTAGTGTTAAATTATTTGAACTAGCTTATAGAGCTAGTTCAACTCTAGTGTAAAATTATTTCAACTAGCTTATAGAGCTAGTTCAACTCTAGTGTAAAATTATTTGTACTAGCCTATAGAGCAAGTTCAACTCTAGTGTAAAATTATTTGTACAAGGTTATAGAGCTAGTTCAACTCTAGTGTAAAATTATTTGAACTAGCTTATAGAGCTAGTTCAACTCTAGTGTCAAATTATTTGAAGTAGCTTACAGAGCTAGTTCAACTCTAGTGTAAAATTATTTGTACTAGACTATAGAGCTAGTTCAACTCTACTGTAAAATTATTTGTACAACCTTATAAAGCTAGTTTAACTCTGGTGTAAAATTATTTGAACTAGCTTATAAAGCTAGTTCAACTCTAGTGTAAAAATATTTGTACAAGCTTATAGAGCTAGTTCAACTCTAGTGTAAAATTATTTGTACTAGATTATAGAGCTAGTTCAACTCTAGTGTAAAATTATTTGAACTAGCTTATAGAGCTAGTTCAACTCTAGTGTAAAATTATTTGTACTAGCCTATAGAGCAAGTTCAACTCTAGTGTAAAATTATTTGTACAAGCTTATAGAGCTAGTTCAACTCTAGTGTAAAATTATTTGAACTAGCTTATAGAGCTAGGTCAACTCTAGTGTAAAATTATTTGAAGAAGCTTATAGAGCTAGTTCAACTCTAGTGTAAAATTATTTGAACTAGATTATAGAGCTAGTTCAACTCTAGTGTAAAATTATTTGAACTAGCTTATAGAGCTAGTTCAACTCTAGTGTAAAATTATTTGAACTAGCTTATAGAGCTAGGTCAACTCTAGTGTAAAATTATTTGAAGAAGCTTATAGAGCTAGTTCAACTCTAGTGTAAAATTATTTGAACTATATTATAGAGCTAGTTCAGCTCTAGTGTAAAATTATTTGAACTAGCTTATAGAGCTAGTTCAACTCTAGTGTAAAATTATTTGTACTAGCCTATAGAGCAAGTTCAACTCTAGTGTAAAATTATTTGTACAAGCTTATAGAGCTAGTTCAACTCTGGTGTAAAATTATTTGAACTAGCTTATAGACCTAGGTCAACTCTAGTGTAAAATTATTTGAAGTAGCTTATAGAGCTAGTTCAACTCTAGTGTAAAATTATTTGTACTCGATTATAGAGCTAGTTCAACTCTCCTGTAAAATTATTTGTACAAGCTTATAGAGCTAGTTCCACTCTAGTGTAAAATTATTTGTACTAGGCTATAGAGCTTGTTCAACTCTAGTGTAAAATTATTTGTACAAGCTTATAGAGCTAGTTCAACTCTAGTGTAAAATTATTTGTACTAGGCTATAGAGCTAGTTGAAGTCTAGTGTAAAATTATTTGAACTAAATTATAGAGCTAGTTCAACTCTAGTGTTAAATTATTTGAACTAGCTTATAGAGCTAGGTCAACTATAGTGTAAAATTATTTGAACTAGCTTATAGAGCTAGGTCAACTCTAGTGTAAAATTATTTGAAGTAGCTTATAGAGCTAGTTCAACTCTAGTGTAAAATTATTTGTACAAGCTTATAGAGCTAGTTCAACTCTAGTGTAAAATTATTTGTACTAGGCTATAGAGCTTGTTCAGCTCTAGTGTAAAATTATTTGTACAAGCTTATAGAGCTAGTTCAACTCTAGTGTAAAATTATTTGTACTAGGCTATAGAGCTACTTCAACTCTAGTGTAAAATTATTTGAACTAAATTATAGAGCTAGTTCAACTCTAGTGTTAAATTATTTGAACTAGCTTATAGAGCTAGTTCAACTCTAGTGTAAAATTATTTCAACTAGCTTATAGAGCTAGTTCAACTCTAGTGTAAAATTATTTGTACTAGCCTATAGAGCAAGTTCAACTCTAGTGTAAAATTATTTGTACAAGGTTATAGAGCTAGTTCAACTCTAGTGTAAAATTATTTGAACTAGCTTATAGAGCTAGTTCAACTCTAGTGTCAAATTATTTGAAGTAGCTTACAGACCTAGTTCAACTCTAGTGTAAAATTATTTGTACTAGACTATAGAGCTAGTTCAACTCTACTGTAAAATTATTTGTACAACCTTATAAAGCTAGTTTAACTCTGGTGTAAAATTATTTGAACTAGCTTATAGAGCTAGTTCAACTCTAGTGTAAAAATATTTGTACAAGCTTATAGAGCTAGTTCAACTCTAGTGTAAAATTATTTGTACTAGATTATAGAGCTAGTTCAACTCTAGTGTAAAATTATTTGAACTAGCTTATAGGGCTAGTTCAACTCTAGTGTAAAATTATTTGTACTAGCCTATAGAGCAAGTTCAACTCTAGTGTAAAATAATTTGTACAAGCTTATAGAGCTAGTTCAACTCTAGTGTAAAATTATTTGAACTAGCTTATAGAGCTAGGTCAACTCTAGTGTAAAATTATTTGAAGAAGCTTATAGAGCTAGTTCAACTCTAGTGTAAAATTATTTGAACTAGATTATAGAGCTAGTTCAACTCTAGTGTAAAATTATTTGAACTAGCTTATAGAGCTAGTTCAACTCTAGTGTAAAATTATTTGTACTAGCCTATAGAGCAAGTTCAACTCTAGTGTAAAATTATTTGTACAAGCTTATAGAGCTAGTTCAACTCTAGTGTAAAATTATTTGAACTAGCTTATAGAGCTAGGTCAACTCTAGTGTAAAATCATTTGAAGTAGCTTATAGAGCTAGTTCAACTCTAGTGTAAAATTATTTGTACTTGATTATAGAGCTAGTTCAACTCTACTGTAAAATTATTTGAACTAAATTATAGAGCTAGTTCAACTCTAGTGTTAAATTATTTGAACTAGCTTATAGAGCTAGGTCAACTATAGTGTAAAATTATATGAACTAGCTTATAGAGCTAGGTCAACTCTAGTGTAAAATTATTTGAAGTAGCTTATAGAGCTAGTTCAACTCTAGTGTAAAATTATTTGTACAAGCTTATAGAGCTA